>NC_092723.1:82862049-83174357 GCF_047496885.1 Scyliorhinus torazame | reverse complement strand
AGGACCGATTGCATACCCACCCCCGGAACAACTCCACGCCCACCCCACTCAGTCCAACTCCACCTTCACCCACACCCCAGACTGACTTCCCCGCTCTCCCTCCTTTTCAACTCCACCCTCTCCAACCCCCTCCCCCCCCCACCCCCCACACACACACGACTCCACCCTCTCCAGTCAGACTCCAATCACTAGACCCCTCTGGAACATGTCATCCGAGTATTCACTCTTGCTATTTAGCCTTTGAGTGTTATGGAAGGAGAGGGTGGCTAGGCAACAGCTAATTGACTCCATATTGGAGGTGGATCAGCGACACTCCACAGCCCCGACCAATTGGAATTTGAGCTGTTTTTCACTGGGAAAGCAGTCCACCAACTCTGCCAGACACGGGGGACCTATTATTATTTTTTTAGTATCCAATTATTTTTTTCCAATTAAGGGGCAATTTAGCATCGCCAATCCACCTAGCCTGCACATCTTTGAGTTGTGGGGGTGAAACCCATGCAGACACGGAGAGAATGTGCAAACTCCACATGGACAGTGACCAAGGGCCGGGATTCGAACCTGGTCCTCAGCGCCGTAGTCCCAGTGCTAACCATGGGGGACCTATTATGAGCATGGAGACAAAGCCAGTTTACCAGCTGAGAAAGCAGGCCACAAGGGAGATAGCACAGGAGAAGGACAGTGAAGGGCCGGAATGGTGAGCTAGTCATAGCACGAGACAAGTTCAATGAGGCCTTTGCGACCTTTTACCAGGAGCTGTACTACTCCGAGCCCCCGGAGGGGAACTTAAAGATGAAACGGTTCCTCGACGGGCTGGACATACCACCTGTAGGGGAGGAAAAAAGGCAGGGACTGGAAGCACCATTAGAACTGGAGTAAGTCATGGAGAGCATTAACTCCATGCAGTCCGGGATGGCACAAGGTCCAGCTGGAATCCGGGTGGACTTCTACAAAGAATCTGCAGCAACACTGGCCCCTCATCTGTCGGAAATGTTCAACAACTCGCTACCAAGAAGGACCCTGCCACCCACTTTGGCACAGGGTTCAATGTCGCTGGTCCCGAAAAAAGACAAAGGCTCTACGGAGTGTGGGTCATACAGACCCATCTAACTCCTAAACACTGATGCCAAGTCTTAGCGAAGGTCCTGGCGAGGCGACCGGAGAGTTGTGTGCCAGAGAAAGTCATGGAAGATCAGACCGGCTTTGCCAAGGACAGATAACTAATGGTGATCATCAGACGCTTGCTGAATGTGATAATGAGCCCACCCGGGGAGGAGACACCAGAAGTGATAATCTCCCTGGACAAGAGAAGGCCTCATGGAGGTACTGGAACGGTTTGGATTTGGGCCAGGGTTCACTTCCTAGATGAAACAACTGTACAGCATTCCCATGGCGAGCTGACGGCTTAACTCCGTCAGCTCTGAATACTTTCCAATGCACAGAGGAACGAGGCAGGGATTCCCTTTATCTCTGCTGCAATTCGCACTAGCAATGAGCCACTGGCCATCGCTCTCAGCGAGGGGGGGTGGGGACACACAATTAAGATGAACGTGCTGCCTAGTTTCCTCTTCCTGTTCAGACCCCTTCCTCTTCATCCCCAAGGTCTTCTTCACCAAAGTATACAAATTAATCATGGTCTTGTGTGTGTGGCGGCGGAGGGGGGTGTCAGGGAAAAACACTAGGATCCGCAAGGGCATCCTACAGGGAAGGAGGAATATGGGGGGCCTGGCCCTTTCGAACCTCCTATTCTATCACTGGGCAGCTACCGCAGAAAAACTGGACTGCCTTGTTCAAGGCCATGTCCAAGGTTGTGGGTGTGAGAGTGGAGCCATGCAGTCTTCGGGATATTGGAGCAGCCAGAGCTCTTTACGGGGAGAGGGGCAGATGCTCTAGCCTTTGCCTCCCTAATTGCCTGCCGGAGTCTTCTGCTCAGCTGGAGATCAGTCGTGCCTCCCAAGACTGCAGACTGGCTGTCTGACTGAGCAGAATTCTTTAAATTGGAAAAAATAAATTTCTCCATTCAAGGGCATGTGGGAGTCTTTCAAGTGACAGTTGATTAGGATTCAGGAAAGTCACGTTCCTGAGAGAATGAAGGATAAGTATGGGACGTTTAGGGAGCCTTGGATAACGACGGATATTGTGAATCTCGTCAAAAAGAAAAAGGAGGGAAGGCAGGGGGTTCGGGTCTTCCGAACCTGATGTATTATTACTGGGCAGCGAATGTGGAGAAGGTACGGAGCTGGGTCAGAGGGATTGACTCCCAATGGGTCAGAAAGGAGGAGAGTTTGGATAGGGGGTCGGGATTGAAGGCGCTAGCGACTGCGCCACTCCCAACGGCCCCGGGGAGATACTCAGGGAGTCTGGTAGTAATAGCTCTGTTGAGAATTTGGAGGCAGTTTCGACAGCACTTCAGGTTGGGGGCAGGGTCAAGGGAACTGCCGATTCGGGGGAACCATAAATTTGAGCCGGGAGGTGGGATGGAAATTTCCGGAGATGGGAGGAGAAAAGAATTAGGATACTAAAAGATTTGTTTCTTGGGGGTCGTTTTGCAGGATTGAAGGAGCTGGGAGGGAAGTATGGGCTGGAGCAGGGGGAAATATTTAGATACATGCAGGTTCGAGACTTTGCCAGAAAGGAGATACAGAGCTTCCCAGTAGAGCCGACTTCCACATTGCTGGAGGAGGTGCTGACGACAGGGGAACTGGAGAAGGGGGTAGTATCGGCGGTTTACGGGGCTATTTTGGAGGAAGAGAAGGCACCGCTAGAAGGAAGAAAGGCAAAGCATGAGGAAGAGTTGGGAGAGGATATGGAGGAGGGGTTCTGGTGTGAGGTTCTCCAGAGGGTGACCGCCTCCACCTCGTGTGCGAGGTTGGGGCTGATACAGCTGAAGGTGGTATATAGAGCGCACCTCACAAGGGCGAGATGTGTGTGAACGTTGCGGGGGAGGGAGGGGGTGCAAACCTAGTTCATATGTTTTGGTCCTGTCCAAAGCTAGATGATTACTGGAAGGAGGTGTTTGGGGTAATCTCTAAAGTGGTGCACGTGAATCTGGACCCAGGCCCTCGGGAGGCCATATTCGGGGTGTCGAACCAGCCGGGGTTGGAAACGGGTGCGGAGGCAGATGTTGTAGCCCGAAGGCGGATCCTGTTAGGGTGGAGATCAACCTCTCCACCCTGTGCCCTGGCATGGCGTGGGGACCTGCTGGAACTCTGGACACTTGAAAAGGTCAAATTTGAACTGAGGGGAAGGTTAGGGGAGAGGGACTGTAGTGTTAATGGTGACAATGGGTGATTCCTGATTCCTTTTTGTTATTTGTTTATGTTAACATGCGGGTTAATGTTTGGGGGTTTGGTGGGGGGATGGGATCGTTGTTATTGATATGGGGATTGACATTGTATCTGTCATGATATTCAGGTAAACATCAAAGCACAAACATACTTACATACTGATGGACAGATCAACGGACCAATCAACACACACACAACACCACAGCCAACCACAGGCAAGAGCATGCACAGTACAAAACAGGGAACACAACACTTCCTGGGCATTCCAGCAGGAGACAGCACAGGGCACAGAGCTCACAACAAGCCACTCAGACATCCACCATGTGCTGAGTGCCACTACAAGATAGGAATAGGTCCACAGATTCTCGGGTTATGATCAAACCTCAGTAACCAGTTTACCATTGTAAATAAATGTTAGTAATAAAACTGAGTTGTACCATTCGCAACCGTGTTAGTTCGTCTGTGTAGCAGAGTACCCAACATATCAGTATTGTTACTGATTATTGTTTATTATTGGGTGTAAATTTGGGAGAAAATGTGAAAAAGGAGAATTAAAAAATATTTAAAAATAAGAAAAAGGAGACTTTTATACGGTCTAGAAGGGTGGGGACAGTCAAAACCCTTGACGAGTATAAAGAAAGTAGGACGGTACTGAAGCGGGAAATTAGGAGGGCTAGGAGGGGGTCATGAAAAGTCCTTGGCAAGTAGGATTAAGGTGAATCCCAATGCTTTTTATTCATATATAAAAAACAAGAGGTTGGCCAGGGAAAGGATTGGACCACTGAAGGACAGTGAGGGGAATCTATGTGTTGAGCCAGAGGAAATGGGCGAGGTACTAAAGGAGTACTTTGCATCAGTATTCATTAAATGTATATCATCAAATGGGCAGCACGGTAGCACAAATGGATAGCCCTGTGGCTTCACAGCGCCAGGGTCCCAGGTTCGATTACCCGCTGGGTCACTGTCTGTGCGGAGTCTGCACTTTCTCCCCGTGTCTGCGTGGGTTTCCTCTGGGTGCTCCGATTTCCTTCCACAGTCCAAAGACGTGCAGTTTAGGTGGATTGGCCATAATAAAGTGCCCTTACGTCCAAAAAGGATAGGAGGGGTTATTGGGTTACAGGGATAGGGTGGAAGTGAGGGCTTAAGCGGGTCGTGCAGACTCGATGGACCGAATGGCCTCCTTCTGCACTGTATGTTCTATGTTCTATTCATAAAGAGAAGGGCATGGTGGATGATGAATCTAGGGAAGCAGTGTTCACCAAGGAAAGGGACTTTGTGGAAGATAATTCTTGGGTTGGGTGTGTTTTCAGTCTGGATCATGTTAACATCGAAAAGGAGGAAGTATTGGGTCTTTTAAAAGATATTAAGGTAGATAGGTCTCCTGGGTCAGATGGGATTTACCCCAGAATACTGAGGGAAGCAAGGGAGGGAATTGCTGGGGCCTTGACTGACACCTTTGTATCCTCATTGGCTACAGGTGAGATCCTAGAGGACTGGAGAATAGCTAATGTGGTACTGCTGTTTAAGAAAGGTAGCAGGGATAATCCTGGAAACTATAGGCCGGTGAGCCCCACGTCTGTAGGAGGTAAATTATTGGAGAGAATCCTCAGGGACAGGATTTATATCCATTTGGAAACAAATGGACTCATTAGTGATAGTATGGTTTTGTGAAGGGGAGGTCGTGCCTCACTAACTTGATTGAGTTTTTGAGGAAGTGACAAAGGTGATTGATATGGTGAGGGCTGTGGGTGTTGTTCACATGGATTTCAGTAAAGCCTTTGACAAGGCTCATGGCAGACTGGTACAAAGGTGAAGTCTCATGGGATCGGACGTGAGGTAGTAAGATGGATACAGAACTGGCTCGGTTACAGAAGGCAAAGGGTAGCAGTAGAAGGGTGTTTTTCTGAATGGAAGGTTGTGACTCGTGTTGTTCCACAGGGATCTGTGCTGGGACCTCGGTTGTCTATAGTGTACATCAACGATTTGGAGGGAAACGTAGCCGGACTGATGAGTAAGTTCGCGGATGACACCAAAGTTGGTGGAGTGGCAGATAGTGTTGAGGATTGTTAGAGGGTACAGCAGGACATAGATAGATTGGAGACTTGGACAGAGAAATGGCAAATGGAGTTTAATCTAGAAAAATGTGAGGTAATGCATTTTGGTAGGTCAATCATAATGGGGAAATATACCTTAAATGGCAAAACTCTTAAGAATATAGAAAGTCAGAGAGATCTGGGCATGCATGTCCACAGAGCTTTGAAGGTGGCAACACAAGTGGGCAAGGTAGTCAAGAAAGCACACGGAATGCTTGCCTCCATTGGACAGGGCATTGAGTACACAAACTGCTACAGTTTTTGCTCCAGTTGTATCTAACCTTGGTAAGGCCGCACTTGGAATATTGCTCACAATTCTGGTCACCACACTACCAGAAGGATGTGGAGGCTTTGGAGAGGGTGCAGAGGAGGTTTACCAAGATGTTGCCTGGTCTGGAGGGTATTAGTGAGAGGCAGCACGGTTTTGTGAAGGGGAGGTCATGTCTCACTAACTTGATAGAGTTTTTCGAGGAGGTCACTAAGATGATTGATGCAGGTAGGGCAGTAGATGTTGTCTATATGGACTTCAGTAAGGCCTTTGACAAGGTCCCTCATGGTAGACTAGTACAAAAGGTGAAGTCACACGGGATCAGGGGTGAACTGGCAAGGTGGATACAGAACTGGCTAGGCCATAGAAGGCAGAGGGTAGCAATGGAGGGATGCTTTTCTAATTGGAGGGCTGTGACCAGTGGTGTTCCACAGGGATCAGTGCTGGGACCTTTGCTCTTTGTAGTATATATAAATGATTTGGAGGAAAATGTAACTGGTCTGATTAGTAAGTTTGCAGACGACACAAAGGTTGGTGGAATTGCGGATAGCGATGAGGACTGTCTGAGGATACAGCAGGATTTAGATTGTCTGGAGACTTGGGCGGAGAGATGGCAGATGGAGTTTAACCTGGACAAATGTGAGGTAATGCATTTTGGAAGGGCTAATGCAGGTAGGGAATATACAGTGAATGGTAGAACCCTCAAGAGTATTGAAAGTCAAAGAGATCTAGGAGTACAGGTCCACAGATCACTGAAAGGGGCTACACAGGTGGAGAAGGTAGTCAAGAAGGCATACGGCATGCTTGCCTTCATTGGCCGGGGCATTGAGTATAAGAATTGGCAAGTCATGTTGCAGCTGTATAGAACCTTAGTTAGGCCACACTTGGAGTATAGTGTTCAATTCTGGTCGCCACACTACCAGAAGGATGTGGAGGCTTTAGAGAGGGTGCAGAAGAGATTTACCAGAATGTTGCCTGGTATGGAGGGCATAAGCTATGAGGAGCGATTGAATAAACTCGGTTTGTTCTCACTGGAACGAAGGAGGTTGAGGGGCGACCTGATAGAGGTATACAAAATTATGAGGGGCATAGACAGAGTGGATAGTCAGAGGCTTTTCCCCAGGGTAGAGGGGTCAATTACTAGGGGGCATAGGTTTAAGGTGAGAGGGGCAAAGTTTAGAGTAGATGTACGAGGCAAGTTTTTTACGCAGAGGGTAGTGGGTGCCTGGAACTCACTACCGGAGGAGGTAGTGGAGGCAGGGACGATAGGGACATTTAAGGGGCATCTTGACAAATATATGAATAGGATGGGAATAGAAGGATACGGACCCAGGAAGTGTAGAAGATTGTAGTTTAGTCGGGCAGTATGGTCGGCACGGGCTTGGAGGGCCGAAGGGCCTGTTCCTGTGCTGTACATTTCTTTGTTCTTTGTTCTTTGTTCTTTGTGTTAGCCATGTGGAGAAGCTGAATAGAGTCGGACTGTTTTCATTAGAAAGACAGAGGTTGAGGGGTACAAGATTATGAGGGGGATGGATATCATGGATGGGCAGACAGGGGTCAGTCACCAGGGGGCATAGATTTAAGTCCGTGGGGCAACGTTTAGAGGAGATGTGCGAAGCAGATGTTTTACACAGAGGGTGGCGAGTGCCTGGAACGCGTTGCCAGGGGAGGTTGTGGAAGCAGATACATTAACGGCGTTCAAAAGGCATCTTGACAAATACATGGATAGGATGGGTCTAGAGGGATACGGCACAAGGAAGTGCTGAGGGTTTTGGCAAAGGTTGGTATCATGACCGGTAGAGCTTGGAGGGCTGAAAGGCCTGTTCATGTGCTGTATTGATCTTTGTTTTTTGATCGAGGAAGGCTTTCACCACACGTGAAAGCAATTCATCAGCCTGTTCAAAGACCTGTTCGTGACCAGCAACTAATATGTGGAGGGGGGGGGTGTCTTAATACCAGGAGGCAACATGTATTAAATTAATATGGTACGGTTGTGGTAACCGATCATTGGGGTCTAAAGTTGGGGCCCTTGTATGCACACCTGTTAATGTTCTTATTTTTAGTTTTTCTGTTCGTATACTCATTCTGTAGATATCTCTTGCAGTGTTATTATAAATGCAAAACCGATAATAACATTTTTTTAAACAAACCATTTGCCTTCCTAACTGCTTGCTGTACTTGCCTGCTTGCTTTCAGTGACTAATGTACTAGAACTTTTGTACGTCGACATTTCCCAATCTACCACCGTTTAAATAACACTCTGCCATTCTGTTTCTCTATTTGAATGGATAACTTCCCATTTATCCATGTTATACTGCATCTGCCAAGCGTTTGCCCATTCGCTCAACTAGTCTAAATCACTTTGCAGCCTCTTAATTTCCTCCTCACCACTCACATTCCTACCAAGTTTCATGTCGTCAGCAAACTTGGAAATATTACATTTGGTTCCCTCATCTAAATCATTGATGTATTGGCTGAATTCTCCGTTTCCCGACGCTGGCAGCGAGATTTGCAATTGGGTGGAGAAAAGCAGCAATAGACGAATTGTGATTTGCGCCTGCCGCTGATTCCGTCGCCATGCTCGGGTCCCTCATTGGCAGTGGTATCGAAGTTTGCGCCCCGCACCAGGGGGTCCATGCAAAACTATCATTTGCACGGATTTTAAATTCATTAGCGGGTTGGACACATCATGCTCCATCCCGCCATGATCCTCCGCCCCTCTTAGGTGGGGGTCGCGCAGGCGCAAATTGGTGCATGTATTAACAAGTGGGACCTGGGCGCCACGACTGTTGAGGGGGAGCGGGAGGCTAAACAAACCCCAGAAAACTTGTGGGGCTTGCTGGAGGGTGGCTGCCCAGGCTGGGCACAGTAGCAGGAAACTTGGTGCCATGTCCGTGAATTTGGGGTGTCCCCCTCGGGATCAAGGTGGCCTGGCTCGGATCGCCATTGCTGCAGTATGGTGCTACTAACAAAGTCTTGGATGCTCACACTACTGATTGCTCACTATGTCCTGTAAATGTTCAGAAGGCCTCTGGTGATGTGAGAGTCCATCTAGGCCACCCCTCTGGAAATCCTCATACCCCAGCGGTATCATCAAGGGGATGGACGTGGCCGAGCTCAATCAGTAGCCCACTAGGTGTCGGCACTCCTCAGTGCACTCATTAGAAGTGCTGCCCCATTGCAAAGGAAACAGGGGAGCAGCAGAGCTCACTCCAAACTGAGGACACCTGCACCTTTTCAACCCCCCCTGGTCTCTGCCCCTCTCAGGGCAGAGGCCTCATCAGTGACCCCACCGCTCAGGATCACCAGCTGTCTTCTCCTGTGAGGCTGGCAGCAGATGCCTCTTCCTCCCAGGTGCTGTTCAGGAGGTTGGGTTTGAGTCTGTGGCCCACCTTGGGGAAGAGGGTTTCCCTTTTCTCCACACTGGCTTGGAACTGTAGATCCACATCGGACTCCTGAATTCGGGGCGGAGGTCTTCTGTGAGCCGTCTTGGTGGGTGCAGTGAGTGTGTGCTAAGTGGAGTGTTTAAAAACAGCTACAGCTGTCAGGTTCAGCGCCAACATCGACCCCAGTGCTGGGACAGGAATTACCTCCAATTTACACTGACAGAGTGCTGTCCCATTTGAAGGTCCTGAACCGCGGAACGAATAGCACTCCCAACGGAAATGCAAATCGCACGCTATTCAGTCCCGGCGGGAGTACTTAGGGCACAATTTAAATGCTGTGTTACGCTTAAAGGAGAACGCAAAGAGGCCGCTAATGAGTGGGAAAGGCCAAAAAAAAAGAACCGCGACAGGCGCTGATCTGTTTGCGATTGAACCGGCCCAATACCATTGGCTGAATCAGGATCCAGAAAAAGCGTGGCGAGAATCCAATAATCACCATTTACGCCCAATCGCCAGACAATTAATGGGAGCCAGACCTATCTAACAGCATCCTGTGATCTAACCACCTCCCCAGCAAGTGGTACACCTTTTTGGAAATGTGAAGCTGACTGAAGAGTTGCTGTGGGGACCCGAGGAGGTGAGTTGCCATTGTCACTCCTGGGCACTGAGCCCGGAGGCACTGGGGTTGCTGCCCCGGTGTTTGAAGGTGGTGGGGGAGCAACTGAAGGGCCAGCCTCGGTCAGGGTGGGCTGCCATGGTGGGTGGGGGGTACGGAGCAGAGGGGGGGGACACCTGTTTATTCCTACTCTCTGTTTCCAATCTACTAACCAATTCTTAATCCATGCCAATGTATTACCCCCAATCCCATGTGCGTTAATTTTGTGTACTAACCACTATATGGGATTTTATCAAAAACTTTTGAAAATCCAAATGCACCACTTCCACTGGTTCACCCTTATCTATTCTAATAATTACATCCTCAAAAAACTCCAGTATGATTTCCCTTTCATAAATCCATGTTGACTTTGTCTAATCCCATTGATATTTTCGAAGTGCCCTGTTATTGTATTATGAGAGGGCTGGAAAAATCATGAGGGTGTTGGACAGAGCAGATAGGGAGTGTTATATCCTGCCTGGATCATACTGGCTGGGGACAATTGGCTATCCCATGACTCTTGGGGAACATGAGCTCCCCCAATGAGGGGGGCGGGGAAGGGGAATCACTAGTAAACATAGAAAGATAGAAAATAGGAGCAGGAGTAGACCATTCGGCCCTTCGAGCTTGCCCCACCATTCAATATGATCATGGCTGATTCAGTATCCCATCGGGAACATTCTTACCGCAACTAACCTGTCCAGTCCTATCAGGATTTTATATGTTTCGGAGAGATCCTCTCTCATTCTTCCAGTACTTGCAGCTGTATAAATAGAGCTGGTCATGATACCGGCTGGAGAAGGAAGCAGTGATGAACTGCTGCTGTGTATATATTGTTGTAAATAATGTTACTTTCTGTTCGACTCTAAAAGCACGGTAGCACAGTGGTTAGCACAGTGGCTTCGCAGCTCCAGGGTCCCAGGTTCGATTCCCCACTGGGTCACTGTCTGTGCGGAGTCTGTACTTTCTCCCCGTGTCTGAGTGGGTTTCCTCCGGGTGCTCCGGTTTCCTCCCACAGTCTAAAGATGTGCAGGTTAGATGGATTGGCCATGCTAAATTACCTTTAGTGTCCAAAAAAAGGTTAGGTGGGGTTACTGGGTGACAGGGGTAGGGTGGAGGTGTGGGCTTGGGTAGAGTGTTCTTTCCAAGGGCAGGTGCAGACTCGATGGGCCGAATGGCCTCCTTCTGCACTGTAAATTCTATGATTCTACAAACTCGTGCCGGATTCTTAGTGGCCCTCACAAAAGGGAGAAACTGTTCCCATTTGTAAAAGGATCAAGAACGAGATTTAAAGTGAAATGTGATGGGAGAAAAAAATCTTTTTCACACAGCGAGTGGTTGCGGCTTGAATGTGCTGTCGGGATGTGCTGTCTGGATGTGCTGTCTGGATGTGCTGTCTGGATGTATGGTGGAAGCAGGTTCAATCGAGACATTCACGAGGCTGTTAGATGATTATTTGAATAGAAACAATGTGCGGGGGTGTGGGTTAACGGCAGGGAACAGCACTGAGCCATAACGCACATTTGGAGAGCAGTGCAGACACGTTGGGCTAAATGGCCTCCTTCTGCACCATAACAATTGTGTTATTCCTTCGATGTTAGGCTAACCGGCCTGTAATTCACGGTTTTCTTCTGCCCTCCTTTTAAAAATAATGGTGTGGTAACCTAGCCAGGCCTAGATGTAGCCCCGATTAAAATTGGGTATTTTAAATCAAGCCACAGACACTCCAGCACACAGCATCATGGGAATTCGAACTGGCCAAGTTCAAATACACAATCAACAGACAAGCTGCCAGAACATGTCTGGACTTGCCCCGTCAATCAACCATCAGGAGATCATCGCACCCTATTGATATGTACAGATCTATTGTCAGTAGCCCAGATCCAGCCAGACTTTCTGTCACCCAGAGCTTCTGCTGTTACCGTATATGGGAACAGGTTATGTGCAGGCAACACAAACAGAGATGGACACCTGGGGCGGGCTTAGGTGTCCGGTCAGATGGTCATCAACCAGATCATTAGATGTTAAGATCCCCTCCCAAGGCATCACTGGCAGACAGCCAGAGGAAATGGCAAAAGGCGCGAAGGGAGGGGGATAAAAACAGGCAGCCAAGGCACATCAGGAGCGAAGACGCCACGCAGAGGCAATCAAGATGGCCGATCAGAGAAGGAAGGAAGGAACAAACAGTGTGCGAGAACTATGTTCGTGACGACGAACCTGAGGGGCTCACGGATCAGATCCACGACCTAACAAGCCACCATTACAGGGAGTATAAACCAATCTTGGGTACCTTTAAGTTAGATTTGTGGGTAGTATACAGGTAAACTGTGTGTTAAATAAACATTAAATACATACACTCATAAATACACACAACCTGTTAAATAAATACACTCATCCCTGGAGCATCTCGACAACAAGGACTCCTGCATCAGACTCATATTTATTGACTACAACTCCGCCTTCAACATCATAATCCCAGCCAAGCTCATATCAAAGCTCTAAACCTAGGTCTTGGCTCCTCACTCTGCAACTGGATCCTCGACTTTCTAACCCACAGACCATAATCAGTAAGAATAAACAACAACACCTCGTCCATGATAGTCCTCAATACCGGGGCCCCGCAAGGCTGCGTACGTAGCCCCCTACTATACTCTCTATACGCACATGACAGTATGGCAAAATTTGGTTCCAACTCCATCTACAGGTTTTCTGACGACACGACTGTAGTGGGTCGGATCTCGAATAACGATGAGTCCGAATACAGGAGGGAGAGAGAGAACCTAGTTGCGTGGTGCAATGATAACAATCTTTCCCTTATTGCAAAACTAAAGAGCTGGTCATTGACTTCAGGAAGCAAAGTACTGCCCATGCCCCTGTCAGCATCAACGGGGCCGAGGTGGAGATGGCTGACAGCTTCAAATTCCTAGGTGTACATATCTCCAAAAATCTGTCCTGGTCCATCGATACTACCACCAAGAAAGCACAACAGCGCCTATACTTCCTCAGGAAACTAAGGAAATTCGGCATGTCCACATTAACCCTTACCAACTTTTACAGATGCCCCGTAGAAAGCATCCTATTTGGCTGCATCACAGCCTGGTACGGCAACTGCTCGGCCCAAGATCACAAGAAACTTCAGAAAGTCGTGAACACCACCCAGTCCATCACACGAACCCGCCCCCCATCCATTGACTCCATCTACACCTCCCGCTGCCTGGGGAAAGCGGGCAGCATAATCAAAGACCCCTCCCACCCAGCTTACTCACTCTTCCAACTTCTTCCATTGGGCAGGAGATACAAAAGGCTGAGAACACGCACGAACAGACTCAAAAACAGCTTCTTGCCCGCTGTTACCAGACTCCTAAACAGCCCTCTTATGGACTGACCAGATTAACACTACGCTGTATGCTTCACCCGATGCCAGTGTTATGTAGTTACATTGTGTACCTTGTGTTGCCCTATTATGTATTTTCTTTTCTTCCCATGTACTAAATGATCTGCTTGAGCTGCTCACAGAAAAATACTTTTCACTGTACCTCGATACACGTGACAATAAACAAATTCAATCGAATTATTGAACTTGAATTTGTGTTTGTGGTTTGTTCTCCTCGTTAATAAAGACACCTAGGTAAAACCTTTGAGTAAGTGAACTGCTCGAAAGTATCTGAAAGTATCAACAATGGGGTTATATTTGTCACCCTCCAATCTGCCGGGTCTATTCCAGCTCCAGAATTTTTGTAGATGACAACCAACATGTCCACTACTTCCATGGCCATCTCCTCTCATATCCGGGGATGTGGGTTATCAGCCCTGGGGATTTATTGACTTTCAGTCCTGTTAATTTCTCCAGAGCTATTTTTTAGGAATACTAATCTCCTTCTGTTCCTCCTTCTCACTAGATCCCTATTCCATAGCATTTCTGGGAAGTTATTTGTGGTTTCCTCCGTGAAGACAGAACTAAATTAGTTGTTTAATTGCTCTGCCATTTCCTTGTTCTCTGTTATAAATCCTCCCGTTTCAAACTCTAACGGACCTAGTCTTCAGTATAAAAACCTTTAATATTCTAACAGGACCAGACAGGTAAAGGCAAGAAGGATGTTCCTAAGGTCTCCAGAACCCAGGGTCACAGTCTGAGGATAAAGGGTAAACTATTTAGCACGGATGTGGAGATATTTCTTCACCCAGAGAGTGGTCAGCCTGTGGAATTCGTTACCAGAGGAAGTAGAAGCCAAAACATTGTATGTTTTCAAGAAGCAGTTAGATATAGCACTTGGGACGAAGGGGATCAAAGGATATGGGGGAAAGCGGATCAGGCTATTGAGTTGGATGATCAGCCATGATCATAATGAATGGCGGAGCAGGCTCGAAGGGCTGAATGGCCTCCTCCTGCTCTTACTTTCGATGTTTTTCTTTTCATAAACTGATAAAAGCTTTTACAGTCTGCTTTTATGTACCTTGCAAGTTTATTCTCTCACACTATTTTCCCTCTTAATCAATCTCTTACTCTGCCTTTGCTGAATTCTAAACTGCTCACAATCCTCAGGCTAAGTACTTTTTCCCAGCAACTTTATCAGATTCCACTTTGGATCTAATACTATCCTTAATTTCTTTTGTTAGCCATGGTTGGCTTCTTTTCCTGTGTTTTTGCTACCAGAAAGGAATATATATATATATATTTTAAATTTAGAGTACCCAAATTCATTTTTTCCAATTAAGGGGTAATTTAGCGTGGGCAATCCACCTACTCTGCACATCTTTTGGGTTGTGGGAACGAAACCCACGCAGACACAGGGAGAATGTGCAAACTCAAAGAGCAAAGGACAAAGAAAAGTACAGCACAGGAACAGGCCCTTCGGCCCTCCAAGCCTGTGCTGACCATGCTGCCAGTGTGAACTAAAATCTTCCACACTTCCTGGGTCCGTATCCCTCTATTCCCATCCTATTCATGTATTTGTCAAGATGCTCCTTAAATGTCACTATCGTCCCTGCTTCCACCACCTCCTCCGGCAGCGAGTTCCAGGCACCCACTACCCTCTGCGTAAAAATCTTGCCTCGTACATCTCCTCTAAACCTTGCCCCTCGCACCTTAAACATATGCCCCCAAGTAATTGACCCCTCTATCCTGGGGAAAAGCCTCTGACTATCCACTCTGTCTATGCCCCTCATAATTTTGTAGACCTCTATCAGGTTGCCCCTCAGCCTCCGTCGTTTCAGTGAGGACAAACCGAGTTTATTCAACCGCTCCTCATAGCTAATGCCCTCCATACCAGGCACATCCTGGTAAATCTCTTCTGCACCCTCTCTCAAGCCTCCACATCCTTCTGGTAGTGTGGCGACCAGAATTGAACACTATACTCCAAGTGTGGCCTAACTAAGGTTCTATAAAGCTGCAACATGACTTGCCAATTCTTATACTCAATGCCTCGGCCAATGAAGGCAAGCATGCCGTGTGCCTTCTTGACTACCTTCTCCACCTGTGTTGCCCCTTTCAGTGACCTGTGGACCTGTACATCTAGATCTCTCTGACTTTCAATACTCTTGAGGGTTCTACCATTCACTGTATATTCCCTACCTGCATTAGACCTTCCAAAATGCATTACCTCACATTTGGCCGGATTAAACTCCACCTGCCATCTCTCCATCCAAGTCTCCAAACAATCTAAATCCTGCTGTATCCTCTGACAGTCCTCATCGCTATCTGCAATTCCACCAACCTTTGTGTCGTCTGCAAACTTACTGATCAGACCAGTTATATTTTCCTCCAAATCATTTATATATACCACGAACAGCAAAGGTCCCAGCACTGATCCCTGTAGAACACCACTAGTCACAGCCCTCCAATTAGAAAAGCATCCTTCCATTGCTACTCTCTGCCTTCTATGACCTAGCCAGTTCTGTATCCACCTTGCCAGCTCACCCCTGATCCCATGTGTCTTCACCTTTTGTACCAGTCTACCATGAGGGACCTTGTCAAAGGCCTTACTGAAGTCCATATAGACAACATCCACTGCCCTACCTGCATCAATCATCTCTGTGACCTCTTCAAAAAATTCTATCAAGTTAGTGAGACACGACCTCCCCTTCACAAAACCTTGCTGCCTCTCACTAATACGTCCATTTGCTTCCAAATGGGAGTAGATCCTGTCTCGAAGAATTCTCTCCAGTAATTTCCCTACCACTGATGTAATGCTCACCGGCCTGTAGTTCCCTGGATTATCCTTGCTACCTTTCTTAACCAAAGGAACAATACTGGCTATTTTCCAGTCCTCCGGGACATCACCTGAAGACAGTGAGGATTCAAAGATTTCTGTCAAGGCCTCAGCAATTCCCTCTCTAGCCTCCTTCAGTATTCTGGGGTAGATTCCATCAGGCCCTGGGGATTTAGTGACCGTAATATTTTTCAAGACGCCCAGCACCTCGTCTTTTTGGATCTCAGTGTGATCCAGGCTATCTACACACCGTTCTCCAGACTCAACATCCACTAATTCCTTCTCTTTGGTGAATACTGATGCAAAGTATTCATTTAGTACCTCGGCCATTTCCTCAGACTCCACAAATGATTCCCTTGCCTATCCTTCAGTGGGCCAACCCTTTCCCTGGCTACCCTCTTGCTTTTTCTGTAAGACTGTACTTCACACGGACAGTGCCCCAAAGCCGGGATCGAACCTGGGACCTCGGCGCTGTGACGCAGCAGGGCTAACCCACTGCGCCACCGTGCTGTCATAGAAAGGAATATATAACTGTTGCAATGCATTCATTCTTTCCTTAAACAGCAGCCATTGACGCTCCGCCATCAAGCCTTTTAGTGCCGTTTTCAATACATCTTAGCCAACTCACACCTCAAACCTTCGTAGTTTCTTGAACTATGTTCAATATTGAGACAGACAGATTTTTAATCAGTGAAGGAATCAAGGGTTCTCGGGATTAGATGGGAAAGTGGAGTTGAGGATTGTCATATCAGATCAGTCATTGGCTCATCAAATGGCAGGGCAAACACGGTGGACTGAATGGCCTGCTTCTGCTCCATTGCAAAAAATATACTTTATTCCTAAAATATCTGAAAGAACATTACAAACATTTCAAAATGGCCATCATACAAAGTGCAATAATATTCAGGTTCTCTACATACAAATGTTGCATTCTTGAGATGCTTCAATGCAGTCAAAGAAACATTACAAACATTTCAAAGTCATTACAAATGGTGCAATGGTATTTAAATCAACCACATAGATCAAGTTGCACTCTGAGGTGCTTCAATACAATTGTGATACATGTAATATTCACCATATAATGTAAGTCATATAGCCGGAGGGGGTTTCCCTCCTCTCCATGCACTATAGATGGCTGAAAGATCTCAGTCAATGACACTGCCCATTGCTCCTCTGCGATGGCTGACCCAAGCTTTAGTGCAACCCTCAGCACTTAGTCCTGGGCTTTGCAATGTGCCCATCGCAACACTTGGTTGGGGACTCTTTGCGCTGGAAGACCAACATATTTCAGGCAGAACAAAGAGTGTCTTTCACCAAGTTGATGATACTCCAGCAGCAATTGATGTTGTCTTGGTGTGCGTCCCTAGGAGCAGCCCGCAGAGCACAGAGTCCTGTGTTATAGAGCTGCTCGGGATGAATCACGACAAATACCATTGCATCTCTCTCCAGACCTTCTTTGCAAAGACAAATTCCACAAGGATGTGGACAATGATCTCTTCCCCCCAGGCACCTCGAGGGTAGTGTGGAAATAGGGTGAGATTCCGGGCATGTAGGAAGGATCTGATGGGAAGGGCCTTTCTCACCACCAGTCAAGCTAGGTCTTGGTGATGAGGCGTTCTGCCAAATGACCTTGACAGTCTGCTCAGGGAACCATCCGACAGGATCCACCATCTCTTTTACCTGAAGGGCCTCTAGGGCGTTACGCGCAGACCATTGCCTGATTGACTTGTGGTCAATGGTGATTCTCTCCATAATGTTTCCACGAAGGACAGATGGTAAGACACGTTCCTACTATTTGGAGCGCTCCGCGGCAGGGTGGCCAGGTCCATCCTTCGTAACACCGGGGACAGGTAGAACCTCAGCATGTAGTGACACTTGGTGTGTGCGTACCGAGGGTCTATGCATAGCTTGATGCAGCCACACACAAAATGGTGATCAGGATTGTGGTGATGTTGGACATGTTTTTTTCCTCTTTATCTCGAGGTTTGTACATGGCGTCCCTTCGAATGCAGTCCATTTGTGACCCCCAGATGAAGCAGGAAAGGAGTGTGGAATGGGCCAGACCTACACCATGTACAGCAACAAAGAGAATGCCTGATGACTAGGTTCTTACCTGCAATGGGCAATTGGGCAGCACGGTAGCACAAGTGATTAGTACTGTGGCTTCACAGCGCCAGGGTCCCAGGTTCAATTCCTGCCTCGGGTCACTGTCTGTGCGGAGTCTGCACGTACTCCCCGTGTCTGCATGGGTTTTTTCCGGGTGCTCCGGTTTCCTCCCACAGTCCAAAGACGTGCAGGTTAGGTGGATTGGCCATGATAAATTGCCTTTAGTGACGAAAAAAGACTAGGAGGGGTTATTGGGTTATGCGGATAGGGTGTAAGTGAGGGTTTAAGTCGGTCAGTGCAGACTCGTTGGGCCGAATGGCCTCCTTCTGCACTGTATGTTCTATGTTCTAATGGAGAGGGAGCGTCGCTCATACATACCCAGTTTTTGGTTCATTACAGCTACTCGCTTCTTCCAGTTTTCAACACAAGCCCTGGTCCCTCCAAACCATATCCTCAGGACCTTCAAGCCATCTGACCTGACGGTGAAGGGGACAAGGGGACAAGTTATCAAAGAACTTGGCCTCTTTGTTGCCACGATTTACCTTGGCTCCCGAGCCCAGTTCGAACTTTGTTGATCAGTCTGTGCACTGACCCGGATCCGAGCGGAAGACAGCGATGTCTTCCACGTACAGGGAGGCTTTGACATGAGTGCATCCACTGCCTGGGATCGTCACTCCTCTTGTGCCCAAATCCTTCTTGATGGACTCAGCAAAATGTTCTATGTAACACACAAACAGGACGGGAGAGAGAGATCAGCCCTACCTGACTCAAGCTTTATTTGGAAAGCTTTCCTATTCCCACCCGTTGATTGAAACTGTACGACTGATGTTTGTATAGAGCAGTTGGATCCAATTGCGGATTCCCTCCCCAAACCCCATTTTGGAGAGCACATCCATCATGTAGGTGTGCGATATTCTGTCAAAAGCCTTCTCCTGGTCAAGGCTGATGAGGCAAGTGTCCACCCTCCTGTCCTGCACGTAGGCGATCGTATCCCTGAGTAGCGCGAGGCTATCAGAGATCTTCCTGCCGGGTACAGCACAGGTCTGGTCAGGGTGGATCTCCGACTCCAGAGCAGACTTGACCCGATTGGCGATGACCGTGGCTAGAATTTTATAATCCACATTCAACAGTGAAATGGGTCGCCAATTTCGAATTTCTTCCCTTTCCCCCTTCTGCTTGTAGATGAGGGTGATGATGCCTTTCCTCATGGATTCTGACATGCTGCCTTCCAGAAGCATACTCTCGTACACTTCCAGCAGGCCTGGGCCGATCCAGTCCCACAGAGCCGAATACAACTCAACCGGTAAGCCGTCGCTTCCGGGAGGTTTTCTCCTTTCGAAGGACTCAAGGGCCTGAGTCAACCCATCCAGAGTTAGCGGTTTGTCCAGGCTTTCCCGCTCGCTGTCGTCTCAGACCTCCATGATAGATGACAGGAAAGACTGGGAAACCGTGCTGTCTGTTGACCATACAATCCGGCATAAAAGGATTGGCTGATCCTCAGGATGTCAGACTGCGATAACTTTACAGAGCCATCTTCTTCCTTCAGGCTGCTGATCACAGAGGTCTCTCTGTGCACCTTTTGGAAGAAGAAGCGTGAGCACTTTTCATCCTGCTCCACGGAGCGGACTCTGGACCGGAAGATAACCTTGGGGGCCTCTGAGGTATAGAGCGAGGCTTGCTGGCTCTTCACCTCCTGGAGATCCACCTTGACATCAACCCCCAAAGACTGCAGGCGGAGCAGATTCTGTTTCTGGGGTCAGGATATTCCCCAACTCCCTCTCGTCTTCTGAACACCTTTAAGGATGAAAAATCTCTTTGACGTTCTTCTTTGTTGCCTCCAACCAGCGTGTTATAGTCTCAAAGAGGGTTCCACGATTCTCCAACCTTTGTAATCGCTCTCGAGTGCCTCAAAGTTCTCTGGGGTCATCATTGAGCTTCCATGTTCCCCAAACTTCTGGTCCAACTGTAGGTGACAGCCGGCCAGTAGGAGGCAGTAGTCAGAGAAGAACACTGGCTTGGCGTTGGTGGATTTGACCATGAAACCTCATCACACAAACAGGAAGTCTATCCTGGAGCAGGGAGACCCGCCTGGCCGTGACCGTGTGTATCTACGCTGCACTCCATCTACAGTGTCGCTGAAGGTGCCGTTGTAGCCACCTGCATTGGCCACTTACCAACTTAAAATGGAGATCCGCAAAGAATGCAGGGAAATTCAGTCAAGCCAGGAAAAACTAGCGGGTGCAAGGTTTCCTGTGTATTAGAACTTGCAGAAACCCAGACAGCACTGAAACCAGCAGCCATCTACATATTAATGAGCGATCCCCGGGAACAATTGAAACATTTAAGATAAACAAGGCCAAGCCAGACTCCTCGGCGCCAGCAGGAGCCAAGACAAAGGAAGGCCAACGGACACTTAGGGACCGCCCAGCGATCAGGGAACAGCTCCAGTATTGGAGAAATCGATCCAAGTGATCAGAACTTAGTCCAATCACTTGGAACCAGGTACGGGGTCCGCCCAAAGGGGCGGGAAGCCCCTGGGGACTATAAAATAGAGTCCCCAAGTTCAATTCGTTCTTCTTGGCAGGGTCTCTCAGCAGCTTGAAACAACCCTTAACAGTGACCTGCCTAGTAGCTGCACCAACCAAGTAAGTCTCCAGTCAACGCTCGCTACGAGATAGGCGCTCCTAGCTACCAGTCCATACCAGCTTTTGAATCCTGCAGACTCAGAATCGAACGAAAGGCCATTTGTTCCCCTGACTTGGTGGGCCAGTTCCGAAGCTAAGTATAGGTCTTTTAGTGTTAGTGATAGTCTAGTAAGTAGAGTTTTATGCATGAGTAGTGATTGCCTGTGTATAATAAATGTGTTTTGATTTGAATCTTACTAATTGGTGTATTGAGTTATTGATCAGCACTTGAACTTGAACCTCGTGGTGGTATCATAAAGATACCTGGCGACTCTAGAGCAAAGGTTATAGAAACAGAGCAAATTAAGTAAAGACACAACGAGCAACGAATTAAGAGCCAACCAAAGTTAGCAACACCGTGCAGCTTGTTTACTGTTTCCGTCGGGAGTCGGGGTGAGGCAGTCTGCTGTCGGGGATGTCAATCATTCAGCCGCATCAATGGTATTATAGTTTCCTTTGTTTAGATTTAGGACCCTAGTTTCAGATTGCATTTCTTTTCTTCCCATCCTAATGAAGAATTCTATCATGTTATGGTCACTGTTCCCTAAAGGACCTCGCAGGTTTATAATAATAATCATAATCTTTATTGTCACAAGTTGGCTTACATTAACACTGCAATGAAGTTACTGTGAAAAGCCCCACGTCGCCACACTCCAGTGCCTGTTTGAGTACACTGAGGGAGAATTCAGAATGTCCAAATTACCTAACAGTACGTCTTTCGGGGCTTGTGGGAGGAAACTGGAGCACCCGGAGGAAACCCACGCAGACACGGGGAGAATGTGCTGACTCCGCACAGGCATTAACCCAAGAACAAAGAACAAAGAAATGTACAGCACAGGAACAGGCCCTTCGGCCCTCCAAGCCCGTGCTGACCATGCTGCCCGAATAAACTACAATCTTCTACACTTCCTGGGTCCGTATCCTTCTATTCCCACCCTATTCATATATTTGTCAAGATGCCCCTTAAATGTCCCTATCGTCCCTGCTTCCACTACCTCCTCCGGTAGCGAGTTCCAGGCACCCACTACCCTCTGCGTAAAAAACTTGCCTCGTACATCTACTCTAAACCTTGCCCCTCTCACCTTAAACCTATGTCCCCTAGTAATTGACCCCTCTACCCTGGGGAAAAGCCTATGACTATCCACTCTGTCTATGCCCCTCATAATTTTATATACCTCTATCAGGTCTCCCCTCAACCTCCTTCGTTCCAGTGAGAACAAACCGAGTTTATTCAACCGCTCCTCATAGCTAATGCCCTCCATACCAGGCAACATTCTGGTAAATCTCTTCTGCACCCTTCCTCCACATCCTTCTGGTAGTGTGGTGACCAGAATTGAACACTATACTCCAAGTGTGGCCTAACTAAGGTTCTATACAGCTGCAACATGACTTGCCAGTTCTTATACTCAGTGCCCCGGCCAATGAAGGCAAGCATGCCGTATGCCTTCTTGACTACCTTCTCAACCTGTGTTGCCCCTTTCAATGACCTGTGGACCTGTACTCCTAGATCTCTTTGACTTTCAATACTCTTGAGGGTTCTACCATTCACTGTATATTCCCTACCTGCATTAGACCTTCCAAAATGCATTACCTCACATTTGTCCGGATTAAACTCCATCTGCCATTTCTCCGCCCAAGTCTCCAAACAATCTAAATCCTGCTGTATCCTCCAACAGTCCTCATCGCTATCCGCAATTCCACCAACCTTTGTGTCGTCTGCAAACTTACTAATCAGACCAGTTACATTTTCCTCCAAATCATTTATATATACTACAAAGAGCAAAGGTCCCAGCACTGATCCCTGTGGAACACCACTGGTCACAGCCCTCCAATTAGAAAAGCATCCCTCCATTGCTACTCTCTGCCTTCTATGGCCTAGCCAGTTCTGTATCCACCTTGCCAGCTCACCCCTGATCCCGTGTGACTTCACCTTTTGTACTAGTCTACCATGAGGGATCTTGTCAAAGGCCTTACTGAAGTCCATATAGACAACATCTACTGCCCTACCTGCATCAATCATCTTAGTGACCTCCTCGAAAAACTCTCTCAAGTTAGTGAGACACGACCTCCCCTTCACAAAACCGTGCTGCCTCTCACTAATACGTCCATTTGCTTCCAAATGGGAGTAGATCCTGTCTCGAAGAATTCTCTCCAGTAATTTCCCTACCACTGAAGTAAGGCTCACCGGCCTGTAGTTCCCGGGATTATCTTTGCTACCCTTCTTAAACAGAGGAACAACATTGGCTATTCTCCAGTCCTCCGGGACATCCCCTGAAGACAGCGAGGATCCAAAGATTTCTGTCAAGGCCTCAGCAATTTCCTCTCCAGCCTCCTTCAGTATTCTGGGGTAGATCCCATCAGGCCCTGGGGACTTATCTACCTTAATATTTTTTAAGTCACCCAACACCTCGTCTTTTTGGATCACAATGTGACCCAGGCTATCTACACCCCCTTCTCCAGACTCAACATCTACCAATTCCTTCTCTTTGGTGAATACTGATGCAAAGTATTAATTTAGTACCTCGCCCATTTCCTCTGGCTCCACACATAGATTCCCTTGCCTATCCTTCAGTGGGCCAACCCTTTCCCTGGCTACCCTCTTGCTTTTTATGTACGTGTAAAAAGCCTTGGGATTTTCCTTAACCCTATTTGCCAATGACTTTTCGTGACCCCTTCTAGCCCTCCTGACTCCTTGCTTAAGTTCCTTCCTACTTTCCTTATATTCCACGCAGGCTTCGTCTGTTCCCAGCCTTTTAGCCCTGACAAATGCCTCCTTTTTCTTTTTGACGAGGCCTACAATATCACTCGTCATCCAAGGTTCCCGAAAATTGCCGTATTTATCTTTCTTCCTCACAGGAACATGCCGGTCCTGTATTCCTTTCAACTGCCACTTGAAAGCCTCCCACATGTCAGATGTTGATTTGCCCTCAAACATCCGCCCCCAATCTATGTTCTTCAGTTCCCGCCTAATATTGTTATAATTAGCCTTCCCCCAATTTAGCACATTCATCCTCGGACCACTCTTATCCTTGTCCACCAGTACTTTAAAACTTACTGAATTGTGGTCACTGTTACCAAAATGCTCCCCTACTGAAACATCTACCACCTGGCCGGGCTCATTCCCCAATACCAGGTCCAGTACCCTAGTTGGACTGTCTACATATTGTTTTAAGAAGCCCTCCTGGATGCTCCTTACAAACTCCGCCCCGTCTAAGCCCCTGGCACTAAGTGAGTCCCAGTCAATATTGGGGAAGTTGAAGTCTCCCATCACCACAACCCTGTTGTTTTTACTCTTTTCCAAAATCTGTCTACCTATCTGCTCCTCTATCTCCCGCTGGCTGTTGGGAGGCCTGTAGTATACCCCCAACATTGTGACTGCACCCTTCTTATTCCTGATCTCTACCCATATAGCCTCACTGCCCTCTGAGGTGTCGTCTCGCAGTACAGCTGTGATATTCTCCCGAACAAGTAGCGCAACTCCACCTCCCCTTTTACATCCCCCTCTATCCCGCCTGAAACATCTAAATCCTGGAACGTTTAGCTGCCAATCCTGCCCTTCCCTCAACCAGGTCTCTGTAATGGCCACAACATCATAGTTCCAAGTACTAATCCAAGCTCTAAGTTGGGAATTGAATCTGGGATCCTGGCGCTCTGAAGCAACAGTGCTAACCACTGTGCTACCGTGCCCCCCCAGGTGTATACGGTGCTGAGTAAAACAAACATTTTGTTGCTGTTGCCCTTCACAACGACCTACATTTGCGAGGTTGGATTTGCTGTTTTGATAAAAATGAAGACGGTGCAAAGAGCTGGCTGAAGTATGCACCTAATATGTGCATTGCTCTCTCCTCCTTTGAACCTGAATCAAGTGAGACTGTGAAGACCAAGCAGTCTCCCTTTTACATTAAAGGTAAGTGAACGTGGTGAGTGTCGCGAAGGTCGGCCAGCATAGGTCGTGAAGATCAGCTGGTTGTCAAAAGTGGGTCCCGGGAAAACAATTTGAAAAATACTGCCCTAGTTCGTTCCTCAGCATACTGGTCAAAAAACAGTGCAGCAATCCATTTGCCACAGTATTGTTACTGATTTGATTTGCCCAACCTGTATGTTGATTAAAATCACTCATTATTAGTATAGCACCCTTGTTACATACATCCTGAAATTCCTGTTCATTCCCTGCCTTACCACTATTGTTTGGAGGTCTAGAGACAACTCCCACTAATGTTCTCCACCCATGCTGCTTACAGCTCCACACAGACTGATTCTACATTTAGATTTTCTGAGCCAATATCCTTTCTCACTATGGCACTGAGTTCACCCTAAATAACAACACCACTCCACCTCCTTTTCCTTTTTATCTGTCCTTCCTAACTATCAAATACCTGTGGATATTCAGGTCCTAGCCTTGGTCACCTTGAAGCCATGTCTCCATAATTGCAATCATACTGTACCCGTGTGCACCAGTTTGTGCTGTTAATTCATCCATCTTATTGCAACTGCTCCGTGCATTCAGGTACAGTTCCTTTAGACGAGTCTAACATTTGTATCCAATTGGTTTTTGGTACTATAGCCCTATTTTGCTTTCTACTTTTCTGTCTTTCATTTCTATCTTGGTTTCCTTCTCTTATGTCTCCCCTCTCAGATTCCCATCCCCTTCCCTCTCTCCCCCACAGCACTCGCAAATACCCCAGTGAGGATATTGGTCCCGGTCCTGCTGGGATGCAGCCTGTCCAGCTTGCACAGATCCCAACTTCCCCAGAATCGCACCCACTACCTCAGGATTCCAAATCTCTCCCTCCGAGACCATCTCTCCCAGCCAGGCATTCATCCCATCCATTCTCCTATTCCAGCTCTCACTAGCACGTGGCACAGGGAGTAAACCTTTGAGGTCCTGTTTTTAAAATTATTTCCTAGCTCCCTATATTTGGCTTTCAGGACCTCATCCCTTATCTACGCCGTTGGTACCAATATGAACCACAACCTCTGGCTGCTTCCCCGCCAGAATGTCCTGCAGCTGCTCAATGATATCCTTGACCTTGGGACCAGGGAGGCAACACACCAACGTGGTGTCACATTTGTTGCCCCAGAAACATCTGTCTGCTTCCCTTACAATAGAACCACCCTCCCACCCACCTCCATCACTGTTGCTTTCCCACTCTTTCTTCCTCTTTCTCTCTCCCTCCCTCCCCCCCCACCCCCACCCCTCCATTCCATGCAGCTGAGCCACTCGTGATGTCTGGGACTAGGCTCTTGCTGTATTCCCCTGAGAAATCCAAAATGGAAAATCTGTCAGAGAGTGAGGTGGACCCAAGGGACTCCTGCTCTTGTTCTGTCTGGTTCTCACCGGTTCCTTTTCTGCCTGTGCACTCTTTCTTCCCGATATGACCACCTCACTGTATGTGCTATCCATGAAGATCTCATCCTTGTGAATGCTCCACAGTGACTCTCGTTGCAGCTCCATCTCCGAATCATGGATTTTCAGTAACTGCAGCTGGAGACACTTCCTGCCCTGGACAAAGGAAACATCTCTGACTTCCAACATCGCACAAGAGGAGCATTCCACATGGTCGAGCTGACCTGCCATGACTCACCCTTAAATTACTCCCTTACTTTTATTTCCACCAGTTGAGGGTATATTTAGGAGAGTAGAAACCAGGGGCGAGATTCTCTCATCATTACGACGGCGTGAATGGGCCAGCAAGGCACTGGAGCGGTTCGCGCCGTTCCAGCTGCCGATCCCGGCACAAACTGTGTGCCGCGGGATCCGCGCATGTGCAGTGGCGCTGGCGCCAACGCGCGCATGCGCAGTGGCCTCCTTCAACGCGCCGGCCCCGACGCAACATGGCGCAGGACTACAGGGGCTGACGCGTAGCAGCGAGGGAGGCCGGCCAACCGATCGGTGGGCCCAAATCGAGGGCCAGGCCACATCGGAGGCCACCTCCGGGCTCGGACCCCCCTTCCCCCCTCACAGGCCGCCACCCGACCCTTCAACGCCGAGGTCCTGCCGGCTGAGAGCAGGTTAGAACGGCGCCGGCAGGACTCATTTTTTTTTCACGGCCATTCTGCCCATCCGGGCCGGAGAATCGATGGGCCGGTCGCGTAGAATGGCCCGCGACCGGCGCCGTGCCACCACACCGGCGCCAGTGCCTCCGATTCTCCGCTGCCGGTGTCGGGGCGGCATGACCCGGTCGTGAGGATTCTCCGGCCCGGCCCAGGGCTGGGAGAATCCCGCCACAGGTGCTACTCACCAAGGCTGCCACTCCTCTTTCTGAGGAAAGTGAGAAAAGGAGAGGATCACAGAACCCTCTCAGTCACCAAACTCCAACTGCCACCAAACGCCAACTGCCACCAAACTCCAACTGCCACCAAACTCCAACTGCCACCAAACTCCAACGGCCACCAAACTCCAACTGCCACCAAACTCCAACTGCCACCAAACGCCAACTGCCACCAAACGCCAACTGCCACCAAACGCCAACTGCCACCAAACGCCAACTGCCACCAAACGCCAACTGCCACCAAACGCCAACTGCCACCAAACGCCAACTGCCACCAAACTCCAACTGCCACCAAACTCCAACTGCCACCAAACTCCTACTGCCACCAAACTCCTACTGCCACCAAACTCCTACTGCCACCAAACTCCAACTGCCACCAAATGCCAACTGCCACCACACTCCAACTGCCACCAAACTCCAACTGCCACCAAACTCAAACTGCCACACTCTATTGCAGTGTTCTTCAAACTCGGGGGCGTGGCCCGTGGGTGGGTCGCAGGCGGGTGTCGGGAGGGTCGCGGAAGTTTTACAAGTTTGGTTTTTTAAAATTCATTTTATTCATTTATTTTATTCATTTAATTTTTTTACAAGTTCGGAGGGGGGTTTCTATTTAATAAAATTTACGGGAAAGAATGCAGAACTTTGGACAGGTGGAGACTCCATACTTTCCGACACCGGAAGGCTTCACCTTCATAGAATTTCATAGAATTTCATAGAATTTACAGTGCAGAAGGAGGCCATTCGGCCCATCGAGTCTGCACCGGCTCTTGGAAAGAGCACCCTACCCAATCCCACACCACCCTATCCCCATAACCCAGTAACCCCACTCAACCAACGCTAAGGGCAAATTTGGACACTAAAGGCAATTTTGCATGGCCAATCCACCTAATCTGCACATCTTTGGACTGTGGGAGGAAACTGGAGCACCCGGAGGAAACCCACGCACACACGGGGAGAACGTGCAGACTCCGCACAGACAGTGACCCAGCCGGGAATCGAACCTGGGACCCTGGAGCTGTGAAGCAATTGCGCTAACCGCTATGCTACCGTGCTGCCCAAACTCCAACTGCCACCAAACTCCAACTGCCACCAAACTCCAACTGCCACCAAACGCCAACTGCCACCAAACGCCAACTGCCACCAAACGCCAACTGCCACCAAACGCCAACTGACAGGTTCCATTGGAGGAGTGAGTACGAGGGCCAAAGGGACCCAAAACCATTTCCTCCATTTTTATCAGCAGCAAACAAGGTAAGAGAAAATGGTGGGTCATTCAGCTCGGCCGGCGTGGGTCGCGAATGTCGGGCGGGTTGGGTCCCGAAGGTCGGTCGGGTTGGGTCCCGAAGGTTGGCCGCTTGGTAAAAATGGGTCACCGGAAAAAAAGTTTGAAGAACACTGCTCTATTGCTTCCAAGCAGCATTCCAGTGCCGACAAAGCTGCACTTTAAGAATGCTTACTTTCATACTCAGCCGAATCTAGTCTATGGAAACCTGTATAAGCCAATTATTTAATTAATTTATTGCAGCACCAGCAATACCTGTATCAGCGTTGCTTTAAAACTAAAGCACCATTAAGCTAAAAACTAAAACTCACCTTCTTCCAACCCAAAGAGCAACTTTTAGTGAATTGCTAAATTAAAGAATGACTAGATTTCAGACAGAAAGTAACCCTTAATTTAACCCTTAAATTCCCTGTCACGAAACTCCAACTTTCACCTTGTAAGGTAGGGCTGGATTCTCCGCCCCGCCGTGCCACATTTCTGCCCCGACCCGCCGGTGGGATTCTCCGTTACGCCGGCTGGTCAATGGGGTTTCCAATTGTGAGGCAGCCCCACGCCGTCGGGAAAACCCCAGGCACCGGGAAAACGGAGATTCCCGCCGGCGGAGAATCCCGCCCCAGAACTCCCTGGATGACAAAAGAGATTAAGGTGAAGCAGGACAAGTGCGTCTTTTTTTAAAATTAAAAAATAAATAAATTTAGCGTACCCAATTCATTTTTTCCAATTAAGGGGCAATATTAGCGTGGCCAATCCACCTACCCTGCACATCTTTTGGGTTGTTGGGGCGAAACCCACACAAACACGGTGAGAATGTGCAAAGTCCACACAGACAGTGACCCAGAGCCGGGATCGAACCTGGGACTTCGGTGCCGTGAAGCAGCAGGGCTAACCCACTGCACCACCGGAAAAGATGTCAGGTGGACAACACAAGTGAGAACCAGGTTGAATGTAGAAGGTTCAGAGGAGAAGTGAAAAAGCAAATCAGAGAAGCAAAGACAGCAGGAAAAGAGACTGGCAATTAACAAAAAGGGGATTCAAAAGTCTCCTATCAATATATAAATAATAAGAGTCATACAAGGAGGACTGGGGCCGGTTAGGGGCCAAAATATATGCATAGAGACAAAGAGTTTAGCTGAGATATTAAATGCATAGTTTGAATCTGTCTTTACCAAGGTGAGTGACATTTTCCAGGTCATTGTGAAAGAGGAGGTCATTCAGATACTACAAGGGTTTAAAATTGATAAGAAGGAGAAATTGGATTTGGACTGGATTTGTTTTATTGTCACGTGTATCAAAGTACAGTGAAAAGCAGCGGGAGATGTAGACAGTCAATGGATGGGAGGCGGGTTTGTGTGATGGACTGGGCTGTGTTCATGACTCTCTGAAGTTTCTTGCGGTCTTGGGCCGAGCAGTTGCCATACCAGGCTGTGATGCAGCCAGATAGGTTGCTTATAATATCATAATAATATAACAATTTTTATTGGCACAAGTAGGCTTACATTAACATTACAATGAAGTTCCTGTGAAAAGCCCCTCGTCACCACATTATGGCCTCTGTTCGGGTGCACAGGGGGAGAATTCAGAATGTCCAAATTATGGTGCATCTGTAAAAATTGGTAAGAGTGAATGTGGACAAGCCAAATTTCCTTAGTTTTCTGAGGAAGTAGAAGTGCTGTTGTGCTTTCTTGGTGGTAGCGTCAACGTAGGTGGCCCAGGACAGATTGTTGGTGATATGCACACCTAGGAATTTGAAACTGTCAACCATCTCCACCTCAGCACCATAGATGTAGATAGAGGTGTGTACGATACTTTGCTTCCGGAAGCCAATGACCAGTGCTTTAGTTTTGCTGATATTGAGGAAGATTGTTGTTGTTACACCACTCTACTAGGATCTCTATCTCCCTCCTGTACTCTGACTCATTGGATAGCCTGTTTTGAATAGCCTATCTTTACTCGGATAGCCTATCTGTACTTAAAAGTTGATAAAGTATCAGGACTGGGCGAGATGCATTCAAGGATATTGAGGGAAGTGAGAATGGAAATTGCAGAGGCACTGGCCATATTTTTCTGTCTTCTTTAGACTCAGGGGTGGTGCTAGAGGATTGGAGAATGGCTAACCTTACCCCCTTGTTGAAAATAGTGTGTAAAGATAAGCCCAGAAAATTCTCACGGTGGGCAGAGAAACCACCTTCCACTCCTCATGAGCAGTAACCTCTAGTGGCCTCCATTTCCTCATCAAAATATTATCTTTCAGATAAACACAAACAGGAACTTTCCCTGCTTCTTTTTTAAAGTCAGTAATTATTTCCTGTGAGTGATTATATTGGAGGGGTTTCAGAGGCGATTCACCATGATGTTAATAATAATAATAATAATAAACTTTATTAGTGTCACAAGTAGGCTACAATAACACCGCAATGGAGTTACTGTGAAAATCACTTAATCGCCACATTCTGTTCGGCTACACAGAGGGAGAATTCAGAATGCCCAATTCACCCAACAGCTTGTAGTTCAGGACTTATGGGAGGAAACTGGAGCACCCGGAGGAAACCCACGCAGACACGGGGAGAACATGCAGACTCCGCACAGGCAATGACCCAAGCCGGTAATCGAACCTGGCACTGTGAAGCAACTGTGTTAACCACTGTGCTACCGTGCTGCCTGGGATGGAACATTTAAGTTAGAAGTGAGATTGGATAGGCTGAAGCAAGAAGATTGAGGGGCGACTGATTGGGGTGTACAAGATTATGAGGGGCATGGACAGGTGGATAGGGCACAGCTATTCCCCTTAGTTGTAGGGTCAGTTACGAGGGGACACAAGTTCAAAGTGAGGGGTGGGAGATTTAGGGGGGTATTGAGAAAAAACCTTTTTTACCCAGAGAGTGGTGATGGTCTGGAATGCACTGCCTGGGAGGGTGGTAGAGGTGGGATGCCTCACATCCTTTAAAAAGTACCTGGATCAGCACTTGGCCGCCATAACATTCAAGGCTATGGGTCCAGCGCTGGAAAATGGGATTAGGTGGGCAGGTCAGGTGTTTTTCATGCATTGGTGCAGGAACGATGGGCTGAAGGGCCTCTTCTGTGCTGCATTATTCTATGATTATATGTGTCACACCATCTGTCAAAGAGGGTTTCTTTCTCTCTGGCAAATTCAACATAGATCTGTCCCTCTGCTTTCTTTAGTTTCTAAACTGCTGTCAATATGATTCAGGAACAAGTTGGTAAACTCTCATTGTAGCCGTTTTACTGTCTTCATACTGCACATTTTGCTCTGTGGACAAGGCTGAATGAGCTCCCTGAGCTTTACCAGTCAGCACACATTGCAATCTGAGGCCAAACTTCCCTTGGTCACTTCAAATTCGTTTCCACTTTTTCTTCCTCAAAAGGGGGCACCAGTCCCCATTAATGTGCCAGCTAACATCAAAACTGGATGTGTGAGTAACTGGACCACCGACACCCAATCTACCCTCTCTCATTCACACTGCTTCATCCACCTTGAGTTTCTTATTTTCAAGCTCCTTTTTCTTTTCTTTCTTTTCCCTGCAGTGCAGAAGGAGACCATTTGGCCCATCAAGTCTGCGCAGACCCTCTGAAAGAGCACCCCACCCAGGCCCATTCCCCAGTTCCCCTACCTAACCTTTTGGACACATAGGGGCAATTTAGCATGGCCAATCCATCCCACCTGCACATCTTTGAAACTCTTGTTTCTGTCTCCCCGATTCCTTCCCTTGCTCTAACCTCAATTTTTCCAACTCCAATTTCGTCAATACTATTTCTTTCTCTGTCAAGTCCCTTTTCTCATTAAACTGCAACTTAATTTCCTTCTCTGCCAAGACAACCTTCTTCAACTCCAGTTGTACCTGAAGGTGTTCAAGACGACCACCTCCCAGTCTCAGAACATTTGCTGGCAAAACTTTTAGCTCAACCAATGCTTGCTCTAAAACAGATTTTATCTCCTTTATATAAAGGTCAGCAACGCAAACAAGCTGCATTTTCGTGCTCTGATTACATTGCTCCGACATTGGATTAGTAATAAACTCCGACCAGTAACTATTAATTCAAGGATACGTTCACAAACAACACGCATCAAATTAATCACGATCAAGCACCACCAGATCATCATTAATCTTAATCAAGCGAGATCCCAGGCGAGCCCCCAATTCTGTTACGTACCAAACCTTTGCCTGCAGGCAGACACAGACAATTCTGATGTCATTATCATCCGTAGCCATAATAAAAGCAAAATTGAATGTACCCACGCTGTTTTAAAAGACCGTGGAAAACATACCCGAGCACTTCCATGCAGCATCATCTGCCGCTTTTGTGCAGTGTCGGCACGCAGAGAATGCAAAAAGGAAGTCAATTAATTGAGAACAGTTTTGCTCGTCAAGAAAGTTGAGAAACAAAAAGTCAGTTCAGGAACCGAGGAAGATTGGGGAGGTTAAGGAGACAAAACTCTGGTAAAGTGAACAAAAAAAAACCCCAGAGAAAGCGTGCAAATCGACAAATCAAAAACTCGGATGCATCGAGCCAACCTCCACGGGTGGTTGGATTCGGGCACACATGACAAAACAACAACAAAGCAAAAAGAATCCAAAAAATATCCTCTGCCTCAATAGGGACACAGTTCTCCAACTGAAAATAAACATGAACGAATGGATGTAAACACGCAGGTCGAGAGGAGAGACACACCAATAGTGGCCAGTGGCAAATACACCAGGCAGCACACATGCTGCTTTTTATAAACTTGTACCTCTTCCTCCTTATCTCTCCTGCCCCTACGCTCGAGGCAGCTTTATAATAACCACATTTTTGATTTCCGATCATGTGTTCATCACACCCAACACCAGCGAGAACATGCAGCCTGTCCATGAGACAATTTAGCACAATCCAGTAATTTGACCCAGGGATTCCCAAATCTAATTTCACCAATCTTCCATCCAAACTGCTCAAATCCTTCAAAACATCTGGCACGGTAGCACAGTGATTAGCACTGTTACTTCACAGCTTCAGGGTCCCAGGTTTGATTCCCGGCTTGGGTCACTATCTGTGCGGAGTCTGCACGTTCTCCCTGTGTCCGCGTGGGTTTCCTCCGGGTGCTCCGGTTTCCTCCCACAAGTCCCGAAAGGCGTGCTGTTAGGTAATTTGGACATTTTGAATTCTCCCTCTGCGTGCCTGAACAGGCGCGGAGCATGGCGACTGGGGGATTTTCACAGTAACTTTATTGCAGTGTTAACTTTGGAACTTTTTGTTCCAAACCTTCATCAGTATCCAGCTGATCCACTTCACAAAATACATCTTCTAGAGCGACAATGGCAAGGCCACATCTTGTTTCCTCTTTGGTAGGAATGCAGCCTGTGCCAACGTATCTACTTCAGACTTGAAAGTTATTCATACCCCAACAATTTACACTTCTGACCTCTTGGCTTCTAACCTTTAGGTAAGCAACCTCTGCTGCCAGATTGTCCTCCAGAAAACCAGTTGATGAGGGATACACCCATCTATATTTAGTTAGAGTTACAAATTGCAAGCATGCAGCTTCTAAACCAAACGCCACAGTTTTAATCTAGAGGAGTCAATTGAATCTCCAGTGAATCTCCACCAGCTGCAGACTGTTTTTTTTTCTAATTAAGGGGCAATTTAGGTTCCTCACCCCCTCTGGGGATCTCCCGTAATCTGGCACATCATAATTGAAGGTTCTTTTGTTTTTCTGCCTCCGTAGATAGTTCAGGCAGTGCCCTATTGGGCCCTCCTCCACCAACACCCCGACTTCCTCCCTCCCACCACCCTCCTTTCCCCTCTCTCCCCACCACCCCCTTCCTTTCTCTTCTGTTGGTACAGAGGCAAGGGGATCTGGTCTCTCCAGCGCAGAGTTTAGTGCTTGTACCATTTGTTTTTTTGTAGAAACTTGTTGTGAACTGTTTTAATAATCAGAGTATCAATCCCCCTCTCCCCGTACATTGCTACTGAGGGGAGGGTACCCTGTTTCTCCAACACAAAATGAGTGTTTGTACCATTTGGCCTTGTATATATTTTTTACTGTTTTAATAAAAAGATATGGCCAAGCCTCCTAACCTGCACATCTTTGGGTTGTGGGGGTGAAACAGACATGGGGAGTATGTCCAAACTCCACATGGACAGTGACCCGGGGCCGGGATCGAATCCTGGTCCTCAGTGCCGTAAGCTGCAATACTAACCACTGTGCCACCATGCCGCCCCATTGCAAACTGTTAAACATAAAACTTTGGAGCAGCAAGGGAGATTTGGGATGGACAGTAGATTGCAAAGATAGAGGACTCAAGGTGTATTTTTTGAGGAGAGAGTGGGCTATTTGAGGGCAGCACGGTGGCACAGTGATTATCACTGCTGCCTCACAGAGCCAGGGACCCGGGTTCAATTCTTTTTTTTAAAAATTTAGAGTACCCAATTAATCTTTTCCAATTAAGGGAAAATTTAGCGTGGCCAATCAACCTACGCTGCACATCTTTGGGTTGTGGGGGCGAAACCCACGCAAACACGGGGAGAATGTGCAAACTCCACACAGACAGTGATCCAGAGCCGGGATCGAACCTGGGACCTCGGTGCCGTGAGAACTGCAGTGCGAACCACTGCGCCACCGTGCTGCCCGACCGGGTTTAATTTTGATGTTGGGTGACTAAATGGAGTTTACACATTCTCCCCATGTCTGCGTGGGTTTCCTCCGGGTGCTCCAGTTTACTTCCACAATCCAAAGATATGCAGGTTAGTTTGATTGACCATGTTAAATTACCCCTCAGTGTCCAAAGGTTAGGTGGAGTTAGGGGGATAGGTTGGGGGTGTGGGCTTAGATAGGGTGCTCTTTCAGAAGGTCAGTGCAGATTCGATGGTCTGAATGACCTCCTTCTGCACTGCAGGGATTCTTTGATTCTAGGCACAGTTATTTGAGGAGAGAGTGGGTTATTTGAGTAAGTTGGTGGGTTATTTGAGAAGCAGGAAGGTCATTTGGGAAGAAAGCAGGGGTGGGATATAGGAACTTATGTTCTACTTGAGGGGAGAGTGGACTATTTGAAGAGGGGGGTCGGGTATTTGAGGCCAAGGTGGAATATTTGAGGAGATAATGTGTTATTTGAGAAGGTGGGATATTTGAGGAGTGGGTGAGATATTTGAGGAGTGGGTGGGAAATATGAGGAGTGGGTGGGAAATATGAGGGGGTAGGAAATATGAGGAGGGGGTGGGAAATAAATAATAATAATCTTTATTGTCACTTACATTACACTGCAATGAAGTTATTGTGAAAAGCCCCTAGTCACCACACTCCGCTGCCTGTTCGGGTACATGGAAAGAGAATTCAGAATGTCCAAATTACCTAACAGCATGTCTTTCGGGACTTGTGGGAGGAAACCGGAGCACCCGGAGGAAACCCATGCAGACACAGGGAGAACATGCAGACTCCGCACAGACAGTGACCCAAGCTGGGAATCAAACCTGGAACCCAGGTGCTGTGAAGCAACAGTGCTACCGTGCCGTCTAAAGAACATAGAAAATGGAATATAATCCACTTTGGTAGGAAAAACAAAAACGCAGAGTATTTTTTTTAAAGAGAGAGAAAACTTGGAAAGTGTTGATGTCGAAAAAAAACTCTGTCTCTGCAAACAAGCATGTTGGTGCAGCAAGTAATTAGGAAGTCAAATGGTATGCTGGTCTTTTTTGCAATATGAGGAGGGCGTGGGAAATATGAGGAGGGGTGGGTTTTTGGAGGAGAGATAGTGCCAACAAATTTGATGGGGAAAGTAGTTGAGGAAAGAGATACGTAAACACTGTCAACTAACAGCTGCCTGACACAAGCCTGCACTCCTTCCCTGCATCAGGGCCTGAGAGCTGAAATATCTGAACTTAGGCCGAGGATTTCCCAACACAGGATCGGAACTCTGTTCCAGAGCTTCACTTTGTAACTAATCCGTGCTGAACTTCTCCTGAGTGTTCTTGACGGAATAATGCAGGTGAAGGTTCGGTGCGGTGCTGAATAGATGCAACACGGTCAAAAGTGCTTCCTTTTGGATGAGAGGTTAAACTGAGACCCTGTCTGCACCCTCAGGTAAATTATCCCACAGTATTATTGGATGAAGAGCAAGGGAATTCTGCCTTGTGTCCTTGGTCAACTGTATCATTCAGTCAAGATTTGCCAAATATTATCTTCTTATCATTACACTGCTGTTTGTGGAATCTTGCTGTGCACAGGTTGGCTGCTGCTTTTCCCACATTCCAACAGTGACCACACTTCAAAAATGATTTTGAAGAATTTTGCATATTATGAGGTCACAAAGTTCTTTTTCTCAAATGTCCACTCAAGAAACATAAATTATACACTTTGAACAGAGTAAATGAGATGGACACATACCTCTCGTATTCAGTGAGTGGAGCCCAAGTGTTACAATCCGGAAAACAAAATAGTGGGATTGCCTTGAGTAAATTTTCCTCTTCCTCCTTTTGGGAACGCATCAGATTCTCCCTCTGGAACAAACAGAACGCTTCAGAGATCAGATCCAGGCCAATGCACACCCTCTCCAGTTACCCCTGCATCAACCACCAGCACGCACCCCACACATCATCCCAGAAACAGGGACATTTTGTTTTCTAAAATAAATTTAAGAGTATCCAATTTTTTTTTCCAATTACGGGGCAATCGAATGTGGCCAATCCACTTATCCTGCACATCTTTGGGTTGTGGGGGTGAGACCCACGCAGACACGGGGAGAATGTGCAAACTCCACACGGACAGTGACCCAGGGCCGGGATCGAACCTGGGACCTTGGCGCCGTGAGGCAGCAGTGCTAACATCTGCGCCACTGTGCCACCCTAAACAGGGACATTTTCAATAGACACTCACCCCCTCCTCTCCCAGACATGCACCCCTCCTCTCCCGTACACTCACCCCCTCCTCTCCCACACACTCACTCACCCCCCTTCCCCTGTACATTCACCCCCATTCTCCCCTGACAATCACCCCCCTTCCCCCTGATCACTCATCCCCCCTTCCCTCCGTACACTCACCGCCCTTCCTCCCATACTTACCCTTCCTTCCCTCCCGTACACTCCGCCCCTTTCCCCCCCTGTACACTCACCCCCCTTCCCTCCCCTACACTCCTCCCCTTTCCCCCCCGTACACTGACCCCCATTCCCCCCCTGTACACTGACCCCCGTCCCCCCCGTACACTGATCCCCGTTTCCCCCTGTACATTGACCCCCGTTCCCCCCGTACACTCACCCCCATTCCCCCCCGTACACTCAACCCCTTTCCTCCCCCTGTACACTGACCCGTTTCCCCCCCATACATTGACCCCCGTTCCCCCCCTGTACACTCACCCCCTTTCCTCCCCCTATACACTCCCCCCCGTTCCCCCCTGTATATTGACCCCCGTTCCCCCCCGTACACTCACCCCCGTTCCCCCCTGTACACTCACCCCCTTTCCTCCCCCTGTACACTGACCCCTGCTCCCCCCTGTACACTGACCCCCATTCACCTCCTGTACACTGACCCCCATTCCCCCCCATACACTCACCCCCTTTCCTCCCCCTGTACACTGACCCCTGTTCCCCCTGTACACTGACCCCCGTTCCCCCCTGTACACTGACCCCAATTCTCCCCCCTGTACACTCCCCCCCGTCCCCCCCTGTACACTGACCCCAATTCTCCCCCCTGTACACTCACCCCCTTTCCCCCTGTACACTCCCCCCCATTACACTGACCCCCTTCCCCCCCCCCCGTACACTCACCCCCGTTCTCCCCCTGTACACTCACCCCCGTTCCCTCCCCTGTGCACTGACACCCGTTCCCCCCCCTGTACACTCACCCCCGTTCCCTCCCCTGTGCACTGACACCCGTTCCCCCCCCTGTACACTCACCCCCGTCTGCCCCCCTGTACACTGACACCCGTTCCCACTCCTGTACACTCTCCCCTGGCCTGGTAACGCGGTGCCTGGTATCGGACACACATCCCTGGAAGGCGTGCCTGGACTACACTGAAACAGGGATTATCTGAAACACTGATAAGCCCAGTAAGACTGGCACTGTAAAAACGGTGAGTTCTACCACCCCATCTGGGACTAAATTAATAAATTGAGATTCAGAACCATGAGGAAGTTCTCTGTTGACCTTGACTAATTTGGAGTATTGCGTGCAATTCTGGTCGCCGCAATGTAGGAAGGATGTGGAAGCATTGGAAAGGGTGCAGAGGAGATTTACCAGAATGTTATGTTGCCTGGTATGGAGGGAAGATCTTATGAGGAAAGGCTGAGGGACTTGAGGCTGTTTTCATTAGAGAGAAAAAGGTTAAGAGGTGACTTAATTGAGGCATACAAGATGATCAGAGGATTGGATAGGGTGGACAGTGAGAGCCTTTTTCCTCGGATGGTGATGTCTAGCACGAGGGGACATAGCTTTAAATTGAGGGGAGATAGATATAGGACAGATGTCAGAGGTAGGTTCTTTACTCAGAGAGTAGTGAGGGCGTGGAATGCCCTGCCTGCAACAGTAGTGGACTCACCAACACTAAGGGCATTCAAATGGTCATTGGATAGACTTATGGACGATAAAGGAATAGTGTAGATGAGCTTTAGAATGATTTCACAGGTCGGCGCATCATCGAGGGCCGAAGGGCCTGTACTGCGCTGTAATGTTCTATGTTCTAATAACATCAAATTTTCTCCCACATAGATGCAGGAATATCGACAGGTTCTTTCACAATAAAGCTCTGAGACTTGTATTCACTCACCTTCGGAAATTGATATGCTATTTGTGGCTCATACGCTGCACCGGACTTCTTCAGAGAGACGACGACAAGATATTCAAAGAAGGACTGTGCTGAATAGCGGCTCGCCTCTTGTTCTGGCTTCTTTTCTTCAACTGAAATGCTTCTTTCGATGCCTGCTTTAGAAACACAGAATACACAGCTTCTGACTTTCAGTCTTAAACTCCTCCTGGTGGATCTCAGCATCCTGTTTACATTGTCAGTAATCCCTAACCCTGCTCCACGTCGGAGGGTCAGCGATCTCCTCCCCTGCCCTTTTTCAAAGTCAGTCATCTCTAACCCTGCTCCATTTCCGAGACCCAGTGATCTTCTTTCCTGCTCCATCACTGAGGATGAGTAATCCCCTGTCCCTGCTCTGTCTCAGGGTCACTGATCTCTGCCCGGCTGTCTCACAGTCACTGGTCTCTGCCCGGCCGTCTCACGGTCACTGATCTCTGCCCGGCTGTCTCACAATCATTGATCTCTTGCTGCAATGTTCCTCTGATATGTAAAGACGGTTTGGGGTTTCCCCACACTAACACGGAAATGCATAATCCTGCCTCTTGATTTGTAGACAGGCTGTGGCTCGCATAAATTACTGCTGAATACTGTCATCCAGGCCATTGGGAAATGGAGATATTCTGGGTAACACTCTGGGATATAGGACAGGATAAGACAAGAAGGGAAAGATTGAGAAAACTGTGAGATTGATGTTGGCACCCAGACCAAAAGCAGCCAGTCTATCAACACTCCGGCTGCCTTTTAATGGAGTTGACAAACATGTTTATTTAGTAAGAAGTTTTACAACACCAGGTTAAAGTCCAGCAGGTTTGTTTCGATGTCACTAGCTTTTCCCGGAGCGCTGCTCCTTCCTCAGGTGAATGAAGGAAGGTACATTCACCTGAGGAAGGGGCAGTGCTCCGAAAGCTAGTGACATCGAAACAAATCTGTTGGACTTTAACCTGGTGTTGTAAAACGTCTTACTGTGCTCACCCCAGTCCAACGCCGGCATCTCCACATCATGTTTATTTAGGTTCTATGACTGCACTCTCAGTGCAGTCATTGTCCAAAGGGTTATTGTCCTTGAAAACGAAACTCTACTGCTCACATTTTCATCACACAAAGCTTGTTCATCCATCATTCCCTTACTTGCTGACCTTCATTTGCTCCAGATGCCACAATGTAAGCAAGAATGAAAATGATAAATACGAGGCAAAGTTCTCCAGGACCTCCTGCTGCCGCCCGCCTCCTCCATCACTGCAACCTCCAGGGCCCCACATCCGTCAAAGAGGGCCATATTCCTCCAATTCGGAATTCATGCGTGGCCACCAACATTCATTGCTCCAGAATTGCAAGCTGTGCCATCAGCGGCCTGGCCTGATGTCTCAAATCCCCTCCCTAAGCAGTCCCGAGGCAACGTCACAGGAAAGCAAATAAGTGATTGGTTGCTGAGTATCTCTCTTTTTCTCTGCTCTCTTTCTCCCTCTAAACTAGGAGCTGAGAAAGTTTACAAATTCAACCCTGGCAGAAGAATAGTAAGTGAAGTCATAGTGTGTGAGCACAGAGCAGGGTGAGACATTAATTGAAATTAATAGTTTAAACATGGCACTAACTGGATATTTTTTTCTTAAATTTAGAGTACCCAATTCTTTTTTTCCAATTAAGGGACAATTTAGCGTGACCAATTCACCTATCCTGCACATCTTTTTGGGTTGTGGGGGTGAGACCCACGCAGACATGGGGAGAATGTACAATCTCCACACGGACAGCGGCCCGGGTCTTCGGCGGCGGGAGGCAGCAGTGCTTACCACTGCGCCACTGTGCTGCCCCCGCTAACAAGATTCCATTTGAGGGAGTAAAGATTTATTTTTCTTTGCATAATGGATACAAAGGAGGAGGAGGATGAGAGGCGACTTAATAGAGGTTTATAAGATGATGAGGGGGATAGAGAGAGTGGACGTTAAGAGACTATTTCCACAGCTGTTACAAGGGGGCATAACTATACGATTCAGTGTGGGAGATATAGGAGGGATGTCCGAGGTAGGTTCTTTACTCAGAGAGTGGTTAGGGTGTGGAATGGACTGCCTGCTGTGATAGTGGAGTCGGACACTTTAGGAACTTTCAAGCGGTTATTGGATAGGCACATGGAGCACACCAGAATGACAGGGAGTGGGATAGCTTGATCTTGGTTTCGGACAATGCTCGGCACAACATCGAGGGCCGAAGGGCCTGTTCTGTTCTATGTTCAATGTTCTATGAGCAGCCGAAACCGGGGGCGGGATTCTCCCAGCCCGGGGCCGGGGCGGAGAATCCCCGCAACCGGCCACGCCGCCCCGGTGCCGGCACATGATTCTCCGCAGAGCGGAGAATCGGCGCCATTGGCAGCGGCGCGTTTGGCGCTGGTCGGGGACCGCTTTACGCGGCCGGGCCGCCGATTCTTGGCCCGGGATGGGCTGAGCGGCCGCTCTAAAAAGGCAGAGTCCCGCTGGCGCCGTCCACACCTGGTCGCCGGCGGGAACTGCGCGCAGGGTTGGGGGCAGCCTGTGCTGGGGGAAGGGGGCTCTGACCCCTGGGGGGTGCCTCCGATGGGGCCTTGCCCGCGATCGGGGCTCACCGATCGCCGGGCCGGCCTCTCGCTCACCGGACCTATCTTCTTCCACGCCGGCCCCTGAACTCCCACTCCATGTTGCGTCGGGGCTGGCGCGGTTGAGTGATGTCACCGCGCATGTGCAGGTGGGCGCCGGTGCCACTGCGCATGCGCGCTTCCCGCGGCGTACAGTTTGTGTCGGGATGGGAGGCTGGATCAGCAGGAACCGCTCCAGCGCCGTGCTGGCCCCCTATAGGGGCCAGAATCGGTACTCCCAGCGGCCGTTCACGCCGCCGTGAAACGCGACGGCGTTTCCGACGGCGTGGACATTCTGCCGCTGAATGGGGGAATCCCACCCCTGTTGTCGACAATCAAAGAGCAAAAGAACAAAGAACAACACAGCACAGGAACAGGCCCTTCGGCCCTCCAAGCCTGCGCCGATCACGTGTCCTGTCTAGACCAACCGCCTGTATCCTTCTATGCCCTGTCTGTTCATGTGTCTATCCAGATAAGTCTTAAAGGTCGCTGATGTATCTGCCTCAACCAGCTCACTTGGCAGTGCATTCCAGGCCACCACCACCCTCTGTGTAAAATATTTCCCCCACACATTTCCACTGAACCTATCCCCTCGCACCTTGAACTTGTGCCCTCTTTTAATTGGCACTTCCGCCCTGGGAAAAACGCCTCCAACTGTTCACCCTGTCTATACCCCATTTTATAAACTTCTATCAGGTCGTCCCCTCAGCTCCGTCTCTCCAGGAAGAACAATCTGTTTATTCAATCGCTCCTGGTAAACCTTTTCTGTACTCTCTCCAAAGCCTCCATGTCCTTCTGGTAGTGCGGTGACCAGAATTGGACGCAATATTCTAAATGTGGCCTAACCAACATTCTATACAACTGTTAACATAATTTGCGAGCTTTTAAACTCAATACCTCGTCCGATGAAGGCAAGCATGCCGTATGCTTTCTTTACCACCATTTCTACCTGTGCTGCCACTTTTAAGGATCTGTGGACCTGCACACCCAGATCTCACAGTGTCTCTCTGCTCCTGATGGTTCTGCCATTTATTTTATAGCTCCCACCAGAATTGGATCTATCAAAATGCATCACCTCGCATTTGTCCAGGTTAAATTCCATCTGCCATTTCTCCTCCCACTTTTGCAGCCGATCTATATCCTGCTGTATTCTCTGACAATTTTCATTACTATCTGCAATTCCTGCAATCTTAGTATCATCCGCAAACTTGCCAGTCAGACCAGCTAAGTTTTCTTCCAAGTCATTTATATATTACAAACAGCAGAGGTCCCTGTACTGATCCCTGCAGAACACCACTAGTTACCATTCGGAAAAACACCCTTCCACTGCTATCCTCTGTCTTCTATGGCCAAGCCAGTTCTGAATCCATCTAGCTAGTTCACCCTGACCCCATGTGGAATGTGGCGACTAGGGGTTCTTCACAGTAACTTGAAAATGAAAATCGCTTATTGTCAAACAAACAAAGAACAAAGAAATGTACAGCACAGGAACAGGCCCTTCGGCCCTCCAAGCCCGTGCCGACCATACTGCCCGACTAAACTACAATCTTCTACACTTCCTGGGTCCGTATCCTTCTATTCCCATCCTATTCATATATTTGTCAAGATGCCCCTTAAATGTCCCTATCGTCCCTGCCTCCACTACCTCCTCCGGTAGCGAGTTCCAGGCACCCACTACCCTCTGCGTAAAAAACTTGCCTCGTACATCTACTCTAAACTTTGCCCCTCTCACCTTAAACCTATGCCCCCTAGTAATTGACCCCTCTACCCTGGGGAAAAGCCTCTGACTATCCACTCTGTCTATGCCCCTCATAATTTTGTATACCTCTATCAGGTCGCCCCTCAACCTCCTTCGTTCCAGTGAGAACAAACCGAGTTTATTCAATCGCTCCTCATAGCTTATGCCCTCCATACCAGGCAACATTCTGGTAAATCTCTTCTGCACCCTCTCTAAAGCCTCCACATCCTTCTGGTAGTGTGGCGACCAGAATTGAACACTATACTCCAAGTGTGGCCTAACTAAGGTTCTATACAGCTGCAACATGACTTGCCAATTCTTATACTCAATGCCCCGGCCAATGAAGGCAAGCATGCCGTATGCCTTCTTGACTACCTTCTCCACCTGTGTAGCCCCTTTCAGACACAAGTAGGCTTCAAATGAAGTTACTGTGAAAAGCCCCGAGTCGCCACATTCCGGCGCCTGTTCGTGGTCTGTTCGGGGAGGCTGGTACGGGAATTGAACCGTGCTGCTGGCCTGCCTTGGTCTGCTTTAAAAGCCAGCTCTTTAGCCCTGTGCTAAACCGGCCCCATAACATCATTGCAGTGTTAATGTAAGCCTACTTGTGACAATAAAGATTATTATCTTTTGCACTAGCCTGCCATGAGGGACCTTGTCAAATGCTTTACTAAAGTCCAAGGAGACAACATCCATAGCCCTTCCCTCGTCAATCATTTTTGTCACCTCCTCAATTAAATTTGTGAGACATGGCCTCCTGCGTACAAAACCATGCTGTCTACTCCGACACCATGTACGACAAGAGTGTTTAGGAAATGTCTCCACTTGTTGAGCTCAAGCTCAGGGTTTCCACACTGAAGGAGAGGCTGGAGTCACCTCTCAACCTTGCCCCTCGCCTGAGGTGTGGGTCACCCTCGTTAATTGTTCTTCTGCTGTCAGATTTGTGATAAATTCTTGATTTCTCGAGGAATTAAGGGCTATGGAGAGAGAGCGGGTAAATGGAGTTGAAATCAGCCATGATTGAATCGTGGAGTGAACTCGATGGGCCGAGTGGCCTTACTTCCACTCCTATGTCTTATGGTCTTATGGTGAGTGAGGTTGGTTATAATATCCTCTATTTCTGGTGGTAGGTGGTATGTCTATTTGGGTGGACCCTCTCAGGAGAGTTTGATTAGGTGTTGTGTCTTGTGCAGGACTGGATGGGCCGGTGGATAGGGGGGGGTAAAGATAGTTTGGGGGGGGGGGGTGTTGGGGAAGTCATGGTAGTCCTTGGGGCCAGCTCTTTCATGCCTTTATATGCGTTGCAGTGCTGGGCTAAGCCAGACACCGTGTCGCAGTCATTATAATTATCCTGCTGCTCCTCGAGCAGTGGCAACTTCTCTGTGGGTGCTGCCGGGGGGGGGTCCCGATGTGGGTGATCCAAATTCGGGCAGATGTTGATGTGGGATAGATTTGAAGGTAGCGTCCAGTCTTCATTCCTCCTGAGAATTCGACAGGCCCACGTGGCGGTTGGTTGGCCAGTCTTTCTTCTATTATCATCATAGAATTTACAGTGCAGAAGGAGGCCATTCAACTCATCGAGTCTGCACCGGCTCGTGGAAAGAGCACCCTACCCAAGGGCAACACCTTCCCCCTATCCCCATAACCCAGTAACCCCACCCAACACGAAGGGCAATTTTGGACACGAAGGGCAATTTATCACGGCCAATCCACCTAACCTGCACATCTTTGGAATGTGGGAGGAAACCGGAGCACCCGGAGGAAATCCATGCACACACGGGGAGGATGTGCAGACTCCGCACAGACAGTGACCCAAGCCAGAATCGAACCTGGGACCCTGGAGCTGTGAAGCAATTGTGCTGTCCACAATGCTACAGTGCTGCCTGTTGTAATATGGTGGATCCAAGGGGTTTGTTCCGACAGTTCTTGCTCCTCTTCTTCCTCACTTTTTTTTCGGATTTTGAAAGGTATATTCCTCTTACTTTGATGCCCATGCGGGCTAGCGGTGGCAGTGTCGGGAGATGGGCCTTTGTGGCTCGGACAATCAGTCATTGATTTTTGTTGGCTTTTGGGTGGCTGAATCCTTTCTTTTTTTTGCATGGTCTCGGTGGTTGGGGGTATCCAGCAACTCGGGGGGTGGGGGTGGGGACCTTACCGTACTTGAGTTTTGGATCTTGACCCCACGACTGTCTGTTACCCTTTTGGGGGCATTGTTGGTAGTGGTGGTTCGATGATCGATTCTGTCCTTGGACTTGGGGCCATGAGTTGGGGTTGTGGGGCTCTGTTTCTCACTCTTGGTTCACTTTTTACTTTCTCTATGGGAGACCCTGCGTTGATAACATGGTTGTGGCTGGTTTCTCTCCTTGTATTTGCCTTTACCTTATTGCATCTTGAAGGTGCAGGGTGACTGCCCATTCCTGTCTGGGTCTGTGCTTCAAATTGCGCTGTGGCGTAGGTCTAGATTGACGTCTGTTCAGGTGCAGACAGGTCAATCATCCGTGGAGGGAACCTTTTGGGGACTTTATCCCTGATTTATCCGGTCTTATTCCTAATGCTGTAATGACTGTTGTTGGGCTGTACCTGTTGTACACTGACACCTGTCGCTGTCTTTTGCTTTTGCTTGTTTTGTTCGAACTTGTACAATAATTGAAAAACTACAATAAACAAATGTTTAAAAAGCGGAGAGCAGCCTACAATGCTTGGGGACTATGGCAACTTTCATTGTTTTCATAAATGCAAGTTCTTGCTGAATCAAAGGAATAAATAGCTGTATGTTTGTTGCACTTTCCTTTTTGCTTTATCGGTTCCCTCGCTGTGTTGGGATTATTCGGGGAATTATTATGGAGGTGGGGCTTTTTTTCTTCATTCTACATCTGAACAATGTTGGGAGTTCCCGAAACGTGTTTCACCGATGCTCACACCTCGTGCATGAGTCACACAGATTGAGAATGGAAAGCAAAAGACCTGCAATGCTATCAGTACACCCTTCACAACTTCAGGACTTTCCAAAGTGCGTTACAACCAATGAAATACTTTTGTTGCATGGTCACTTTTTTAATCTAGGAAGTCTAGCCGCAAATTGGTGCAGAGGAAGATCCAATAAACAGCATTAGGACAATGACCGCATAATTGTTGGTTGAGGGGTAGATGTTGACCAGGACACTGGGGAGAACAACCCTGCCCATCTTCGGATCTACCTGCGATCTACCGGAGAGGGAAAATGATCTTCGGTTTGATGTTTAATCTGCAGCACTGCCTCAGTACTGGATTGTGTGGTCATCTCTGCACTAAGACTTGAACCCACAATTTCTGACCAATGTGTAAAATGTGAGCACAAAGCAAAGGGAGGCATGTGGAAGGTTCTGGACTAAGTCTTGGTCAGTGGTATCAGCTGGACTGGCCGTAGGGTTAGTGATCTCATAGCCGCTGAGTCAGGGACAGGGTTGGTTGGGGGGAGGGGTTTGTGTAAAAGCCAGCTTGGCTGCCATCCCATATTGGTTATAATTAGATCATAGATCATCGAATTTACAGTGCAGAGGAGACCATTCGGCCCATCGAGTCTGCACCAGCCCTTGGAAAGAGCGCACCTCCACCCCATCCCCGTAACCCAGTAACCCCATCTAACCTTTGGACATGAAGGGGCAATTTATCATGGCGAAACCACCTAACCCGCACATAATTGGACTGCGGGAGGAAACCTGACCACCCGGAGGAAACCCATGCAGACACGTGGAGAAAGTGCAAACTCCACACAGACAGTCTCCCGAGGCCGGAAATGAACCTGGATCCTGGAGCTATGAGACAGCACTGTTAATAACTGTGCCACCATGCTGCTCATCATGGTAACAAAATAATTGAAAGAGACTGAGGAGGGCTAAGTGCACGTTGCTGGGGCTACATTAATCTGCTGTCACTTATATGTATCTTGTTTTACTATAATTTGTTGGTGGTATTCATGGAATGTAGAGATCAACGGTAATAATGGTGCTTAAATGGTAATGAATCACTTTATAGCAGCTAGAATCTGCTGCCTCCATGACGGCCTGACCCTGCATCATTACAGAGGCATTCAAGTGTTTAACTTATAAACCATTACAACACCCAGGAAGCATGTCAACAGAGGGTACCCTCGCAACCTATCCTTGGTTCAGAGAGAGGAGATGAAGACTTCTGGGGCCTAGCCTCGAAGACACCACATTATAAACCAGATTATAAACCACAAATTTCCAACAGCCCGCCAGTCATCTGCACAACGGCAGACAGCATTGAGAAGTCCATCTCAGATGTATGTGGGGTTTAAAGGCACGTTATCCAGATTATACAGTCAACCATAGAGTGACTGGCCAATACAATGAACACTGCATGTTCCAAGAATCATATTGGACTCAAAATGTTAACACTGTTTCTCTCTCCATAGGTGCTGCTGGGCCTGTTGAGCTTTTTCCAGCATTTTCTGTTTTATTAAAGCGGAGATATTCTATTCTGCTGTTGAGCCCTGTGCATTAAAAACATTTGTGATGGGCCAGGGTTTAGAGAACCCCAAAGTGTATCATGGAGTTCACCTGACCCACAACTTTTAATAGATTGTGGTTATGAGGAGCACATGGTCCACTCGACAGGTATGGTGCAAACAGAGCTTTACAGTACTTTTCAATTAAAACAATGTTTATTCTATGAACTCAAGTTAACCTTTTTAAAACATACAGTGAACATCTTAGCAACCATCAATTCAAATACAACCCCCAAAGACTACAACACTAAGTAATCCTTAATAACTTCCCAAACAACATCCAGAAGACAAAAGAAACACCTTTTAACAGAAGCACATCAGGTTTACATTCACTACTGAGAACATTTATAATTCTGAATTCACCAAATGATCAAGAGATAGTATTTTCATGGCAGAGAGATCACCAGTACACCTGCTATGTCTGGCTTCAGCTCCAACACTGAAAATGAAACTAAAACACACCCTGCAGCAAACAGCCTAAAATGAAAGTAAAAAGCTGACAGACAGCCCAGCTCCACCCACCCTCCGACATCACTGCAGTAGTAAACACCCATTTCTTAAAGGTACTCTCAGATGACACATTTGTTCCATGTACTTTCTTTGAATACTTTCACCTTGGTCACAAGCAAAGTTGCGCAATTCACCCTTCATTGTATTAATTTTCATGTGTCACTTCTTTTCGGAAAAGAGTGAAAACAATAGTGGAGGGATATAAACGCGAGTCTGTTAACTGGATGTCCATCCACAAAGTTATTGAACTAGAACAGGTGGTGATATTATTATAAGTCATGAATCGTAACAAATATGTTACTGAGGAAATGTTAACATATAAAAAGCTGACAGGGGAGAATGTGTGTTTACCTGTGCAATTACTCAATCTCAGAGTGAAGGTGATTCATAAATCTGGAAAAAACGTTTGTCTCTGTAACTATTGGAGGACTTAGCATTTTCCTCCACTTGCAATGATTTTCATAAATCGTTGACAGAAGCACTAGTTATATTAAAGTCTGCATTTTGGGCTCCGGTTTCCTCCCAGAGTCCAAAGATGTGCAGGTAATGTGCTAAATTACCCTTAGTATCCAAAAAGTTTAGGTGGGGTTACTGGGTTAGGGGGAAGTGTGGGCTTGAGCAGGTTGCTCTTTCCAAGGGCCGCTGCAGACTCGATGGGCTGAAGGGCCTCCTTCTGCACTGTAAATTCTATGTATCTATATGTATCAAATTGTTTCCTTTTTATGCTTACCTGTCAAGAGTGCCACATTAGTATTAGAACATAGAACGATACAGCCCAGTACAGGCCCTTCGGCCCACGATGTTGCACCGAAACAAAAGCCATCTAACCTACACTATGCCATTATCATCCATATGCTTATCCAATAAACTTTTAAATGCCCTCAATGTTGGCGAGTTCACTACTGTTGCAGGTAGGGCATTCCACGGCCTCACCACTCTTTGCGTAAAGAACCTACCTCTAACCTCTGTCCTATATCTATTACCCCTCAGTTTAAAGCTATGTCCCCTCGTGCTAGCCATTTCCATCCGCGGGAGAAGGCTCTCACTGTCCACCCTATCTAACCCCCTGATCATTTTGTATGCCTCTATTAAGTCTCCTCTTAACCTTCTTCTCTCTAACAAAAACAACCTCAAGTCCATCAGCCTTTCCTCATAAGATTTTCCCTCCATACCAGGCAACATCCTGGTAAATCTCCTCTGCACCCGCTCCAAAGCTTCCATGTCCTTCCTATAATGCGGTGACCAGAACTGTACGCAATACTCCAAATGCGGCCGTACCAGAGATTTGTACAGCTGCAACATGACCTCATGACTCCGGAACTCAATCCCTCTACCAATAAAGGCCAACACTCCATAGGCCTTCTTCACAACCCTATCAACCTGGGTGGCAACTTTCAGGGATCTATGTCCATGGACACCTAGATCCCTCTGCTCAGCCACACTTCCAAGAACTTTACCATTAGCCAAATATTCCGCATTCCTGTTATTCCTTCCAAAGTGAATCACCTCACACTTCTCTGCATTAAACTCCATTTGCCACCTCTCAGCCCAGCTCTGCAGCTTATCTATGTCCCTCTGTAACCTGCTACATCCTTCCGCACTGTCGACAACACCACCGACTTTAGTGTCGTTTGCAAATTTACTCACCCACCCTTCTGCGCCCTCCTCTAGGTCGTTGATAAAAATGACAAACAGCAACGGCCCCAGAACAGATCCTTGTGGTACGCCACTTGTAACTGAACTCCATTCTGAACATTTCCCATCAACCACCACCCTCTGTCTTCTTTCAGCTAGCCAATTTCTGATCCACATCTCTAAATCACCCTCAATCCCCAGCCTCCGTATTTTCTGCAATAGCCTACCGTGGGGAACCTTATCAAACGCTTTACTGAAATCCATATACACCACATCAACTGCTCTACCCTCGTCTACCTGTTCAGTCACCTTCTCAAAGAACTCGATAAGGTTTGTGAGGCATGACCTACCCTTCACAAAGCCATGCTGACTATCCCTGATCATATTATTCCTATCTAGATGATTATAAATCTTGTCTCTTATAATCCCCTCCAAGACTTTACCCACAACAGACGTGAGGCTCACCAGTCTATAGTTGCCGGGGTTGTCTCTGCTCCCCTTTTTGAACAAAGGGACCACATTTGCTGTCCTCCAGTCCTCTGGCACTATTCCTGTAGCCAATGATGACATAAAAATCAAAGCCAAAGGCCCAGCAATCTCTTCCCTGGCCTCCCAGAGAATCCTAGGATAAATCCCATCAGGTCCCAGGGACTTATCTATTTTCAGCCTGTCCAGAATTGCCAACACCTCTTCCCTACGTACCTCAATGCCATCTATTCTAATAGCCTGGGTCTCAGCATTCTCCTCCACAACATTATCTTTTTCCTGACTGAATACTGACGAAAAATATTCATTTAGTATCTCGCCTATCTCTTCAGACTCCACACACAACTTCCCATCCCTGTCCTTGACTGGCCCTACTCTTACCCTAGTCATTCTTTTATTCCTGACATACCTATAGAAAGCTTTTGGGTTTTCCTTGATCCTACCTGCCAAATACTTCTCATGTCCCCTCCTTGCTCGTCTTAGCTCTTTCTTTAGATCCTTCCTCGCTACCTTGTAACTATCAATCGCCCCAACTGAAACTTCACACCTCATCTTCACATAGGCCTCCTTCTTCCTCTTAGCAAGAGATTCCACTTCTTTGGTAAACCACGGTTCCCTCGCTCGACGCCTTCCTCCCTGCCTGACCGGTACGTACTTATCAAGAACACGCAGTAGCTGTTCCTTGAACAAGCTCCACTTATCCAGTGTGCCCAACACTTGCAGTCTACTTCTCCAACCTATCCCCCCCCAAGTCATGTCTAATGGCATCATAATTGCCCTTCCCCCAGCTATAACTCTTGCCCTTAAATTATAAAATGATACCAGCTGGGAGATTCATTTATAGATGGGACGTTTGCGAGCTTGGGAACATTGGAGGAAAAGTATAAGTTGCCCCGGGGAAACTTCCTTAGATATATGCAGGTGAGGGCGTTCACTAGACAACAGGTGAGGGAATTTCCGCTGCTCCCGGTACAGGGGATTCAGGACAGAGTGCTTTCGGGGGTGTGGGTCGGAGAGGGCAAGGTGTCAGAGATATACCGAGAGATGAGGGAAGAGGGGGAGGAGTTGGTGGGCAAACTAAAAGGAAAGTGGGAAGAAGAGCTAGGGGAGGAGATAGAGGAGGGTATGTGGGCTGATGCCCTAAGCAGGGTAAATTCCTCTTCCTCATGCGCCAGGCTTAGCCTGATTCAATTCAAGGTGCTGCATAGAGCACACATAACGGGAGAAAGACTGAGCAGGTTCTTCGGAGTGGAGGACAAGTGTGGGAGGTGCGGCGGAAGCCCGGCAAACCACGCACATATGTTTTGGTCGTGCCCGGCACTGGAGGGGTATCGGAAGGGAGTGACGGGAGTGATTTCTAAGGTGGTGAAGGCCAGGGTCAAACCAGGCTGGGGGCTAGCTCTATTTGGAGTTGCGGATGAGCCGGGAGTGCAGGAGGCGAAAGAGGCCGACGTTGTGGCCTTTGCGTCCCTAGTAGCCCGGCGTAGGATTCTACTCATGTGGAAGGAGGCGAAACCCCCCGGACTGGAGGCCTGGGTAAACGATATGGCGGGGTTCATAAAACTGGAGCGGATAAAGTTTGCCCTGAGAGGATCGGCTCAAGGGTTCACCAGGCGGTGGAAGCCATTCCTCGACTACCTAGAGGAACGTTAGAGGGAAGACAGATGACCAGCAGCAGCAACCCAGGGGGGAAGGGGGAGGGGGTGGAAGTTTTAGTTTATGTTAAATGATTAGATTACCATGTTAATTAGCCATTTGTTTATTGTTAAGCTTTCTTTACTGTTATGTTTGTTCTGTAAGGGGAAAAAATTTTGATCGAAAAAATTTCAATAAAACATATTTTTAAAAAAAAAATGATACCAGCTGAGGAGTGGATTTTGGATGAGCATGGCACTGAACCTATCTGTTTTGTGGTTACCCCCACGGTGTAAAGAACGATCATCTGGCTCTGGGATCGCAAGAAGGCTGCCGCCACCAGGGAATCTCAATGGTACAAGTCCCCGCCTCTTCCAGAAAAAGGAAACACTGAGAAAAAAAACTGAATGTTAAGGAGCATTCAGTCCAGATCAGGGAGTTGTATTTGTTTGTGACCTAACCAGCACCAACACAAACACTTCATGGGTCTCCAGATTCACTTGAGTCACATTTCTATAGCATCCTTTTTACAATCTTAGAATGAGCCAAAGTGTTTTTCACCAATGAGAAACGTCTCAAGGAAGTGATAATGCAGGAAATGTTTGTGTACAGTAAGAGCCCGTATGAAGTAATATGGTAATGACTAGCAATTGTGCAATGTTGGTTGAGGAATAAATATTGGTGCGGACACTGGAGAGAGTTGCATGTTCCTCTTTGAAGAGTGCTGAAGGATCTTTACACCACCAGAGCAAGCAGGCCGACAAGGTCCCAGTTTGTCAGAATTGATCACTCCAAGCTAAATAAATGTTTCAGTACCAGCCCTATTTGCCACCAGCCTTTAGACTGCAATTGCACCCTCTTTCCTGCTGGGAGGAGATGCCCTCCTGGGAACACTGCTCTCTTTATTCAGGACATTTAAGCAGGAATGCAAATCCATCCAAACTCCTCCCAGATTCCCATTTGACACATTGAACAAGCAGTTCTGCTCTGCATTTGACGGTCAAAAAGGATAGTTTTGCCACCGTGCCGAACTCTTGTCTGAGTCGGAAGGTTGTGGGTTCAAGTATTACTCAAGTAGACAGGGTAGATGCAGGGAAGGTGTTCCTGATGGTGGGTGTGTCCAGAACCAGGGGTCACAGTCTGAGTATTCAGGGTAAACCATTTTGGACAGAGATGAGGAGACATTTCTTCACACAAAGAGTGGTGAGCCTGTGGAATTCATTACCACAGGAAGTAATTGATGCTAAACTTTGAATATATTCGAGAGGCGGCTGGATATAGCACTTGGGGAGAATGGGATCAAAGGTTATGGGAAGAAAGCAGGATTGGCTACTGAGTTAGATGATCAGCCATGATCGTGATGAATGACGGAGCAAGTTCGAAGGTCAAAAGGTCTCCTCCTGCTCCTATCGTCTATGTATCTACTCCATGATTTGTGCCAAAAATCGAGGCCGACACTCTAGTGTGGTACTGAAGGTACTTAAGGAGCGACACGGTGGCACAGTTGTTCGCACTGCTACCTCACAGCGCCAGGGACCCGGATTCCGGCCTCGGCTGACTGTGCGGAGTCTGCACGTTCTCCCCGTGTCTGCGTGGGTTTCCTCTGAGTGCTACCGTTTCCTCTCACAGTCCAAAGATGTGCCGGCTAGGTGGATTGGCCATGATCAATTGCTCCTTAGTGTCCAAAAGGTTCGGTGAGGTTACTGGGTTACGAGAATAGGATTGAGGCCTAGCCCTAGGTAGGGCGCTCTTTCAGAGGGTCGTTGCAGAATCAATGGGCCAAATGGCCTCCTTCTGTACTTTTGGGATTCTATGTTTCTATTCTATGTTGCACTGTTGGAAGTGCCCTATTTCAAATGAGACATTAAACCAAGGTCCCAACTGACCTCTCTGGTGGACATAAAGGATCCCCATATTTAAAAAGGAGGCCGACGTCCGGTGGCGGCTATGAAGGAGTAGGTCGCACATTTGGTGGCTCCCGCTCGGGTCGGACCTTTGGACCTTTCCCCCGGATTTTTTGTCGGACTTGAATCGGTAAATTGATAGTGGAGGCAACTGTGGAATGGATTCCTACATCAGTGCATGGAGATGCGGACAGAAGTGTTCGCAAAGGAAGGAATAGGCGAACAGAGAAGGCTTGGGCTGAAGCAGGGGAAAGCATGGCGGACAACCGGGGTGCTGGCTTGCCGACCCAGCGGTCGACGGAGCAGCTGATGCAGTTTATTCAGGAGGGCTTCGCCAAGCAGGAACAGGAATGCTTGGACCCGATTAAAGAATCGATTGCGCGGCTGGAATTTAGACTGGATGCCCAAGACCGGGCGATCCAGAAAGTAGAGAAGGCGCTAGCTGAGCAGGAGGAACATCAAACAGCAGTGGAATTGGAGGTGGGGATGCTGAGAGACCAGCAGAAAAGGCTCCTGGAGAAGGTGGAAGACCTAGAGAATAGGTCCCGCCGGCAGAACCTGAGAACCGTTGGTCTCCCAGAGGGGTCCGAAAGAGCGGTTGCTGGGGCATACAGAGTGGGCATGATCGATGTTACTGGGGGATGGGACATTCTCCCGACCCTTGGAGGTGGACAGGGCTCACAGTGTGCTCGCGAGGAATCCGCGAGTGGGGAACCCCCTGTGGGCAATGGTGGTGAGATTCCACAGGTACTTGGACAAGGAGTGTATTTTACAGTAGGCCAGGCAGACACGGAGCTGTAAATGGGAGAATAGTATCCTGCGGATCTATCAGGATCTGAATGCGGATATGGCCAGGAGAAGAGTGGGGTTCAATCAGATAAAGTCGACCCTTTTCAAGAAAAATGTTAAGTTTGGACTGCTGTATCGGCCTGTCTTTGGGTCACGTATGAGGAGCAACATTTTTATTTTGAGTCACCCGAGGAAGCGATGGACTTCGCTAGAAGGAAAGGACTGGTGGCGGACTGAGGTTCTTGAAGTTTGCTGCAGCGCTCATGTTAAAAAGTCTCCCGGGCCTAGATTCGTACAAGTTGGTCATGGGAGGGGACTTTAACACAGTCATCGACCCTGGGCTAGACCGGTCGAGCTCAAGGATGGGCAGGGTGCCAGCAATGGCAAAGGAGCTAAAGAGGTTCATGGAGCAAATGGGGGGGGGGGGGGGGGGGGGGGGGGTGGCATGGAGATTTGGGCAGCTGAGAGTAAAGAAGTTCTCCCTCTGCTCACATGTGCATAAAGTGTACTCCCGGATTGACTTTTTTATTTTGAACAGGACTCTACTGACCGGGGTAGTGGACACGGGGTATTCGGCGATCACAATCTCAGATCATGCCCCACACTGGATTGACCTACAGGTTAGCAAGGAGAGTAGCCAGCGCCCGCACTGGAGGCTGGACGTGGGACTTTTAGCAGATGAACAGGTGTGTGGGCGGCTGAGGAAATGTATTCAGAACTACCTGGAAGTCAACGACACGGGTGAAGTTTCGGCGGAGGTGGTCTGGGAGGCATTGAAGGCGGTGGTTAGAGGGGAGCTGATCTCGATACGGGCCCACCAAGGGAAGGCAGACAGGACAGAGACGGACCGACTGGTAAAGGAGATATTGCAGGTCGACAGGAGGAATGCGGAGACCCCAGAGGCAGTGCTTCGAAGGGAGTGACGGAGGCGACAGGCGGAGTTTGGCTTGTTAACTACAGGGAAGGCGGTGGAGCAGCTGAGGAAGGCGAGGGGGGCGATTTATGAACATGGGGAGCAGGCCAGCAGAATGCTTGCACAGCAGCTTAGAAAGAGGGAGGCAGCCAGCAAGACAGGGAAATAAAGGACGGGGACGGGAACCTGGTCGGAGATTGAGCAGGGGTTATTAAGGCGTTCAAGGAGTTTTACAGCAGGTTGTATGAGTCGGAACCCCCAGCTGGGCTGGAGGGAATGAGGCACCTTTTAGGGGGGCTGAAGTTCCCGAAAGTGGAGGGGGGGTTGGTAGAAGGGCTGGGGGCCCTGATCGGGTTGGAGGAAATAGCAGAAGGACTGAAGGCCATGCAGTCAGGTAAAGCCCCGGGGCTGGACGGGTACCTAGTGGAGTTCTATAAAAGGTTCCCTGGGATATTGGGGTCGCTGTTGATGAGGACATTCAATGAGGCAAGGGAGCGTGGGGTGCTTCCCCCGACGATGTCACAGGCCACTATCTCATTGATCCTGAAGCGGGACAAGGACCCGGAGCTATGCGGGTCCTACAGGCTGATAGCCCTAGTGAATGTGGACGCCAAACTGCTGGCCAAAATCTTGTCCTCTAGGATTGAAGACTGCGTTCCGGACATGATTGGGGAGGACCAGACGGGGTTTGTTAAGGGTAGGCAGTTGGCGGCCAACGTAAGAAGGTTGTTAAATGTGATTATGATGCCTCCAGAAGGTAGGGACATGGAGGTAGTGGTAGCAATGGACGCAGAGAAGGCATCTGATCGGGTGGAATGGGAATATCTGTGGGAGGTACTGGGGCGGTTTGGATTTGGGCGGGGCTTCATTGACTGGGTTAGAGTGTTGTACCAGGCTCCTGTTGCAAGCGTACAGACAAACCGGTCAACAGTGGACTATTTCAGGCTGCATCGGGGGACGAGACAGGGATGCCCCCTCTCCCCACTGCTGTTCGCGTTGGCCATAGAGCCGCTGGCAATTGCGCTGAGAGCCTCAAGGGGCTGGAAGGGGTTGGTCCGGAGGGGAGTGGAACACAGAGTCTCGCTATACGCAGACGACCTGCTCCTATATGTTTCGGACCCACTAGAAGGGATGGAAGAAATTTATGAGGAGTCTGGGGGAATTTGGCCGGTTTTCGGGGTATAAACTGAATATGGGGAAAAGTGAGGTGTTTGCGATCCAGGCAAGGGGGCAGGAGAGGTGATTGGGGGAGCTGCTGTTTAGGGTGGTAGGGGGAAGCTTTCGGTACTTAGGCATCCAGGTGGCGTGGGAATGGGAACGGCTACACAAGTTAAATTTGGCCCGATTAGTAGACCAAATGAAGGACGATTTCCGAAGGTGGGACGCGCTCCCATTGTCACTGGCTGGGAGGATGCAGACAGTGAAAATGACGGTCCTCCCGAGATTCCTGTTTGTGTTTCAGTGTCTTTATTCATCTTTATTCCACGGTCCTTCTTTAAACGGGTCAATAAGGTGATCACTGGCTTTGTTAGGGCGGGTAAGACACCGCGAGTAAAAAAGGGGATGCTGGAGCGGAGCCGGGGGGAGGGCAGGCTGGCACTGCCGAACTTTCGTAATTATTATTGGGCGGCGAATATAGCCATGATTAGGAAGTGGGTGGTGAGGGGAGGGTAGGTGTGGGAGCATGTGGAGGCGGCATCATGCAAAGGCACCAGTTTGGGGGCATTGGTAACAGCACCTCTGCCGTTCCCGCCGGCACGGTACTCCACCAGCCCCGTGGTGGTGGCGGTCCTGAAAGTCTGGGGGCAATGGAGGAGGCATGTGGGAGCGGAGGGAGCATCGGTCTGGTCCCCAATCTGTAATAATCACCGTTTGCCCCCGGGAAGGCTGGATGGAGGGTTACGGAGATGGCAGAGGATTGAGAGGATGGGAGATATGTTTATGGAGGGGAGCTTTTCTAGCCTGAGGGAGCTGGAGGAGAAATTTGGATTGATGAGAGGAAATTAGTTAGGTACCTGCAGGTGCGGGACTTCCTATGCAGGCAGGTCTCAACCTTCCCGTTCCAACCACCAAGGGGGATTCAGGACAGGGTAGTTTCCAGAGTGAGGGTGGGAGAAAGGAGGGTCTCTGACATTTACAAGGAACTTATGGGGTCAGAGAAGACGCAGACCGAGAAGTTGAAACGCAAGTGGGAAGAGGAGTTAGGAGGAGAGATAGAGGATTGTCTCTGGGCGGACGCGTTGAGTAGAGTCAACGCATCCACAACATGTGCCAGGCTCAGCCTGATACAATTAAAGGTCATTCACCGGGCCCACATGAAAGTGGCCCGGATGAGCAGGTTCTTTGGGGTAGAGGATAGGTGTGCAAGGTGTGCGGGAGGGCCAGCGAACTATGTCCATATGTTCTGGGCATGCCCGAAGCTTAGGGGATTCTGGCAGGGGTTTGTCATGTCCACGGTGTTGAAAACAAGGGTGGCACTGAGTCCAGAGGTAGTGATTTTCAGAGTATCGGAAGAACCGGGAATCATCATAGTATTTACAGTGCAGAAGGAGGCCATTCGGCCCATCGAGTCTGCACCGGCTCTTTGAAAGAGCACCCGACCCAAGGTCAACACCGCCACCCTATCCCCATAACCCAGTAACCCCACCCAACACTAAGGGCAATTTTGGACACTAAGGGCAATTTATCATGGCCAATCCACCTAACCTGCACATCGTTGGGCTGTGGGAGGAAACCGGAGCACCCGGAGGAAACCCACGCACACACGGGGAGGATGTGCAGACTCCGCACAGACAGTGACCCAAGCCGGAATCGAACCTGGGACCCTGGAGCTGTGAAGCAATTGTGCTATCCACAATCCAGGAGGAGAAAGAGGCAGACGTTCTAGTCTTTGCTTCCCTGGTAGCCCGGAGACGGATACTATTAGCTTGGAGGGACCCAAAGCCCCCGAAGTCGGAGTCCTGGCTATCGGGCGTGGCTAGCTTTCTTTGTTTGGAGAAAATCAAGTTCGCCTTGAGAGGGTCAATGTTAGGGTTCGCCCGGAGGTGGCAGCCGTTCGTTAACTTCTTTGGGGGAAATTAACCGTCAGCAGAAGGGAAGGGTTGGGGGTTAGCTTAGTTTAGATTAGGGGGTTAGTAAAGGTGGGATCTGTAAGGGAGGAAGACGGCTTTTGCACTATGTTTATATTTTCAGGCACATTGTTTATTTTGTTGCTGTTATAAAATCATAAATACCTCAATAAAATGTTTGTATAAAAAAAAAGGAGTAGGGGAGTTATGCCTGGTGTGCCCGTCCAGATCTATTGCATGATTGCCGTCACAATAACAGATTAATTGGTCATTAGTTCACTGCTGTTTGTGGGAGCTTGTTGTGCATTTCATTGTTTCTTACAATGGCATCTACACTTCAAAACTACTTCAAAAGCATCTTCTGAATCTCTGATTGAATTTCTTGGTGAGTATCTTGTATTAACGGTCTCTAGTTCTGCTCTTCCCCACAAGAGGAAACATTCTCTCTGTACCCAGTCTATCAAAACCTTTTGTCATTTTAAATAGCTCTGTTAGGTCATCCCTCAGCCTTCTTTGTTCAAGTGAGTACAGACCCAGCCTGTCAATCCTTTCCTGAGATATTGCCACACATTTCTGGTATCATCCTTGTAAATCCTCTCTGCACCCTCTCCAGTATCTCCATCTCCTGTTTTTAATATGGAGACCAGAACGCTACTCTTCGTCTGGTCCAACCACAGTTTAACATTGCAGGTCCAAAGATATGCAGGTTAGGTGGATTGGTCGTGCTAAATTGCCCCTTGGTGTCCAAAGGTCCCTGCATTAGGTTATGGGGATAGGGCAGGGGAGCGGGTCTGGGTGGAGTGCTCTTTCAGAGGATTTGTGCAGACACAATGGGCCGAATGGCCTCCTTCTGCACTGTAGGGATTCTATAGATTCCATGGAACATAGTTTCCTGACTTTTCAATTCTATCCCACTGAGAATAAAACCTAGTGCCTTTTTTTTGTATGACCTTGCTAACCTGTGGTTAAACTTTTAGTGATTGATATGTTTGTACAGGGATTCCCTTGTTCCTGTACCCCCACCTAGACTTGCTCCTTCCAAGTAATAAGTGACCTCCCTATTCTTCCTACCAACTCGTAGCAGCTCACATTTATCTGTGTTGAACCCCCCAGTGATTTGCCCATTCTGCAAAAATAACTATGACTTCCTGTAATTTGTTCCAATTTTCCTCAGTGTGGACTATTCTTCCCAATTTTGTGTAATTGTAAGGCCCCTTCCTGTTTATCCATTATTTCCCCGTTCTTTTATTTTGCCGTTATCATTTTTGATCCATGGTTGTTTAATGGACATGTATCTTGGATTGGATGTGTTTATTGTCACGTGTACCAAAGTACAGTGAAAAGTATTGTTCTACAGCTCAGACAAATCATTCCGTACATAGAACATACGGTGCAGAAGGAGACCATTCGGCCCATCGAGTCTACACCGACCCACTTAAGCCCTCACTTCCACCCTATCCCCGTAACCCAATAACCCCTCCTAATCTTTTTGGTCACTAAGGGCAATTTATCATGGCCAATCCACCGGTGCTACATAGGGCAAACATAAAATACACAATGTAAATACATAGACACAGGCATCGGGTGAAGCATACAGGAGTGTTGTACTATTCAGTAGGGAAGATGTGTGAAGAGATCAGATCAGTCTATAAGAGGGTCGTTTAGGAGTCTGGCAACAGTGGGGAAGAAGCTGTTTTTGAACCTGTTAGTGCGTGTTCTCAGACTTTTGTATCTCCTGCCTGATGGAAGAAGTTGGAAGAGTGAGTAAGCCGGATGGGACTCTGGATATTTTTCTACGAATTATTGATGAATTCACTTGTGTTGTGACTCCGGGTCAAGTGGGGCTGGAATTGACAGCACACTCGCCGAGGGTATCCTAACATCATCCTCAAATTTACAAATTGTGTTTTTGATTCCAACGTCCAAATGGTTAACGTAAATTGCGAGCATCACTGCTCCCAGCCCTGATCCCTGTGGGACTCAGTTCCCACTTTCTGCCTCTCTGAATAGACAGCCTTTACACCCACTCCCTGCTTTCTGTCTTGAAGCCAGATATCCATCCATTCTGCCACTGGTCCCCTGACTCCACATTCTCTAACCTTATTAATCTGCATGTTATGTGGCAGCTTATCAAAGGCCTTTTTAAGATCCAGATCAATTGTATCTGCTCTTTCTGTTACCTCCTCAGAAAAATTCAATAAGATTGGTCAAGCGAGATTTAAGGAATTGAGAGTTGTTGCTGCTTTGCTATATGTAAGTATACACACATTCTGCAGTGACAGTCTGTATAGAGCCAAAAATAAAAAGGATCACAAAAGATCATGTTGAAATGGCGACATCACATTCCTGGAAAATATCAGGTTGCTATAGCAACTTCTATATTTCTGGCATTTCCCATTCCATAGCCATAAATAAGGATGTTCCTAGCACTGGCATTCCGAGTTACAGGATCTTTGGGACTTTCCATACTCACAGCTGTTTGTCAACATGAGCATTTGGACACAGTTTTATGGTGTGGGGGTGAGGCTCCCTGAACTGCAACACAGTACGAGCTCCCTCCCTATCTTGCACACGGACACCAGTGCGAGGGAGGTGAGGTGCCTCACTTCTCATTTTCTCCCAGATGTCACCCTCACTGAGTCGGGATCATACTGGCCTCTGAGTCAGAAGGTCACGGGTTCACAGCATGCTTCCAAGAAACTTGATGTTTCAGTACAGTACTGAGGGAAGGCTGCACTGTGGGAAGTGCTGCCTTTCAGATGAGTCACTGAACCAAAGCCCCACCTGTCACAGAGTCATTATGGCATGGGGCCCATCAAGACTATCCCAGTTCTATGTAGATAAATCCAATCAGTCCCATCCTCCAACACCTTCACCGTAGCACCCCTCCCCCCAGTCCCTCCTGCCAAAATGCATCACCTCACACCTCTCGGATTAAATTCCCGTCTGCGAGCCTTTATTTGGCCTGTTTCAGCCAATTTGTATCATCCTCGCAGCCACTCCTCCAAGTTTGGTATCATTGGCAAATTTTGAAAATCACCAAGCCATGAAGCCTGTGGAGTGCGTTGGAGTGAGAGGCACTGTTCTAATGAGTGTGCACAAACAGAGGAACCTGGGGTGCAATGGCCTTCGATTTTGTCATGATATGCAGACATGCAGATAATGATATACAGACAGGCAGCTAATGAACACAGAGAACAGGACATGACCAATGAGCAGAAAGGACACTCAGGGGTGGTATCTCACTATAAAAGGCACGAGGCACTCACACTCCGCCTCTTTCCACTGATGAACATCTACAGAGTGAGTCAGGGTGTATGTACAGTATCACACCTCCAGCACGTGGCTAAGAGCTAGTCTGGTTCAGTCAGACAGAGTAACCACACTTCGGTTAGCAGAGAGTCGAACTCATAGGGAACTGTGCTAACTGTGCTATTGGTTCTATAAATCAGATTGAACTAACTTCAAGGTCTGGAGTATCTTTTGGTTAAAGCTGCATCCAGTTGCAGCCTGTGTTATCCCAGAGTACATAACACATCATGCTACCAGGAGACTGCTTAATCTAGGTGGTTTACTTCAGGCCGTTCCGTGACGACCAGCGAATGTATCCTGGCACCATGGAGAAGATTCAGGCTCCTCACCAGCCCAGGACCTCCGGCAATCTCATGCCAACTGGCGGACATTCAAGCAAAAGTTTCTGCTGTACATTGAAGCTTCAGACCTCGTGGGTGCATCTGATGCAAGGAAGATCGCGCTTCTCCTCTCAACAGCGGGTGATCCAGCCATCGAAGTCTTCAACTCTTTTCACTTCACCGAAGGCCAGGACAAGACAAAGTTTCAGACCATCCTGGACACGTTTGACAGTCACTGTGAAGTGGACACATATTCAAACAGCGTCTACAAGGTAAAGATGAATCTTTCAATTCCTTCTTAACTTTTTTTAAAATAATTTTTTTTAAAATATAAATTTAGTGTACCCAATTCATTTTTTTTTCTTCCCAATTAAGGGGCAATTTAGCGTGTTCAATCCACCTATCTTGCACATCTTTGGGTTGTGGGGGTGAAACCCACGCAAACACTGGGAAAATGTGTAAACTCCACACGGACAGTGACCCAGAGCCGGGATCGAACCTGGGACCTCGGCGCCGTGAGGCAACAGGGCTAACCCACTGCGCCACCGTGCTGCCCTAATTCCTTCTTAACAACCTCTGCCTGCTAGCGCTGTCCTGCAACTTTGATGATATTGCTGACTCCATGATCAGAGACCAAATCGTTTTTGGAGTTCATTCTGATCCTCTGAGAGAGCAGCTACTGAAAATCAAGGATATGACCCTGCCAGTCGCGATTGAAACATGCACCGTGCATGAGCACGCCAAAAATCGCTATGCATCGGCTGAAAATGAGAAACTTTCCTCCCACGAGAGTGTGCAGGCCATCTCCCGGATGCGCCTCAGCATTGATGAAAGCAGCCATTTTGCACGCTTTTCCCAGGGCCCCACGCTTACGCGATGCAAACGGAATAACGAAGCGGCCGACACCCGCACTACGCATGTGCAACGACAAGCGGAGCGTCAGGACGCCGACGTCATGACGTGCTTGAACTGCGGCAACGCGCACTGAAAGAAACACTGCCCTGCAAGAGGCAGGCGATGTTTGAACTGCGGGAAGCTTGGACACTATGCAGCCTTGTGCAGGTCTGCACCACCAGTCAGGGGCCAGCGCTCCCAATTCCGACAACGGCGCGTTCAGCGTGTGCAACGATTACAGGATTCTGATCCTGGCAGCACAACGGATCGAGAGGAAGAATGCCTGGACTCCGCCTTCTGTGTGGGCATCAATACCAAGTGTGAATATGCCACATCCAACTCATCACAAAGTCAATCCACCCTCGCTGTGGATTCTGCGGACGAATGGCGTGCGGTGATGCAGGTCAACCACTGCTCCATCCAGTTTAAGCTGGACACAGGTGCTTCTGCCAACCTCCTCCCACAGGCAGATTTCAAACACATCAAGAAGCCTCCCAAGGTCGTTCCAGCAGCCTGCAGGCTCCTGGACTACAACGGAAATGCCATCATGGCACTGGGATCCTGCCATCTACTCGTCTCCAACTGGAGCACCCATGCATGGTTACGTTTTGAAATTGTCAAGCCAGACAGGGCATCCCTACTTGCCACGCATGCCTGCAAGCAGCTGAACCTCGTGCAGCGGGTTTACAGAACTACATCCTCCAATGTGGATCTTCAGGCCGGCATTGACGACATCCTCGCTCAGCATCCAGATGTGTTCGATGGGATGGGCACGCTGCCATATCGATTCAAGATTCTGCTATGACCTGATGCTAAGCCAGGGGTCCACGCACCACGCCGGGTCCCGGCTCTGCTGAGGGAGCGCCTGAAAGCACAGCTCAAGGATCTTCAGCATAATTTCCAAGGTAACCGAACTGACTGACTGGGTCAGCTCGATGGTATGTGTTGGAAAGCCTTTAGGAGACCTGCGCATTTGCATTGATCCCAAGGATCTCAATAAGAATATAATGCGTGAACATTACCCCATCCCGAAGCGGGAGGAACTCACCAGTGAGATGGCACATGCATGTTTTTTCATCAAGTTAGATGCGTCACATGGATTTTGGCAAATCCAGCTGGATGAGTCCAGCAGAAGGCTCTACATCTTCAACACACCGTTTGGCAGATACTGCTATTACTGCATGCCGTTTGGCATTGTCTCGGCATCGGAGATCTTCCATCGCATCATGGAGCAGATGATGGAGGGCATTGAAGGGGTTCGTGTGTACATGGACGACATCATCATATGGTCCACGACCCCTGAAGAGCATGTTTCCCGTCTCCAGCAGGTATTCCGCCGTGTCCATGACAATGGCCTGAAGCTGAACAGGTCCAAACGTTGCTTTGGCATGTCGACACTAAAGTTCCTCGGTGACCAGACCTCTCAGCAGGGCGTGTGCCCGGACATAGACAAGGTCAAGGCCATCGAAGCCATGAAGGCCCCTGAAGACAAGAAGACGGTGTTGCGCTTCCTGGGCATGGTCAATTTTCTGGGCAAGTTCATCCCAAACCTGGCCTCACACACTACGGTCCGACGAAACCTGGTGAAAAAGTCCACTGCCTTTGAGTGGAAGGCAGCACATCAGGCAGAGTGGTTGGAGCTGAAAGCCAAGCTCACAACTGCACCCGTCTTGGCATTTTTCGACCCAGACAGGGAGACGAAGATCTCGACAGATGCGAGCCAGGCTGGCATCAGTGCGGTGCTGCTTCAACGCGATGACACTTCATCCTGGGCACCGGTAGCCTGTGCATCGAGGGCCATGACGCCCACTGAAACAAGGTATGCGCAAATAGAGAAGGAATGCCTGGGTCTTCTCACAGGCATTGTCAAGTTTCACGACTATGCCTACGGCCTGCCGACATTCACTGTCGAGACGGATCATAGGCCTCTGGTCCACATTATCCACAAGGACCTGAACGACATGACGCCTCGGTTGCAGCGCATCCTCCTCAAACTCAGAAAGTACGACTTTGACTTAGTGTACACGCCTGGCAAGGAGGTCATCATCGCTGATGCATTGTCCCGCTCCATCACATTGCCTAGTGAACCACTGGAAATCATCCGGTAGATTGAATCACAGGTGCAGCTGTGTGCTAGCACTCTCCCGGCGTCTGATGAGAAGGTGATTCGTATCCGCGAGGAGACAGCCAAAGACCCCCTCTTGCAGTGTGTCATACACCACCTCGCCAATGGCTGGCTGAAAGGGCAATGTCCTCAATTTTACAATGTAATGACGGTGATTGATGGTATCCTCCTCAAGCTGGACCGGATTGTCATTCCACTCAGTCCCCAGAGCTTGGTGCTCCACCAAATCCATGAGGGACACCTGGGCATCGAGAAGTGCAGACGCAGAGCCAGGCAGGCTGTCTACTGGCCCGGTATTAGCCAGGACATCTCGAACATGGTCCTCAACTGTGCGACCTGTCAATGCTTCCAGCCGACGCAGAGCAAGGAGACGCTCCAACAGCATGAAATCGAGACCTCCCGTAGTCCAAGGTTGGCATCGACCTCTTTCGTGCGAATGGTCGTGACTACGTGTTGATTATTGACTATTTCTCCAATTACCCTGAAGTCGTGAAGCTCTCAGACCTCACATCTCGGACCGTCATCAAGGCCTGTAAGGAGACGTTCTCCAGGCATGGTATCCCACTCACTGTCATGAGTGACAATGACCCGTGCTTCAACAGCCACGAGTGGTCTATGTTTGCCAAGTTATACCATTTCAAACATGTCACTTCCAGCCCACACTATCCGCAGTCCAATGGGAAGGCTGAAAAAGGGGTGCACATTGTGAAACAGCTCATCTGCAAGGCCGCGGATTCTGCTTCTGACATCTACCTCGCGCTGCTTGTGTACAGGGCGACCCCACTGTCCACTGGCATGTCGCCGGCTCAACTCCTGATGAACAGGGACCTGCGGACGACACTTCCAGACATACACTTGCCCAACCTGGATCACCTCCCAGTGCTGCAGAAGGTGCAGCAGCTCCGAAACCAGCAAAAGCAGGGCTGTGATGCTCTTGCCACCGATTTCCCCGTGTTATCCAAGGCAGACACTGTCAGGATCAAGATGCCGGATGGTGGCTGGTCTGCTCCAGCTGTCGTTGTTCGACAGGCTGCGCCCCGCTCGTATGTTGCAGGCTGATGGTTCGGTTGTGCGACGAAACAGACGGGCACTGCGCAAAGTTGCCTGCCCGCAACCACTTTCTTCTCCATTTCCGTCCGTTGTTTTGCCACCTCCTGATACCTCCAACTACGAGGCCACGAGTCAGGCTTCCATCCCGCCTGTCAAGGCGCCGTTGTCCCCACCACCACCTCTCCGCCGGTCGACAAGGATCAGACGCAAGCCCCAAAGACTGGACTTCTGAACATTTGTTTTGTTTGCTATGTTCTGTTTTCTCACATTAGACAGCTGTCTTCACATGTAAATACGTTCACATATGCCATCGCTTGTAAATATGTTAATATATGCCACCACATATAAGTACGTTCCCATGTGCCAACAAAACATTTTTTTAAAAAGGTGAGATGTCATGATATGCAGACATGCAGATAATGATATATAGACAGGCACAGACAGGCAGCTAATGAACACCGAGAACAGGACATGACCAATGAGCAGGCAGGACACTCAGGGGTGGTATCTCACTATAAAAGGCACGAGGCACTCACACTCCGCCTCTTTCCACTGATGAACATCTACAGAGTGAGTCAGGGTGTATGTACAGTATCACACCTCCAGCACGTGGCTAAGAGCTAGTCTGGTTCAGTCAGACAGAGTAACCACACTTAGGTTCGCAGAGAGTCGAACTCATAGGGAACTGTGCTAACTGTGCTACTGGTTCAAGAAATCAGATTGAACTAACTTCAAGGTCTGGAGTATCTTTTGGTTAAAGCTGCATCCAGTTGCAGCCTGTGTTATCCCAGAGTCCATAACACATCAGATTTTGGAGGTGGCAGGGTACATTGAGAGAGCAGTCAGCAAAGCAAATGGGATTCTGGGCTTCATAACCGGGGATAGAGTACAAAAGTAGGAAAGTTATGCTGCACCTTTCTAAAGCTCTGCTGAGGCTGTAACTAGGGTTTTATGCCCACTTCTGGCCACCACATTTTAGGAAGAATGTGAAGGTCCCTAAGGGGGTGCAGTGGGAGATTTCCCAGAATGGTTCCAGGGGTGAGGGAATTTTAGTTACATGGTTTGGCTGCAGAGGCTGGGGTTGTTCTCCTTGGAGACGGAGGGGAGATTTGATCGAGCTGAAGAAGATTATGACAGTTTAAGAAGAATAAACTGATCTCATTGGTGGATGGTATAATGACTGGTGGACAGATTTTAGGTTTTGAACAAGGGAAGCAGGGAGAAACGAGAGGAAAAGTTTTATTACCAAGGGTAATAACCCGCCTGCAAAGGTGGAGGAAGCCGAGATTTCAAAATTAATCAGGGTGGGCACTTCAGGGAATGAAGCCTGCAGGTTTACAGGGATAGAATGGGGAAATGGGACTGACTGGATTGCTGTACAGAGAGCCAGCATGGCGTTGAAGAGCTGAATGGCCTCCATCCGTGTCATAGTGACTCGAAGAGCAATTTTTAATCATCATGACTGTGCCCGTATACTGGCTGGAGAGGTGCCGGCAAACGGCCTGCTGTCATTTGCAGGAAGCTTTTGGCGATTAAATTCCAATCGGGCAGTGTGCTGGCTGCTCCACAGGGGAACCTCCCTATGGTGCAGAAGAATCTAGGTGTTCTCGAGCACCAGACACAGAAAGTTAATATGCAGATGCAGCATTTAATCAAGGCTAATGGAATGCTGTCCATTATTACAAGAGGAAATGAACATCATAGAATTTACAGTGCAGAAGGAGGCCTTTCAGCCCATCGAGTCTGCACCGGCTCTTGGAAAGAGCACCCTACCCAAGGTCAACACCTCCACCCTATCCCCATAACCTAGTAACCCCACCCAACACTAAAGGCAATTTTGGACACTAAGGGCAATCCACCTAACCTGCATATCTTTGGACTGTGGGAGGAAACCGGAGCACCCAGAGGAAACCCACGCACACACGGGGAGTATGTGCAGACTCCTCACAGACAGTGACCCAAGCCGGAATCGAACCTGGGACCCTGGAGCTGTGAAGCAATTGTGCTATCCACAATGCTACCGTGCTGCCCTCATAAAAGTAAGGATGTTATGCTTCAGTTATACAGGGCATTGGTGAGACCGTATCTCGAATGCTGTGTGCAGGTTTGGTCTCTTTATTTCAGGAAGCATTATGGAACCCCGACAGTGCAGAAAGAGGCCATTCGGCCCATCAAGCCTGCACTGACTCTCTGAAAGGTCATCACGCCCCACCCTATCCCAATAACACTTGAACCTAACCCAGGGTTTTTCAAACTCAGGGTCGCGGGTGGGTGTCGAGAGGGCCGTGGAGCGGTTGGTTGTGGCGTTGGCAATCGCGGGAAGAAGTCCCCAACTGCTGCGACCTGCTTTTAAGAGTGCTGGCTGCGGGCAGTCCCCGATTGGTTGTGGCATTTGAGGGGGCGGGCGGCACGAGGCTGGACTGTGTGCTGGTCACCATTCGCACGCGGGGGGGGGGGGGGGGGGATGGTAGGGACTGGGGCTGACGCAAGTCCACGTGGATGTGCAATGCTAACAGTGATGACCCCAGCTTGGAGCTCGGCTCTAGTGCTCGTCCTATGTGCGCTGCTCGGCTCATTCCTCAACACCGATTGGCAGTATGCGACCTGCGGTTCCGTGGTCAATCTGTTCAACTGCCGGCACAACGTCCGCTTGCACTCCCATGACGGTAAGTACTGGTTGGTAAGTGGTCTGTGACTGGGGTGGATGCAGTGAGAGGGATGCCAGGCCAGTTTAGTCAGCGAGGAATACTGATCAAACAAGGCCCGTCAATAAGGCTGACGTATGTGAACCTACACAAAGCACAAAGAAATGTACAGCACAGGAACAGGCCCTTCGGCCCTCCAAGCCTGTACCGACCATGCTGCCCGACTAAACTACAATCTTCTACACTTCCTGGGTCCGTATCCCTCTATTCCCATCCAATTCATGTATTTGTCAAGATACACCTTAAATGTCACTATCGTCCCTGCTTCCACCACCTCCTCCGGTAACGAGTTCCAGGCACCCACTACCCGCTGCGTAAAAAACTTGCCTCGTACATCTACTCTAAACCTTGCCCCTTGCACCTTAAACCTGTGCTCCCTAGTAATTGACCCTCTACACTGGGGAAAAGCCTCAGACTATCCACTCTGTCTATACCCCCCATAATTTTGTATACCTCTATCAGGTCGCCCCTCAACCTCCTTCGTTCCAGTGAGAACAAACCGAGTTTATTCAACCGCTCCTCATAGCTAATGCCCTCCATACCAGGCAACATTCTGGTAAATCTCTTCTGCACCCTCTCTAAAGCCTCCACATCCTTCTGGTAGTGTGGCGACCAGAATTGAACACTATACTCCAAGTGTGGCCTAACTAAGGTTCTATACAGCTGCAACATGACTTGCCAATTCTTATACACAGTCATCACTTTGTGTCGACACTCTCTGGAAACCAGGAAGTAAGTGCTTTTGTTGAGAATGAAGCAGGAGGTGACTTGGATGTTTGGGTAGTGCAATGCAGTGGAACCAGTAAGAAATATTGACATTGTGTGTGTGTTTGACAAGTCACTTCATCTCCTCTAAAGTCACAGTTTGTAAAGTAAAAACAAGATTGTACTTTTTTCTATAATTGTTTAAATTTCTAAAAAAATGGGGATATATTTGAAACAAAGTTTGCGTGTAAATGTAAAGATGCACATGATGAACTGAAATTGTTTTACTTTTCAGCAGTAAAAAGTCATAAACTTGGAAAAATCAGGTATTGGAAATAAAGTTTCAAAGTCAAAAATAGAATGGCGGCCGCGACCGGTCTTTAAATATGAACAATGGAGCCTTTCCGCCAGAGAAGGTCACACGCCCAACATGTTCACCGACATGCCCTGTACGTCCGTGCTTTGAGCGCAAAGTCATGGAACGTAGATTCCTCCCATTTTGTAGCTGCCAGCAAGCAAGCAACAGGACTGTGGGAAGAACTAAAGATGGGTTATTTTGTAATAAGGAACAGAGAGCCAGAGATACAAACAGACCAGGATCCCACAAATGAATCTGCTGGAGAGAGCTTCTCAGGAAAGTCCACGGTAGACAAGGCAGTGCTGGTGTGAGCTGTATCCAGAGTTCCAGGGTCTCTGGTGAACAAAGAATTGAGAAGAAGCTAAAATTGGGAACAAAGCAGTGTAAAGATGATTTCTGGACATATGGCTTCAATGTGCCAATGCAAATCAGGATGCAAAGCCCTTATGTGTTATATGCAGGGAAGTTTAAAACCCTCAAATCTTCAAAGGCATTTGAAGACTAAGCATGACAAATTTGAGGACAAATCTCATGATTTGTTTCAAAGCATGCAGTGAGAACTTAAATCGTCAGCTGAAGTCCTTAGCAGAAATGTAACATTGAATGACGAAGCAAGAGATATCGTGAGGGCCAAGCAGGCTCACCTGCCGCATTAAAGGTAAGTGAACATGGTGGGTCGCGAAGGTCGGCCGGCATGTCCCATGAATATCAGCCAGAATGGGTCGCGAAGGTCGGCCGGCATGTCCCATGAATATCAGCCAGAATGGGTCGCGAAGGTCGGCCGGTATGTCCCATGAATATCAGCCAGAATGGGTCGCGAAGGTCGGCCGGCATGTCCCATGAATATCAGCCAGCATGGGTCACGAAGGTCGGCCGGCATGTCCCATGAATATCAGCCAGCATGGGTCACGAAGGTCCGCCGGTTGGTAAAAATGGGTCCCAGCAAAAAAAGTTTGAAAAACTTTGACCTAACCTGCACATCTTTGGACACTAAGGGGCAATTTAGCATGGCCATTCCACCTAATCTGCACATCTTTGGGAGGAAATCGGAGAACCCGGAGGAAACCCACGCAGACTCGGGAGAAAGTGCAAACTCCACACAGTCATCAAAGCCAGAATTGATCCCAGGTCCTTGGTGCTATGAGGCAACAATGCTAACCATTGTGCTGCCCCATATCTGCCAGGATGTAATGCATTGGAGATGGTCCAGAGGAGGTTTACTGGACTGATAGGTAAGTTTAGCTCAGTTGGCTGGACAGCTGGTTTCTGCTGCAGAGCGAGGGTTAGAACATAGAACATACCGTGCAGAAGGAGGCTATTTGGCCAATCGAGTCTGCACCGACCCACTTAAGCCCTGTACCAGCTCAGGTTATTCATGAAAGCATCGCCTTCTCAACCTTGCCCCTCGCCTGAGGTGTGGTGATCCTCAGGTTAAACCACCACCAGTCAGCTCTCCCCCTCAAAGGGGAAAGCAGCCTCTGGGACTATGGCGACTTTACCTTTTACCTTATCAGATTGACACCTGGAATGAAGAGGTTGTCTTATGAGGGGAGGTTGGACAGGCTGGCCTTGTTTCCCCTGGAGTTTAGAAGAGTGAGGGGTGACTTGATTGAAGTATATAAGATCCTGAATAGTGTTGAGAAGGTGGACGTGGAAAGAATGTTTCTTCTGGTGGGTGGGTCCAGAGCTAGGGGGCAGTGTTGAAAAATTAGGGTCACCCTTGTAGGACAGAGACTAGAAGAATTTCTTTTCTGAGGGTTGTGTGATTTTGGAACTCTCTGCTTCAGAAGCTGGTGCAGGCCAGGGGGGTGGTCACTGAGTATTTTTAAGGCAGAGGTAGATAGAGTCTTGTTAGGGAAGGGAACCAAAGGTTATCCGGGATAGATGGGGAATGTGGAACTCAACACAAACAGATCAGATTACTGAATAGTGGAGAAGGCTCGAGGGGCCGAATGGCCTACTTCTGCTCCTATTTCGTAAGTTCCCAGCCAACCTGAGTTCTCCTGTACCGGCTGCGTCACTGGAAGCACTTGCCAGTGTCAGTACCGCAATGGTTTTGGCCCCCACAACCCAAAGATCATAGAATTTACAGTGTAGAAGGAGGCCATTCGGCCCATCGAGTCTGCACCGGCTCTTGGAAAGAGCACCCTACCCAAGGTCAACACCTCCACCCTATCCCCATAACCCAGTAACCCCACCCTACACTAAGGACAATTTTGGACACTAAGGGCAATTTGTCATGGCCAATCCACCTAACCTGCACATCTTTGGACAGTGGGAGGAAACCAGAGCACCCGGAGGAAACCCACTTACACACGGGGAGGATGTGCAGACTCCGCACAGACAGTGACCCAAGCCGGAATCGAACCCGGGACCCTGGAGCTGTGAAGCAATTGTGCTATCCACAATGCTACCGTGCTGCCCTTGATGAGCAGGGTAGGTGGATTGGGCCACGCTAAATTGCCCCTTAATTGGAAAAAAACAATTGGGCACTCGAAAAGAAAACAAAACAATACTACATGGTGTAGAATTGCCAACACCAGTCAGACTGGACCTGGCGATGACGGAGAAGGGACTTGGAAGTCAAGGGCAGAGGTATGTCTCTTTGTGGGACGCAGCACTTTCCACCAGCATGTCCCTCCATTGGACGCTGGGTGCCTGAGCAAGAGGGACCACACAGTGCCAATAGACCAGAGGCATTCTGCCAGGGTTTACATGATGCTAATTTGTTGCTAATTGAATACCAATTATGGGGAGATGAAGACCTTTAGTGGCCATTTTAGGCGTCTCAATTGGCCTCTGGGCAGGAAGACAGTCCATGACCCTAACTGCTCCGGACTTAATCGGAGGGAGTCAGGAAGATGAGATGCTCTCCACCCTGAGCTTTCCTGTCCCATCATATGGCCACCACCGGACTCCTGGACCATTTCCAAGGTGGACATTAAATTCTGTTTAAGACTCGATCCAATTCAGTAAACGTCTAAACCACACTCCACAGATGAGTCAATCCTCTCAATTTGCTTTCCACGTCACTCAAAGCACTAACCTATCCTAGTCCGCAGAACACTCAATTTCAATTCGTGGCCATTCGATACTGTTTTACAAACTGTCCAATTGTCCAATCCTTTTTAAAAAATCTTTTTATTCTCCACATTTTCATCAAACAAACAAAATAACGATCACTAAAAAACAGACCCCTCAATATACAGACCGATACATCCACCCTAACAGGACTCGCCTCCAGGCAATCAGCGAGGCGAAAGCTAAAACATCTGCCCCCGCATCCGCCTGTAGCCCGGGACGGTCCAACACCCCGAAAGTGGCCTCTAACGGACCCGGTTTCAAGTCCACATGTAGTACCCCCGAGATGATGCTAAAGACCTCCCTCCAAAGAAGGCAGAGAGTTGGGATAAAAGGTTCTTTTTCGGAATGGCAACCGGTGACGAGTGGTGTCCCGCAGGGTTCAGTGTTGGGGCCACAGCTGTTCTCTTTATATATTAACAATCTAGATGACGGGACTGGGGGCATTCTGGCTAAGTTTGCCGATGATACAAAGATAGGTGGAGGGGCAGGTAGTATGGAGGAGGTGGGGAGGCTGCAGAAAGATTTAGACAGTTTAGGAGAGTGGTCCAAGAAATGGCTGATGAAATTCAACGTGGGCAAGTGCGAGGTCTTGCACTTTGGAAAAAAGAATAGAGGCATGGACTATTTTCTAAACGGTGACAAAATTCATAATGCTGAAGTGCAAAGGGACTTGGGAGTCCTAGTCCAGGATTCTCTAAAGGTAAACTTGCAGGTTGAGTCCGTAATTAAGAAAGCAAATGCAATGTTGTCATTCATCTTAAGAGGCTTGGAATATAAAAGCAGGGATGTACTTCTGAAGCTTTATAAAGCATTAGTTAGGCCCCATTTAGAATACTGTGAGCAATTTTGGGCCCGACACCTCAGGAAGGACATACTGGCACTAGAGCGGGTTCAGCGGAGATTCACACGGATGATCCCAAGAATGGTAGGCCTAACATATGATGAACGTCTGAGGATCCTGGGATTATATTCATTGGAGTTTAGGAGGTTGAGGGGAGATCTAATAGAAACTTACAAGGTAATGAATGGCTTAGATAGGGTGGATGTAGGGAAGTTGTTTCCATTAGCAGGGGAGGCTAGGACCCGGGGGCACAGCCTTAGAATAAAAGGGAGTCACTTTAGAACAGAGATGAGGAGAAATTTCTTCAGCCAGAGAGTGGTGGGTCTGTGGAATTCACTGCCACAGAGGGCGGTGGAGGCCGGGACATTGAGTGTCTTTAAGACAGAAGTTGATAAATTCTTGATTTCTCAAGGAATTAAGGGCTATGGAGAGAGAGCGGGTAAATGGAGCTGAAATCAGCCATGATTGAATGGTGGAGTGGACTCGATGGGCCGAATGGCCTTACTTCCACTCCTATGTCTTATGGTCTTAATACCACTCCAGCTTCGGACAGGACCAAAACATATGTATATGGTTTGCGGGGCCCCTCCCATATCGCTCACATACATCCTCCATTCCCTCGAAGAGTCGGCACATCCTCGCCCTCGTGAAGTGTGCCCTATATAAGACCTTCAGCTGTATCAGCCCCAACCTCGCCCATGAGGTTGAGATGTTCATCCTCTGTAGCACCTCACATCACAAACCTTCTTCCATTACCTCCACAAACTCTCCTTCCAGGGGCTGGTTTAGCACAGTGGGCTAAACAGCTGGCTTGTAATGCAGAACAAGATCATCAGCGTGGGTTCAATTCCCGTACCGGCATCCCCGAACAGGCGCCGGAATGTGGCGACTAGGGGCTTTTCACATTAACTTCATTGAAGCCTACTTGTGACAATAAACGATTATTATTCCCACTTGGCTTTAATCCCTTCAATGGGGCACCCCATTCTGCTCCATAATCTTCCTATAAATCGGCAACACCACCCCCTTCTCCAATCCCCCTACCGCTTTCAACAACAAGGGGGCCGGTTTTATCGAGAAGCTCTGAACCTCCTCCCCAGCAAAGTGTCGGAGCTGCAGGTACCGAAATGCTTCCCCTTGCCCCAGTCCATACTTCTCCCCCAACCCTTCCAACCTCGCAAAACGCCTCCCAGGAGCAGGTCTTTTAATACCCCGATTCCCCTCTCCTCCCATCTCCGAATCTCCCCATCCAGCCACCCCGGCTCGGACCTGTGATTTCCCCCTGATCGACATCCCCCCTGATCGGCATCTCCCCTGCCCTAGCCCCCGACTTAAAGTGCTGCCTCAAATACCTCCAAATCTTCAGCGTTGCCACCACCACTGGACTCTCAGAGCACTTGCCCGGGGACCATCGGAAGAGGCACCGTTACCAGCGCCCTCAACCCCGACACCTTACTATAACCCTCTTCCTCCATTCTAACCCACCAGGACTCCCCACGACCCAACTCCTCACCTTTTCCACTTTTGCCACCCAATAGTAATATAATAAATTTGGCAGGTCAAGCTCCCACTGCCTGCCGCCCACTCTGCAGGACCACCTTCCTGACCCTGGCTACCTTTCGCCCCCAGATGAACAAGTTGACCAATTTGTCCACTTCCTTAAAAAGACTGTCCAATCCTACTCAATACATCAGCACAATCCCATTGCAGTGGCCACTCAATCCCAATTTCCACACAATCCCACTCCACACAATCCCCCTCCACACAATCAATCCTACTCCACACAATCCCGCTCCACACAATCCAATTCCACACAATCAATCCCACTCCACACAATCCCGCTCCACACAATCCCGCTCCACACAATCCCACTCCACACAATCAATCCCACTCCACACAATCCCGCTCCACACAATCCAATTCCACACAATCAATCCCACTCCACACAATCCCGCTCCACACAATCCCGCTCCACACAATCCCGCTCCACACAATCCCACTCCACACAATCAATCCCACTCCACACAATCCCGCTCCACACAATCCCGCTCCACACAATCCCGCTCCACACAATCCCGCTCCCACAATCTCGCTCCCACAATCTCGCTCCACACAATCCCGCTCTACACAATCCCACTCCACTCAGACCACTCAATCCCGCTCCTTCACCCACACGATCCCAATTAACCACACAATCCCACTCCACACAATCCCAATTAACCACACAATCCCGCTCCATCACCCACACGATCCCACTCAGTGCGACCTTATAAAAGGACAATCCCACTCAGTCACGCTCCATCGGTCACTCAGTCCTTTTTTCTTTCCTGTTTTTTAATAAATTTTGAGTACCCAATTCATTTTATCTAATAAAGGGGCAATTTAACATGGCCAATCCACCTACCCTGCACATCTTTGGGTTGTGGGGGCGAAAGTCACGCAGACACGGGGAGAATGTGCAAACTCCACACCACACGGACAGTGATCCAGAGCCAGGATCGACCCTGGGACCTCGGCGCCGTGAGGCAGCAATGCTAACCACTGCGCCACCGTGCTGCCCGCCAGTCACTCAGTCCTGCTCCATCGGTCACTCAGTCTCGCTCCATCGGTCACTCAGTCTCGCTCCATCGGTCACTCAGTCTCGCTCCATCGGTCACTCAGTCCTGCTCCATCGGTCACTCAGTCAGGATCACTCAGTCCTGCTCCATCGGTCACACAGTCCCGCTCTATCAGTCACTCAGTCCCTCTCCATCGGTCACTCAGTCCTGCTCCATCGGTCACTCAGTCAGGATCACTCAGTCCTGCTCCATCGGTCACACAGTCCTGCTCTATCAGTCACTCAGTCCCTCTCCATCGGTCACTCAGTCCTGCTCCATCGGTCACACAGTCCCTCTCCATCGGTCACTCAGTCCCTCTCCATCGGTCACTCAGTCCCTCTCCATCGGTCACTCAGTCCCGCTCCATCGGTCACTCAGTCCCGCTCCATCGGTCACTCAGTCAAGGTCCATCGGTCACTCAGTCCCTCTCCATCGGTCACTCAGTCCCGCTCCATCGGTCACTCAGTCCCGCTCCATCGGTCACTCAGTCAAGGTCCATCGGTCACTCAGTCCTGCTCCATCGGTCACACAGTCCCGCTCCATCGGTCACACAGTCCCGCTCTATCAGTCACTCAGTCCCTCTCCATCGGTCACTCAGTCCCTCTCCATCGGTCACTCAGTCCCGCTCCATCGGTCACTCAGTCCCGCTCCATCGGTCACTCAGTCAAGGTCCATCGGTCACTCAGTCCAGCTCCATCGGTCACTCAGTCCTGCTCCATCGGTCACTCAATCCCGCTCCATCGGTCACTCAGAACCGCATCATCGGTCACTCAATCCCGCTCCATCGGTCACTCAGTCCCGCTCCATCGGTCACTCAGTCCGCTCCATCGGTCACTCAGTCCCGCTCCATCGGCCACTCAGTCCCGCTCCATCGGTCACTCAGTCCCGCTCCATCGGTCACTCAGACCCGCATCATCGGTCACTCAGTCCCGCTCCATCGATCACTCAGTGCCGCTCCATCGGTCACTCGGTCCAGCTCCATCGGTCACTCGGTCCCGCTCCATCGGTCACTCGGTCCCGCTCCATCGGTCACTCGGTCCCGCTCCATCGGTCACTCGGTCCCGCTCCATCGGTCACTCGGTCCCGCTCCATCGGTCACTCGGTCCCGCTCCATCGGTCACTCGGTCCCGCTCCATCGGTCACTCGGTCCCGCTCCATCGATCACTCGGTCCCGCTCCATCGGTCACTCGGTCCCGCTCCATCGATCACTCGGTCCCGCTCCATCGGTCACTCAGTCCCGCTCCATCGGTCACTCAGTCCCGCTCCATCGGTCACTCAGTCCCGCTCCATCGGTCACTCAGTCCCGCTCCATCGGTCACTCAGTCCTGCCCCATCGGTCACTCAGTCCCGCTCCATCGGTCACTCAGACCGGCATCATCGGTCACTCAGTCCCGCTCCATCGGTCACTCAGTCCCGCTCCATCGGTCACACAGTCCGCTCCATCGGTCACTCAGTCCCGCTCCATCGGTCACTCAGTCCCACTCCATCGGTCACTCAGTCCCGCTCCAATTGGTCACTCAGTCCCGCTCCAATGGTCACTCAGTCCGGGTCACTCAGTCCCACTCCATCGGTCACTCAGTCCCGCTCCATCGGTCACTCAGTCCCGCTCCATCGGTTATTCAGACCCGCATCATCGGTCACTCAGTCCCGCTCCGTCGATCACTCAGTCCCGCTCCATCGGTCACTCGGTCCCGCTCCAATCGGTCACTCGGTCCCGCTCTATCGGTCACTCGGTCCCGCTCCATCGGTCACTCGGTCCCGCTCCATCGGTCACTCAGTCCCTCTCCATCGGTCACTCAGTCCCGCTCCATCGGTCACTCAGTCCCGCTCCATCGGTCACTCAGTCCCGCTTCATCGGTCACTCAGTGCCGCTCCATCGGTCACTCAGTCACGCTTCATCGGTCACTCAGTCCCGCTCCATCGGTCACTCAGTCTCGCTCCATCGGTCACTCAGTCCTGCATCATCGGTCACTCAGTCCCACTCCATCGGTCACTCAGTCCGCTCCATCGGTCACTCAGTCCCGCTCCATCAGTCACTCAGTCCCGCTCCAACGGTCACTCAGTCCGGGTCACTCAGTACCGCTCCATCGGTCACTCAGTCCCGCTCCATCAGTCACTCAGTCTCGCTCCATCGGTCACTCAGTCCTGCATCATCGGTCACTCAGTCCCACTCCATCGGTCACTCAGTCCGCTCCATCGGTCACTCAGTCCCGCTCCATCAGTCACTCAGTCCCGCTCCAACGGTCACTCAGTCCGGGTCACTCAGTACCGCTCCATCAGTCACTCAGTCCCGCTCCATCCGTCACTCAGTCCCGCTCCATCCGTCACTCAGTCCCGCTCCATCCGTCACTCAGTCCCGCTCCAATCGGTCACTCAGTCCCGCTCCATCGGTCACTCAGTCCTGCCCCATCGGTCACTCAGTCCCGCTCCATCGGTCACTCAGACCGGCATCATCGGTCACTCAGTCCCGCTCCATCGGTCACTCAGTCCCGCTCCATCGGTCACTCAGTCCGCTCCATCGGTCACTCGGTCCCGCTCCATCGGTCACTCGGTCCCGCTCCATCGGTCACTCGGTCCCGCTCCATCGGTCACTCAGTCCTGCCCCATCGGTCACTCAGTCCTGCTCCATCGGTCATACAGTCCCGCTCTATCAGTCACTCAGTCCCTCTCCATCGGTCACTCAGTCCCTCTCCATCGGTCACTCAGTCCCGCTCCATCGGTCACTCAGTCCCGCTCCATCAGTCACTCAGTCAAGGTCCATCGGTCACTCAGTCCAGCTCCATCGGTCACTCAGTCCTGCTCCATCGGTCACTCAATCCCGCTCCATCGGTCACTCAGAACAGCATCATCGGTCACTCAATCCCGCTCCATCGGTCACTCAGTCCCGCTCCATCGGTCACTCAGTCCGCTCCATCGGTCACTCAGTCCGCTCCATCGGTCACTCAGTCCCGCTCCATCGGCCACTCAGTCCCGCTCCATCGGTCACTCAGTCCCGCTCCATCGGTCACTCAGACCCGCATCATCGGTCACTCAGTCCCGCTCCATCGATCACTCAGTGCCGCTCCATCGGTCAAGCTCCATCGGTCACTCGGTCCCGCTCCATCGGTCACTCGGTCCCGCTCCATCGGTCACTCGGTCCCGCTCCATCGGTCACTCGGTCCCGCTCCATCGGTCACTCGGTCCCGCTCCATCGGTCACTCGGTCCCGCTCCATCGGTCACTCGGTCCCGCTCCATCGGTCACTCGGTCCCGCTCCATCGGTCACTCGGTCCCGCTCCATCGATCACTCGGTCCCGCTCCATCGATCACTCGGTCCCGCTCCATCGATCACTCGGTCCCGCTCCATCGGTCACTCAGTCCCGCTCCATCGGTCACTCAGTCCCGCTCCATCGTTCACTCAGTCCCGCTCCATCGGTCACTCAGTCCCGCTCCATCGGTCACTCAGTCCCGCTCCATCGGTCACTCAGTCCTGCCCCATCGGTCACTCAGTCCCGCTCCATCGGTCACTCAGACCGGCATCATCGGTCACTCAGTCCCGCTCCATCGGTCACTCAGTCCCGCTCCATCGGTCACTCAGTCCGCTCCATCGGTCACTCAGTCCGCTCCATCGGTCACTCAGTCCCGCTCCATCGGTCACTCAGTCCCGCTCCATCGGTCACTCAGTCCCGCTCCAATTGGTCACTCAGTCCCGCTCCAATGGTCACTCAGTCCGGGTCACTCAGTCCCACTCCATCGGTCACTCAGTCCCGCTCCATCGGTCACTCAGTCCCGCTCCATCGGTTATTCAGACCCTCATCATCGGTCACTCAGTCCCGCTCCGTCGATCACTCAGTCCCGCTCCATCGGTCACTCGGTCCCGCTCCAATCGCTCACTCGGTCCCGCTCCATCGGTCACTCGGTCCCGCTCCATCGGTCACTCGGTCCCGCTCCATCGGTCACTCAGTCCCTCTCCATCGGTCACTCAGTCCCGCTCCATCGGTCACTCAGTCCCGCTCCATCGGTCACTCAGTGCCGCTCCAACGGTCACTCAGTCACGCTTCATCGGTCACTCACTCCCGCTCCATCAGTCACTCAGTCTCGCTCCATCGGTCACTCAGTCCTGCATCATCGGTCACTCAGTCCCACTCCATCGGTCACTCAGTCCGCTCCATCGGTCACTCAGTCCCGCTCCATCAGTCACTCAGTCCCGCTCCAACGGTCACTCAGTCCGGGTCACTCAGTACCGCTCCATCGGTCACTCAGTCCCGCTCCATCAGTCACTCAGTCTCGCTCCATCGGTCACTCAGTCCTGCATCATCGGTCACTCAGTCCCACTCCATCGGTCACTCAGTCCGCTCCATCGGTCACTCAGTCCCGCTCCAACGGTCACTCAGTCCCGCTCCAACGGTCACTCAGTCCGGGTCACTCAGTACCGATCCATCAGTCACTCAGTCCCGCTCCATCCGTCACTCAGTCCCGCTCCATCGGTCACTCAGTCCCGCTCCATCGGTCACTCAGTCCCGCTCCAATTGGTCACTCAGTCCCGCTCCATCGGTCACTCAGTCCCGCACCATCGGTCTCTCAGTCCCGCACCATCGGTCACTCAGTGCCGCTCCATCGGTCACTCAGTCCCGCTCCATCGGTCACTCAGTCCCGCTCCAGCGGTAACTCAGTCCCGCTCCATCGGTCACTCAGTCCCGCTCCATCGGTCAGTCAGTCCCGCTCCAATCGGTCACTCAGTCCCGCTCCAATGGTCACTCAGTCCGGGTCACTCAGTCCCACTCCATTGGTTACTCAGTCCCGCTCCTGTCGGTCGATCAGTCCCGCTCCATCGGTCACTCAGTCCTGCTCCATCGGTCACTCAGTCCCGCTCCATCAGTCACTCAGTCCCGCATCATTGGTCACTCAGTCGTCCCGCTCCATCGGTCACACACTCCCGCTCCATCGGTCACTAAGTCCCACTCCAATTGGTCACTCAGTCCCGCTCCAATGGTCACTCAGTCCGGGTCACTCAGTCCCGCTCCATTGGTCACTCAGTCCCACTCCATCGGTCACTCAGTCCCGCTCCATCGGTCAGTCAGTCCCGCTCCATCGGTCAGTCAGTCCCGCTCCAATCGGTCACTCAGTCCCGCTCCAACGGTCACTCAGTGCGGGTCACTCAGTCCCACTCCATCGGTCACTCGGACCCGCTCCATCGGTCACTCAGTCCCGCTCCATCGGTCACTCAGTCCCGCTGCATCGGTCACTCAGTCCCGCTCCATCGGTCACTCAGTCCCGCTCCATCGGTCACTCAGTCCCGCTCCATCGGTCACTCAGTCCCGCTCCATCGGTCACTCAGTCCCGCTCCATCGGTCACTCAGACCCGCTCCATCGGTCACTCAGTCCCGCTCCATCGGTCACTCAGTCCCGCTCCATCGGTCACTCAGTCCCGCTCCATCGGTCACTCAGTCCAGGTCCATCGGTCACTCAGTCCCGCTCCATCGGTCACTCAGTCCCGCTCCATCGGTCACTCAGTCCCGCTCCATCGGTCACTCAGTTCCGCTCCATCGGTCACTCAGTCCCGGTCCATCGATCACTCAGTCCCGTTCCATCGGTCAATCAGTTCCGTTCCATCGGTCACTCAGTCCCGCTCCATCGGTCACTCTGACCCGGTCCATCGTTCACTCAGTCCCGTTCCATCGGTCACTCAGTCCCATCCATCGGTCACTCAGTCCCGCCCCATCGGTCATTCAGTCCTGCTCCATCGGTCACTCAGTCCGGGTCACTCAGTCCCGCTCTATCTGTAACTCAGTCCCGCTCCATGGGTCACTCAGTCCCGCTCCATGGGTCACTCAGTCCCGCTCCATGGGTCACACAGTTCCGCTCCATCGGTCACTCAGTTCGCTCCATCGGTCACTCAGTCCCGCTCCATCGGTCACTCAGTCCCGCTCCATTGGTCACTCAGTCCCGCTCCATCGGTCAGTCAGTCCCGCTCCATCGGTCACTCAGTCCCGTTCCTTCGGTCACTCACTCCCGCTCCATCGGTCACTCACTCCCGCTCCATCGGTCACTCAGTCCCGTTCCATCGGTCACTCAGTCCCTCTCAATCGGCAACTTAGTCCCGCTCTATCGGTCACTCAGTCCCGCTCCATCGGTCACTCAGACCCGCATCATCGGTCACTCAGTCCCACTCTATCGGTCACTCAGACCAGCTCCATCGGTCACTCAGTCCCGCTCCATCAGTCACTCAGTCCCGCATCATTGGTCACTCAGTCGTCCCGCTCCATCGGTCACACACTCCCGCTCCATCGGTCACTAAGTCCCACTCCAATTGGTCACTCAGTCCCGCTCCAATGGTCACTCAGTCCGGGTCACTCAGTCCCGCTCCATCGGTCACTCAGTCCCACTCCATCGGTCACTCAGTCCCGCTCCATCGGTCAGTCAGTCCCGCTCCATCGGTCAGTCAGTCCCGCTCCAATCGGTCACTCAGTCCCGCTCCAACGGTCACTCAGTCCGGGTCACTCAGTCCCACTCCATCGGTCACTCAGACCCGCTCCATCGGTCACTCAGTGCCGCTCCATCAGTCACTCAGTCCCGCATCATTGGTCACTCAGTCGTCCCGCTCCATCGGTCACACAGTCCCGCTCCATCGGTCACTATGTCCCAATCCAATTGGTGACTCAGTCCCGCTCCAACGGTCACTCAGTCCGGGTCACTCAGTCCAACTCCATCGGTCACTCGGTCCCGCTCCATCGGTCACTCAGTCCCGCTCCATCGGTCACTCAGTCCCGCTCCATCGGTCACTCAGTTCCACTCCATCGGTCACTCAGTTCCGCTCCATCGGTCACTCAGTCCCGGTCCATCGGTCACTCAGTCCCGTTCCATCGGTCACTCAGTCCCGCTCCATCGGTCACTCAGACCCGGTCCATCGTTCACTCAGTCCCGTTCCATCGGTCACTCAGTCCCATCCATCGGTCACTCAGTCCCGCTCCATCGGTCACTCAGTCCTGCTCCATCGGTCACTCAGTCCGGGTCACTCAGTCCCGCTCTATCTGTCACTCAGTTCCGCTCCAACGGTCACTCAGTCCCGCTCCATCGGTCACTCAGTCCCGCTCCATGGGTCACTCATCCCGCTCCATGGGTCACTCAGTTCCGCTCCATCGGTCACTCAGTTCGCTCCATCGGTCAGTCAGTCCCGCTCCATCGGTCACTCAGTCCCGTTCCTTCGGTCACTCACTCCCGCTCCATCGGTCACTCACTCCCGCTCCATCGGTCACTCAGTCCCGTTCCATCGGTCACTCAGTCCCTCTCCATCTGCAACTTAGTCCCGCTCTATCGGTCACTCAGTCCCGCTCCATCGGTCACTCAGACCCGCATCATCGGTCACTCAGTCCCACTCCATCGGTCACTCAGTCCTGCTCCATCGGTCACTCAGTCCTGCTCCATCGGTCACTCAGTCCCGCTCCAATGGTCACTCAGTCCCGCTCCATCGGTCACTCAGTCCCACTCCATCGGTCACTCAGTCCCACTCCATCGGTCACTCAGTCCCACTCCATCGGTCACTCAGTCCCGCTCCATCGGTCAGTCAGTCCCGCTCCATCGGTCAGTCAGTCCCGCTCCAATCGGTCACTCAGTCCCGCTCCAACGATCACTCAGTCCGGGTCACTCAGTCCCACTCCATGGGTCACTCAGACCTGCTCCATCGGTCACACAGTCCCGCCCCATCGGTCACTATGTCCCAATCCAATTGGTCACTCAGTCGCGCTCCAACGGTCACTCAGTCCGACTCCATCGGTCACTCGGTCCTGCTCCATCGGTCACTCGGTCCCGCTCCATCGGTCACAATGTCCCGCTTTATCGGTCACTCAGTCCCACTCCATCGGTCACTCAGTCCCGCTCCATCGGTCACTCAGTCCAGCTCCATCGGTCACTCAGTCCAGCTCCATCGGTCACTCAGTCCAGCTCCATCGGTCACTCCGTCCCGCTCCATCGGTCACTCAGACCCGCATCATCGGTCACTCAGACCCGCATCATCGGTCACTCAGACCCGCATCATCGGTCACTCAGTCCCGCTCCATTGGTCACTCAGTCCGCTCCATCGGTCACTCAGTCCCGCTCCATCGGTCACTCAGTCCCGCTCCAATGGTCACTCAGTCCCGCTCCATCGGTCACTCAGTCCCGTTCCTTCGGTCACTCACTCCCGCTCCATCGGTCACTCACTCCCGCTCCATCGGTCACTCAGTCCCGTTCCATCGGTCACTCAGTCCCTCTCCATCGGCAACTTAGTCCCGCTCTATCGGTCACTCAGTCCCGCTCCATCGGTCACTCAGACCCGCATCATCGGTCACTCAGTCCCGTTCCATCGGTCACTCAGACCAGCTCCATCGGTCACTCAGTCCCGCTCCATCGGTCACTCAGTCCCACTCTATCGGTCACTCAGACCAGCTCCATCGGTCACTCAGTCCCGCTCCATCAGTCACTCAGTCCCGCATCATTGGTCACTCAGTCGTCCCGCTCCATCGGTCACACACTCCCGCTCCATCGGTCACTAAGTCCCACTCCAATTGGTCACTCAGTCCCGCTCCAATGGTCACTCAGTCCGGGTCACTCAGTCCCGCTCCATCGGTCACTCAGTCCCACTCCATCGGTCACTCAGTCCCGCTCCATCGGTCACTCAGTCCCGCTCCATCGGTCAGTCAGTCCCGCTCCATCGGTCAGTCAGTCCCGCTCCAATCGGTCACTCAGTCCCGCTCCAACGGTCACTCAGTCCGGGTCACTCAGTCCCACTCCATCGGTCACTCAGACCCGCTCCATCGGTCACTCAGTCCCGCTCCATCAGTCACTCAGTCCCGCATCATTGGTCACTCAGTCGTCCCGCTCCATCGGTCACACAGTCCCGCTCCATCGGTCACTATGTCCCAATCCAATTGGTGACTCAGTCCCGCTCCAACGGTCACTCAGTCCGGGTCACTCAGTCCAACTCCATCGGTCACTCGGTCCCGCTCCATCGGTCACTCAGTCCCGCTCCATCGGTCACTCAGTCCCGCTCCATCGGTCACTCAGTTCCGCTCCATCGGTCACTCAGTTCCGCTCCATCGGTCACTCAGTCCCGGTCCATCGGTCACTCAGTCCCGGTCCATCGGTCACTCAGTCCCGTTCCATCGGTCACTCAGTCCCGCTCCATCGGTCACTCAGACCCGGTCCATCGTTCACTCAGTCCCGTTCCATCGGTCACTCAGTCCCATCCATCGGTCACTCAGACCCGCTCCATCGGTCACTCAGTCCTGCTCCATCGGTCACTCAGTCCGGGTCACTCAGTCCCGCTCTATCTGTCACTCAGTCCCGCTCCATGGGTCACTCATCCCGCTCCATGGGTCACTCAGTTCCGCTCCATCGGTCACTCAGTTCGCTCCATCGGTCAGTCAGTCCCGCTCCATCGGTCACTCAGTCCCGTTCCTTCGGTCACTCACTCCCGCTCCATCGGTCACTCACTCCCGCTCCATCGGTCACTCAGTCCCGTTCCATCGGTCACTCAGTCCCTCTCCATCGGCAACTTAGTCCCGCTCTATCGGTCACTCAGTCCCGCTCCATCGGTCACTCAGACCCGCATCATCGGTCACTCAGTCCCGCTCCATCGGTCACTCAGTCCTGCTCCATCGGTCACTCAGTCCTGCTCCATCGGTCACTCAGTCCCGCTCCAATGGTCACTCAGTCCGAGTCACTCAGTCCCGCTCCATCGGTCACTCAGTCCCACTCCATCGGTCACTCAGTCCCACTCCATCGGTCACTCAGTCCCAATCCATCGGTCACTCAGTCCCGCTCCATCGGTCAGTCAGTACTGCTCCATCGGTCAGTCAGTCCCGCTCCAATCGGTCACTCAGTCCCGCTCCAACGGTCACTCAGTCCGGGTCACTCAGTCCCACTCCATGGGTCACTCAGACCCCCTCCATCGGTCACACAGTCTGGCTCCATCGGTCACTATGTCCCAATCCAATTGGTCACTCAGTCCCGCTCCAACGGTCACTCAGTCTGGGTCACTCAGTCCAACTCCATCGGTCACTCGGTCCTGCTCCATCGGTCACTCGGTCCCGCTCCATCGGTCACAATGTCCCGCTTTATCGGTCACTCAGTCCCACTCCATCGGTCACTCAGTCCCGCTCCATCGGTCACTCAGTCCAGCTCCATCGGTCACTCAGTCCAGCTCCATCGGTCACTCCGTCCCGCTCCATCGGTCACTCAGACCCGCATCATCGGTCACTCAGACCCGCATCATCGGTCACTCAGACCCGCATCATCGGTCACTCAGACCCGCATCATCGGTCACTCAGTCCCGCTCCATTGGTCACTCAGTCCGCTCCATCGGTCACTCAGTCCCGCTCCATCGGTCACTCAGTCCCGCTCCATCGGTCACTCAGTCCCGTTCCAAACGGTCACTCAGTCCCGCTCCATTGGTCACTCAGTCCTGCATCATCGATCACTCAGTCCCGCTCCATCGGTCACTCAGTCCCACTCCATCGGTCACTCAGTCCTGCTCCATCGGTCACACAGTCCCGCTCCATCGGTGACTCAGTCCCGCTCCATCGGTCACTCTGTCCCGCTCCAACGGTCACTCAGTCCGAGTCACTCAGTCCCGCTCCATCGGTCACTCAGTCCCACTCCATCGGTCACTCAGTCCCACTCCATCGGTCAGTCAGTCCCGCTCCAACGGTCACTCAGTCCCGCTCCATCGGTCATACAGTCCCGCTCCATCGGTCACTCAGTCCCTCTCCATCGGCAACTTAGTCCCGCTCTATCGGTCACTCAGTCCCGCTCCATCGGTCACTCAGTCCCGCTCCATCGGTCACTCAGTCCCGCTCCATCGGTCACTCAGTCCGAGTCACTCAGTCCCGCTCCATCGGTCACTCAGTCCCACTCCATCGGTCACTCAGTCCCACTCCATCGGTCACTCAGTCCCACTCCATCGGTCACTCAGTCCCGCTCCATCGGTCACTCTGTCCCATCCATCGGTTTGTCAGTCCTGCTCCATCGGTCACTCAGTTCAGGTCACTCAGTCCCGCTCCAACGGTCACTCAGTCCCGCTCCATCGGTCACTCAGTCCCGCTCCATCGGTCACTCAGTCCCGCTCCATCGGTCACTGAGTCCCGCATCATCGGTCACTGAGTCCCGCATCATCGGTCACTCAGTCCAGGTCACTCAGTCCCGCTCTATCGGTCACTCAGTCCCGCTCCAACGGTCACTCAGTCCCGCTCCAACGGTCACTCAGTCCCGCTTCATTGGTCACTCAGTCCCGTTCCATCGGTCACTCAGTCCCGCTCCATCGGTCACTCTGTCCCATCCATCGGTCAGAGAGTCCCGCTCCATCGGTCACTCAGTCCAGGTCACTCAGTCCCGCTCTATCGGTCACTCAGTCCCGCTCCAACGGTCACTCAGTCCCGCTCCATCGGTCACTCAGTCCCGCTCCATCGGTCACTCAGTCCCGCTCCAGCGGTCACTCAGTCCCGCTCCAGCGGTCACTCAGTCCCGCTCCAGCGGTCACTCAGTCCCGCTCCAGCGGTCACTCAGTCCCGCTCCAGCGGTCACTCAGTCCAGGTCACTCAGTCCCGCTCTATCGGTCACTCAGTCCCGCTCCATCGGTCACTCAGTCCCGCTCCATCGGTCACTCAGTCCCGCTCCATCGGTCACTCAGTCCAGGTCACTCAGTCCCGCTCTATCGGTCACTCAGTCCCGCTCCATCGGTCACTCAGTCCAGGTCACTCAGTCCCGCTCTATCGGTCACTCAGTCCCGCTCCATCGGTCACTCAGTCCCGCTCCATCCGTCACTCAGTCCCGCTCCATCGGTCACTCAGTCCCGCTCCATCGGTCACTCAGTCCCGCTCCATCGGTCACTCAGTCCCGCTCCATCGGTCACTCAGTCCAGGTCACTCAGTCCCGCTCCATCGGTCGCTCAGTCCCGCTCCATCGGTCACTCAGTCCCGCTCCATCGGTCACTCAGTCCCGCTCTATCGGTCACTCAGTCCCGCTCTATCAGTCACTCAGTCCAGGTCACTCAGTCCCGCTCCATCGGTCACTCAGTCCCGCTCCATCGGTCACTCAGTCCCGCTCCATCGGTCACTCAGTCCCGCTCCATCGGTCACTCAGTCCCGCTCCATCGGTCACTCAGTCCCGCTCCATCGGTCTCTCAGTCCCGCTCCATCGGTCACTCAGTCCCGCTCCATCGGTCACTCAGCCCCGCTCTATCGGTCACTCAGCCCCGCTCTATCGGTCACTCAGTCCAGGTCACTCAGTCCCGCTCTATCGGTCACTCAATCCCGCTCCATCGGTCACTCAGTCCAGGTCACTCAGTCCCGCTCTATCGGTCACTCAGTCCAGGTCACTCAGTCCCGCTCTATCGGTCACTCAGTCCAGGTCACTCAGTCCCGCTCTATCGGTCACTCAGTCCAGGTCACTCAGTCCCGCTCCATCGGTCACTCAGTCCAGGTCACTCAGTCCGCTCCATCGGTCACTCGGTCCCGCTCCATCGGTCACTCAGTCCAGGTCACTCAGTCCGCTCCATCGGTCACTCAGTCCGCTCCATCGGTCACTCAGTCCCGCTCCATTGGTCACTCAGTCCCGCTCCAGTCCTGTACATAATCTTACTGACCTTTCTCTGCGGCCCGGCCTTTTGCCCCCCCTGGTCTGGGACTGGGGCGCCCCCCGTGCCAAGTGAGGCGCCTGAAGCTCCTGCGGAAAGCCGATGTGAACTCGCTCATGCTGCCGACCCGCTTCTGCAACAAAACACAAAGAGGATTCACTGTGCAACCGAGTCCCGGAGAAGCAGCCAGACCGAGCAGGAGGGGAGCTTCCCGGACCCCTTCCCGCCCGGACCCCTGTCCCGCCCGCACCCTCAACCCCCCCCCCCCCGTCTCTCTCTCCCCCGGACCCTCACCTGTCGCTCCCCGCTCTGCACTCCCGTTTCCGGGCTCCGGCTCTTTCTCACGGCAGCCCCGCCCCGGGGAGCGGACAGGCGGGGAGTCCAGCAGCTTCCCCGCGCCCGAGGAAAGAGACTCGACAGCGGGAATACCACCCCCAAAATAACCTACTGTGGAACCCCGATCCTACTGGGGAGGTTACAGGATCCAGCTTGGAGGGGCGGGGGGTACAGGAACCTGCTGGAGGGGGGGGTGGTTACAGGATCCTGCTTCGGGTACAGAACCCTGCTTGGGGGGGGGGGGGGGGGGTACAGGATCCTGCTGGGGAGGGGTACAGGATCCTGCTTGGGGGGGGGGTACAGGATCCAGCTTGGAGGGGCGGGGGCGGGGGGGGGGGGTTACAGGAACCTGTTGGAGGGGGGGTGGTTACAGGATCCTGTTTCGGGTACAGAACCCTGCTGGGGGGGGGGGTACAGGATCCTGCTGGGGAGGGGTACAGGGTCCTGCTTGGGGGGGGGGGGGGTACAGGATCCTGCTTTGGGGGGGGGGGGGTTGTACAGGATCCAGCTTGGAGGGGCGGGGGTGTACAGGAACCTGCTGGAGGGGGGGGGGTGGTTACAGGATCCTGCTTTGGGTACAGAACCCTGCTGGGGGGGGGGGGGTACAGGATCCTGCTGGGGGGGGGGGGGTACAGGATCCTGCTTGGGGGGGGGTACAGGATCCAGCTTGGGGGGGCGGGGTACAGGATCCTGCTGGGGGGAGATACAGGATCCTGCTTGTGGGGGGGGGGTACAGGATCCTGCTTGGGGGGGGGGGTACAGGATCCTGCTGGGGGGGGAGGGGGGTACAGGATCATGCTTCGGGTACAGAACCCTGCTGGGGGGGGGTACAGGATCCTGCTGGGGGGGTGGTACAGGATCCTGCTGGGGGGGGGGAGGGGGGTACAGGATCCTGCTTCGGGTACAGAACCCTGCTGGGGGGGGGGGTACAGGATCCTGCTGGGGGGGGTACAGGATCCTGCTGGGGGAGTGGTACAGCATCCTGCTTGGGGGGGGTACAGGATCCAGCTTTGGGGGGGGGGTACAGGATCCTGCTGGGGGGGGGGAGGGGGGTACAGGATCCTGCTTGGGGGGGGGGTGCAGGATCCTGCTGGGGGGGAGGGGGGTACAGGATCCTGCTTGGGGGCGGGGGTGGTACAGGATCCTGCTGGGGGTGGGAGGGGGGTACAGGATCCTGCTTGGGGGGGGGTACAGGATCCTGCTTGGGGGGGGGGTTGTACAGGATCCAGCTTGGGGGGGGGGGTGGTTGTACCGGATCCAGCTTGGAGGGGCGGGGGGGGGGTACAGGATCCTGTTTTGGGGGGGTGGGGGTTGTACAGGATCCTGCTTGGGGGGGGGGGGGGAGTTGTACAGGATCCAGCTTGGAGGGGCGGGGGGCTTACAGGAACCTGCTGGAGGGGGCGGGGGTGGTTACAGGATCCTGCTTCGGGTACAGAACACTGCTGGGGGGGGGGTACAGGATCCTGCTTGGGGGGGGGGGGTACAGGATCCAGCTTGGGGGTAGGGGTACAGCATCCTGCTGGGGGGGGGGAGGGGGTACAGGATCCTGCTTGGGAGAGGGGGTTGTACAGGATCCTGCTTGGGGGGGGGGGGGGGGGTTGTACAGGATCCTGCTTGGGGGGGGGGGGTGGGTGTTACAGGATCCTGCTGGGCAGGGGGGGTAGGTGTTACAGGATCCTGCTTGGGGGGGGGGGGTTTACAGGATCCTGCTGGGCGGGGGGGGGGGGGTTACAGGATCCTGCTTTGGGGGGGGTTGTACAGGATCCTGCTTGGGAGGGGGGGGGGGGTTGTACAGGATCCTGCTTGGGGTGGGGTGTTACAGGATCCTGCTGGGCGGGGGTGGGGGTGGGGGGGTGTTACAGGATCCTGCTTGGGGGGGGGGTTTACTGGATCCTGCTGGGTGGGGGGGGGGTGTTACAGTATCCTGCTTTGGGGGGGGGGGGGTTGTACAGGATCCTGCTTGGGGGGTGGGGCTTACAGGATCCTGCTGGGCTAGGGGGGGGGCGGGGTTACAGGATCCTGCTTGGGGGGTGGGGTTACAGGATCCTGCTGGGGGAGGGGGGGGGTTACAGGATCCTGCTTGGGGGGGGGGGTACAGGACCCTGCTGGGGGGGGTACAGGATCCTGCTGAGGGAGGGGGTACAGCATCCTGCTGGGGTGGGGGGGTACAGCATCCTGCTGGGGGAGGGGGTACAGCAGCCTGCTGGGGCGGGGGGAGGGAGTTACAGAATCCTGCTTTGGGGGGGGGTACAGGACCCTGCTGGGGGGGGGGGGTTACAGGATCCTGCTGAGGGAGGGAGTACAGCATCCTGCCGGGGGAGGGGGTACAGGATCCTACTGGGGAGGTTGCAGGATCTGGCAGGGGGAGGAGGGGGGGTGTCAGGATCCTGCTTTGGGGGGGGGGGGGGGGGGGTCAGAATTTTGAAACCCTTTCTCCCAAAAAGCAGGGCTGTTGGCATTTCAAGACTGAACATTCTGTTAGGTAGGAGATGCAAAACAAGGAGCGAAGCAAAGTTAAGATCCAGTCCAGATCAGCCATGATCTAACTGAAAGTGGAACAGGCTTGAGGGGCTGAATGAAATGAAAATCGCTTATTGTCACGAGTAGGCTTCAAATGAAGTTACTGTGAAAAGCCCCTAGTCGCCACATTCCAGCACCTGTTCAGGGTGGCTGGTACGGGAATTGAACCGTGCTGCTGGCCTGCCTTGGAAGCCAGCGATTTAGACCAGTGTGCTAAACCAGCCCCTAAGGAATGTTCTCCTTATGTGCCTATTTTCCTGTAATGAAGAAAGTGATTCAAAATGAGCAGTGGACAACGGACATTAACATGACGGTGTCGTCAGTGTTTCTATGTTGCAAGTATTTTGGGAAGTTGTTTAAGAACTGAGCACAATGAAGTAAACGGTTTGATTTGATGGTTTTGAGTTTCCGTGCTCTGTTGCTGTATCATCCCCAACTGCTCTGCGAACCTGGTGAATTTGAGGAAACCCGGGATTAGTGTTGGGCTGATTCTCCGTCACCTCCCATCGAGCAAGTCTTGTAGTCACTCCTCGCAAACTGCCTGCTTATATCAGCTGAATATCTGTATTTGTGACATGGCTTGTCTGTCCGACTAGGAAATCTGGAGATTGTTATTCAGGTGGTGGCACAATCCCCAATATACATTGTCAACCAACAGCTTGCTAATGTAACTTTCTTTTAAAAAGTACACACACAGTGATGACAAAATCTCTGTGAATCAATATATTTTTGGACACTGAAATTAGTGTGAAGAATGGAACTGTTGTGTAAGAAACACAATTAAAACAGTCTTCGGAAAACCACAAATATATTTTCCTCCCTCAATTTCAGGATTTTATTCCAGGATTTTCACTGTCTATTCACGACCCACTTCACCAACAAGCTCTCACTTTCTCCACTTCTGTCCAACACTAGCTACTCTATATCTTCCCCTTCCCCAAACATTGCCTCAACCATCCTGTAACTGTGGCTCAATATGTCCCTTTATCTCCCTCAATCCCACAGAATGGGATACAAAACTGGATTAAATGGGGGTGAGCAGCAAATTAGAGTTAGAGAGTGAGAGAGACACAGAGAGACAGAGACAGAGAGAGGGTCATACGGGCTGAGGTTATTCAGTCTTGCCCCTCGCCTGAGGTGTGGTGATCCTCAGGTTAAACCACCGCCAGTCAGCTGTGCCCCTCAAAGGGGAAAGAAGCCTCTGCTCACTGAGACTATGGTGACTTTACCTTATCTTTACTTGGCCTGGATTCTTCTTTCCCTCATGATTCAGTTCCACTGCCGAGAACACAAGCGAACTAACTCTGCTTGGCTGGCAATGGAACCCTGGGGCAGCAGTTAACAGGATCACTGTCCAACTGAGGAAGGTGACCTTCCCCCAAAAGCTGCCCAGCCAGTCAGAGAGCTGGAGGCTCAGCAGCCTTGGCAGTGCTCTCGTTAGTGAGGTTGCATCACCAGCAAGAGGGTGTCTCAATAGCTGGCTGCACATGCAGGGAACTGATGAGGGTGGGGCACAGGGGTGCCAATTTCCACCAGCAGCCCCATCCATGGGCCATGGAACACCCATCAAGGAGACCCAATCCTGGGAGTCCACTAGGAGGCTGCCAACATTTACCTGCTGGTTTCCCACCCGTGGTTGCCCTCTTGAAATTGCCTTGATTGGGCCGTACAATGGTAGCTGTGTCACTGACGTTCCCCCTGCTGGCAATATGCCACGGTGGCAGAGCTCAGACTCTCCTTCTGATGCCTTCTCCCAACATATTGCCACCTCCCAAATCCATCTCCCAGGGGCTGACAACATTCAACCATCTCGGTCTTTCAGCAGGTGTGACCCTCCTGTATTTCTCTCTTTCTCCATCACTTTGTGTCTCTATTTCTCTCTCAACACAACTCCCACAACTGGGACTTTGTAAAAGAAAATTATATTTCTCCCTCTCCCTCTGTCTGTCTCTCTCTGTCTCTATTTCTCTGTGTGTCTCTCTGTCTGTCTCCCTCTCTCTGCCTCTCTCTCTTGTGTCTCTTTGTGTCTCTCTCTATTTCTCTCCATCTCTCTGTCTCTTTCTCTGACCCTCTCTGTCTCTCTCTCTGTCTCTCTCACTTTCTAACTCTAATTTGCTGCTCCCCCCATTTAATCCAGTTTTGTATCCCATTCTGTGGGATTGAGATTTCACCACAGGACGTTCTGCACCAATTTGTTTACCCATCTCCAAGTCTGCTTACAATTAATAAACAAGAGTTCAAAGAAAATAATCAAAGTGTTTTATGGCCTGTTACATTTTCTCCTGGGTTGCTCACAGCAGGATCCTTGAAGTCAAATGTAAATTCTTAATAACCATGGCAGGACAGCACAGTGGTTAGCACTACTGGCTCAAGTCGCCGATGACCCGGGTTCGAATCCAGCCCCGAGTCATTGTCCGTGTGGAGTTTGCACATTCTCCCAGTGTCTGCACCCCCACAACCCAAAGGTGTGCAGGGTAGGTGGATTTGCCACATTAATTGCCCCTTAATTGGGAAAAAAATAATTGGGTACTCCTGATTTATTTTTAAATGGACAACAATGGAGGGCTGGCAACTGTAACTCTGAACTCAACTACCCCCCCACACCGATTCCTCAACCACCCCTTCACCACATCCCATTCTCCCCCTCCCCTTCCCAGCCCCTCCCAATCCCCTCCCCGCTCTTCCCTTTCCTCCCTCCCCCCTCCTTCCTTTATTGCCTCATTTTTGACTCTCTCAGTGCCACCTCTACCACCTACTGCACCCCCCCCCCCACCTCTTCTCCCAACCCTCAATGAGTCTGTGACGAGAAGCCCCAGGTAAGGGGAGGTTTTTATAGGAGGGTGGGGCAGTTCAGGAGCTGCTTTGCTGAAGGGCTGTGCTAATTTCACTGCGTAGGTGTGGTGAGTTTATGGGAGAGTGAAAGATTCACTCCTTCAAATTCACACAACCCTATTTCTAGCAGAATGCAACCTCATCATCACCACCCCCCACCGCCTGCATTTGACTGCCTGCACCTGAGTGTACATTTTATAATTCCAAAGTCCGACCCGTATTTATGTATTGTGCAATGCAGTGTTACTTTCACTCATACTCCCTGACGCAGTGTAATGTGAATCTATTCCACTGCTTACACTTCACATAAGCCTCTATCACTGATGAATTCTTCCAAGCATACCCTCATCTGTCACTATTCCCTTCTCCCTCTTTTATGTATCGTGTAAGGGGCAGCACAGTGGTTAGCATTGCTGCTTACGGCGCTGAGGACCCGGGTTCGAATCCCGGTCCTGGGTCACTGTCCGTGTGGAGTTTGCACATTCTCCCCATGTCTGTGTGGGTTTCACCCCCACAACCCAAAAGATGTGCAGGATAGGTGGTTTGGTGATGCTAAATTGCCCCTTAATTGGAAAAAATAATTGGGTACTCTAAATTTATGAAAAAAAATATACGTATTATGTTTCTCCCCCAGTGTTTCAGCTGTTCCATATCGCAGTGAACTCCACATTCTCATCATCCATGGCGGAAAGACATTCTTTATTTGATCCATTACCGGTCAGGCACTGCAGCACCTTGAGTTTAATACCCTGCTCTCCAAATCCCTCCACTGGGTTGGCCTTCCCTGTCTCTGCAGCTCCAAAGCTGGCCTCCTCAGCACCCTGGATATTAGCCCACCACTGGCAATTGTCCATTCCCCTGTCAGCCCAGAGTGATGGCCTCTCCGCTTCTCTCTCTCTGCCTTTCTGATACTCCTGAACTCTAACTCTTTGACCCCATTTTTTTTCACCCTCCCTCACACCTCCTTACACACTCAATGTCAGATTCTGTTTGATTATTACTCATGAAGCACCTTGGAATGTTTTAAGATGTTCAAGGTGTTATGGAAATTCAAATATTTGTTGTATTTTATATTGATGACCTCTTGTACTGCACTGGTGTAGCCCATACTCCCAGATTGTGCTGCCAACTCCTGAATTAAAGATCATTCTCCACTGCTACAAGCAATTCAAGAAAATACAGAGGGACACTTAATGTTCAAAGGAAATTAAAACTTTTTTTTTCATTTACTCCAGCAAGATTGGGCATTTGGAGAAAAGGCTGACTGGATAATTCCAGACTGTCAATTAGGTAATAAAGGGTCTGTACACTATCCAATTGGGAATGTGAGGATTGATGTGTTGTGTGCCCATGGCGGGAGAGTGGGGACCTGAGCTGGCTGTGTGTTTGTTGGAGTCTGTTCAAGGCGAGGGAGCTCATCAATTCCGCCCCCCCCCCCCCCCCCCGCCCCCAAACATTTGTTCCCTGTTAGTTCACTTACCTTATTGGCAGATAAAGCCACAACATTGTCAAATGAACCAAACCCTCGCGTCACAGTGGCACAGTGGCTAGCACTGCTGCCTCACGGCGCTGAGGACCCGGGTTCGATCCGGGCCCCAGGTCACTGTCCGTGTGTAGTTTACACATTCTCCCCGTATCTGCATGGGTCTCACCCCCACAACATAAAGATATGCAGGATAAATTGCCCCTTAATTGGAAAAAAAAGAATTGGCTACTCCAAATTTCTAAGAAAAATGAACCAAACCCAGAGCCTGGGGCCTGCCTGCACAGGTGCAGCAGAGTGTCTTGTTTCAGCTTTGTCTAAGCATGTCTGCAGGAACAGCCAGAGCAGAAACAGAAGCTGAGCGAAGGAAATTGGGGCAGAGGCTACAGTCACCCAGGACAGAGGGAGAGCTCCCCACAGAACTTAACACTTACTCCACCTGAGCTGCGTCACTCACACAGACCAGGCTGCTGCTGGGACTGTGCTGGCTTGTCGGACTCACAGACAGCCTGCTCTGCAATTCAGCCAGATTGCGACTGATGGTTTACCTCAACACACTTCCCCACACCTTACCCCTGTAGTGATCTGTATATCTGCTGGTATGTAAGGGGTTAATATTCGTAAGTCAGTGCTGAACAATCACTAGATTGCAGCACCAGATCTATGTATATAAGCTACACTCAGAGGAGATTCCCGCTCTTTGTATCAGGAGTGACTTAGTGAGTAGGTGTAGTTAAACAATATATATACTTATTCTTATTTATCTAAACTTCCGTTATAGTTGTAGAAGTGTGAACAAACTCATAGTTATTTATAATCTTTACTCAATAAACAGTATTTGCTTAATTTGAAGACTGAGAGTTTTACTGAACATCAACCATCAGACCATTCTGGATGTAAGCCAATGAGTAACAAGATATTACAATAACGTAATATAACACCCCCTTGGTGTCATTAGTCCCTAGAAATCTATTGATTTCTGTTTTGAACCTGCTCAATGATTGAGCTTCCACAACCCTCTGGGGAGAGAATTCCAAAGATTCGCCTCTGAGTGAAGAAGTTCCTCATCATTTGTCCTAAACGGCTTGCCCCTCACTCCGAGATTCCCCAAACAGAGCAAACATCCTTTCTCCATCTATTCTGTGTCATGACCTAAAAAGATAATCTTAAAAATGTGTTTTTCTTCAATTTTCTCTTGTTTAAATTTGGTTTAAAAATGGACAAAAGCTAACTCGTCAACCGCCTGGAATGTGACTGTATTGTATCAATATTCCAACCAAGCCTGCACCAGTCAGCTCTGGGCAAAGGCAGAGGTATTTATGACTTCTCATCTCAATTGCTAATGGTTCCACAGTTATCTGCTCAAAAGACAAGGGCCGGGATTCTCCGAAATCCCGGCCAAGTGTTGACCCGGCGTCAAAACTGGAGCGAGCGACGCCGGTGTCAACGGGCCTCCAGGCCCAGACATTCACCCCTTCCTAGGGGGCTAGTACGGCGCCGGAATGCTGTGCACTCGAAAGCTGGCGCGACACGTCCGACGCGGGTCTGCGCTGGCGCGTGGGTAGCCGTCTCCGCGCCGGCCCCCAGGCAATATGGCGGAGCCCCACAGGGGCCCGGCGCGGAGGAACATAGGCCCCCCCCCACTCCGGAATTAGCCCGGCCGCCGATCGGTAGGCCACGATCGTGGGCCGGGCCACTGTGGAGGCCCCCCCTGGTGTCGGATCCCCCCCCGCCCCGCAACCAGGACGGCGTCCGCAGCCAGAAGTCCAAGGACCCGCCGGATAGGACCATACATAACCCACGCCGGCGGGACTCGGCCGAACTTGGCGGGCACTCGGCCCGTCGAGCACAGAGAATTTTGGCGGAGCGGCGTGTCACAATTCTCGCGCTCCCCGGCGATTCGCCAACCCAGCGCGGGATCGGAGAATTCCGACCAAGGGGTTTTGCGAAGGTCCTTCAACTCCATTGTTAGCTGAAAATAATAATAATAATCTTTATTATTGTCACCAGTAGCCTTACATTAACACTGCAATGAAATTACTAGGAAAATCCCCTAGTCGCCACACTCCGGTGCCTGTTCGGGTACACTGAGGGATAATTCAGAATGTCCAACTCACCTAACAAGCACATCTTTCGGGACTTGTGGGAGGAAACCGGAGCACCCGGAGGGACCCCACGCAGACACGGGGAGAATGTGCAGACTACGCACGGACAGTGACCCAAGCTGGGAATCAAACACGGGTCCCTGGCGCTGTGAAACAACAGTGCTAACCACTGGGCTACCGTGCTGCCCCTGGAACAGGAGACTTCTGGTGACGGGGATGTGCTGAGTAGTCACAGATCAGGTGGCTCTCCTCCAGAACACAGCAAAATAAGCACATTTAGCCAGAAAATTCGGACTCGTTCATCTCCTCAACTATAAAGATAAGGAATAAGAAAAGTATGCCAGGAAGCAGTAGCTCGCGAGGCCGCAGTGAAGCCAGAAATGGTAGAAAAGGGCAAGAGAAGCGAGCGAGTCGATGGACCCACGAGGTGAGGGGTCCCCAGCCACCTCCGAAAGAGAGAGAGAGACCGGTGACCCGGTCTGTGGGCTCCACCGCTTCCCCCCCTTCCAACATGGAGAGGGATGGAAGACGTTTCTAACTAAGGAACTGACTGCGATGAAGTGGAGATCCAGGTGGCAGTCGGGGTGGTTGAGTCACTGGCCGTCATGCAGATGACACTCAACAGGATGGGAAAGAAGCTGGAGGCACCGGGAAAACGATCCAAGAGCTCGAAAAGGCAGCGACTGACTGGAGCGACTGTATCGTCACCCTGGAGGCCAAGATAAAAAGGTTAGTGGTGACCCGAGGGAGCCTGAAGGCGGATGTCGAGGACCAAGAGAACCGATATACGAAAACTGGGCCTGCCAGAGGGGATCGAGGCCCGACTGACTATGTGGCCCAGATTCTGGGCAACTTGGTTGGAAGGGACAGCTTCCCCAAGCCACCGAAGATCGACAGGGCACAAGGTCCTCCGACCAAAGCCTATGGCCATGGGGGCAGCCGAGGGTAATTGCCAAGCTGCACAGGTGCCAAGACTGGGAGAGGATCCTGCGCAGGGCTCAGCAGACCAAAGCCAACAGGTTGGAAGGATACAGATTAGGGTTTATCAGGTCATTGGGGCGGACATGACAAAGTGCAGAGCTGAAATTAACCATGTGAAGCCAACCCTACACAAGAACAGTGTAATATTCGGGAAAAATGACAGGCATGGCTAGGGAACTGGGAACTTTTATGGAGCAATTGGGGGTAGTGAATCCATGGCGGTTCCTGCATCCAGGTGGGAAGGAATTTTCATTTTTCTCACCAGTACTGGGTCTACACCCGCATTGACTTCTTTGTAGTGGGAAAATTGGTTCCAGAAATATTCGGAGCGGAATACAGCGCGATTATAATGTCCGACCATGCTCCACATTACATGGATGTGAGGTTGGAGATGGGCAGTGCCCAACGCCCCACATGGAGGCTGGACACGACCCTCTTGGCCAACAAGGTCTTCTGCTAGAAAACGTCACAGGCCATAGGCGAGTATGTTATAAACAACCGGAATGGGGAAGTCTCACTTTCCACGTTGTGGGAGGCTCTGAAGACTGTGATTAGGGGAGAATGCATGTAGGGATAGGGAAGAGAGGGCAGCAAGGCAGTAACTGAGCGAATCCATCCTGGAGCCTCGGGCAGAGAGGGAAAAGCTACAAATGAACTTTAACCTGCTGTCCACCAGGAAGGCAGTGCACCAACTCCACCAGACACTGAAGACCTTTTATGAGCACGGAGAGAAGGCTAGCTGTCTGCTGGCTCATCAGCTGCGAAAGCAGCCAACCACAAGGGAGATAGCACAGGTGAAGGAAAGCAGAGGCTTTCCCTAGCCAAGCCAAAAAGTGTCAACAAAGCATTCAAGACCTTCTACCGGGAACCCGACGGGGACTCGCGGATCAAACAGTTGCTCGACAACTGGACATGCCAGTCATGGGGGACGATAGATGGGTGGGAGCTGGAAACACCATTAGAACTGGCAGAGGTAGGGCCGCCCGGTGGCACAGTGGTTAGCACTGCTGCCTCAAGGCGCAGAGGTCCCAGGTTCGATTCCCAGCTTGGGTCACTGTCTGTGTGGAGTTTGCACATTCTCCCAGTGTCTGCGTGGGTTTCACCCCCCACAACCCAAAGATGTGCAGGGTAGGTGGATTGGCCGTGCTAAATTGCCCATCAATTGGAAAAAATGAATTGGGTACTCTAAATTTATTTTAAAAAAGAACTGGCAGAGGTCATGGAGAGCATGAACTCCACACAGGCGGGGAAGGCGGCGGGACCCAACGGGCTCCCGGGGGACTTCTACAAAAAATTCACGCCGGTCCGTGCCCCGCACCTGCGAGAGTTGACTCACTAGCGAGGGGTACCCTGCCTCCAACACTAACACAGGCCACCAAATCTTTGATACCCCAAAAATTCAAAGACCCAACGGAATGCAGATCATACAAACCCATTTCGCTGCTCAATGTAGACGTGAAAATACTCGCAAAAGTCCTGGCCAAGTGGCTGGAGAACTGCATACCAGAGGTGGCTGCAGAGGACCAGACAGACTTTGCTATGGGTAGACAGCTAACTGAGAACATCAGACAGCTGCTGAATATGATACTGACCCCATCCGGGCAGAGAACACCAGAGGAGATTGTCTCCCTGGATGGAGAAAAGGCCTTCGACAAAGTCGAGTGAAAGTACCTCATTGAGGTACTAGAGCGGTTTGGGCTATGGACAGGGTTCACCTCCTGGTTGAAACTCCTGCACAAAGCCCCCAAGGCGTTTGGACCACCACCGCCAGCTCTGAATACTTCCAGTTGCACAGAGGCACAAGGCAGGGATGCCCCCTCTTGTTCGCCCTGGCAATCGAGCCACTGGCCAGAGAGTGAGGGGATGGGTAAAGGACCCAAACACAGAATAGATGAGGATGACTGAGCCCTCCTGCACAGGAATGGCCCTCTGGACTCTCGCCATGACAGCACTCCCATCCCCGCCAACAAAACACTTAACCAGCCCCGACGTAGTAACAACACTGCGAGCCTCAAACCAGATGATGCAGCACTTCGGTCTAACCGAGGTGTCCACCATGGCCGCCATCTGCAGCGACACAGGTTTCCACCAGCCCACCTTTAAGAGGTGGAGACAGGACGGGGGACTGGGATGTTTCGCGACTTTTACACAGTCTGATGGAGAGACTGGAACTACTGAACAGACAGGAACTCCGATATCTACAAATCAAAAACTTTCTCCGCAAGAAAATGACAACGTATCCAAGAGCCCCAAGAAACACAATGTTGGAGGAGTTACTGGACACTGACAATCTGGGAAAGGGGATCTGTGGGGACATGTACTGACGACTTTTAGAAAGGACATGCTCTCCACTGGACGAAACAATGGAAAAATGGGAGGAAGAGTTAGGGACGGAAGTAGGGTGGGGACTCTGGAGCGAAGCACTGAACAGGGTCAACTCCACCTCCACCTGTGCAAGGCCAAACCTTATACAACTAAACGTGGTGCGCAAAGAACACCTGACCAGAACCCAAATAAGCAGGTTCTTCCCGGCGGTGGAGGATAAATGTGAACGGTGCCAGAGGGGTCCGGCCAACCCCACCCACATGTTCTGGGCTGGCCCCAGACCTGTTGGGTTCTGGACAGTCTTCTTTGAGGCGATGTCCAAGGTTGTGGGGGTGAAGGTGGAGCTGTGCCCGAGAGTGGCAGTCTTCGGGGTATCAGACCAGCTAGAACTTCATATGGGGAAGAGGGCTGAGCCACCCATGCCTTTGCGTCCCTAATTGCCAGCTGGGGAATTCTGCTCGGCTGGCGATCAGCAGCACCACCCACAGCAGCAGGCTGGCTGGCAGACATATCGGAATTTCTCCACCTGGAGAAGATCAAGTACACCATCCGAGGGTCTGAAAATGGCTTCCACAAAGCCTGGGTGCCATTCACCAACCTGTTCCAAGACCTGTTAGAGCGGGGAGAGGCGGGGGAAGTGGGGGGGGCGGATGCACAGGAGCCACCAGGATCACAGAAAGCAGACAGGAGCAAGGGGGGGGGGGGCAGCAAGGGGGGGAAACACCAAGGGGAGGCCAGAGAGATACCGACATGGGGACCAGAGGGCCCAACACAAGTCCATACGATAAAGAACCCTCAAAAGCAGGCTGACAACAGAATGGGAAGAGGAGAGATGAAGGGAGGAGAAGCCAAACGACAGGGAGAGGGAAGGGAGAAGGAGGGCACTGCCCACAGATAAACATCAAACCCACAGTGAAGTAAAGGGCCTAGGAAAAGACCTGGAAACAGCAGAAGAGGGGGAAGTGTGGAGGGCTGGGGGTTGGGGCAAAGATGTCTTTTAACATAACATAGAATTTACAGTGCAGAAGGAGGCCATTCGGCCCAACGAGCCTGCACCGGCACTTGGAAAGAGCACCCCACTTAAGCCCCACCCCACTTAACCCAGTAACGCCACCTAACCTTTTTTAGGCACTAAGGGGAAATTTAGCATGGCCAATCCCCTAACCTGCACATCTTTGGACTGTGAGAGGAAACCGGAGTCCCCGGAGGAAACCCACGCACACACGGGGATGGATGGAGGGGAGGGTGTTGTGCCGAAAAGGAACAACATGTGAAATATCACCGTCTCATCTACTTCTATGTACAGTGTAAAAATGAAAACTTTAATAAAAATATATATTTTCTAAAATAATAAAGATTAATATCGCAGTAGACCCAGGTCCCCCTGGATATGTGGTGTGGCAATGATATTGTCGCTGGACTAGTAACCCAGAGACTCAGGGTAATGCTCTGCGGACTTGGATTTGAATTCCACCATGGCAGACGGTGAAATTTGAATTTAAAAAAAGTGGAATTAAAAGTCTAATGATGACCATAAACCATTATTGGTTTCTGCACAATCCCATCTGGTTCAATAATGTCCTTTATGGAAGGAAATCTGTCATCCTTTGCTTATCTGGCCTGCTCCAGTTTCGTCCCGCATCCAAAGATGTGCAGGGTAGGTGGACTGGCCATGATAAATTGCCCCTCAGTGTCCAAAAATGACGTGTAGGTTAGGTTAAGGAGTTATTGGGTCAGGGGACTGAACTTGGATGGAGTGCTCTGTCACAGGGTCAGTGCAGACGCAATGTGCCGAATATCCTCCTTCCGCACTGGCGGGATTCTAGGATTCTATGACCTGTGACTCCAGACCCACGGCGATGCCCTCTTAACTGCTCTCTGAAATTGCTCAGCAAGCCACTTGGGCAATAAATGCTGGCCCAGCCATCACTGATTAAAACAAATCTCTCACCATTTAAGAAACATTAAAAATCACTCACTAACTCTGCAGTAGTGTGCGGAGCTGGGCCTAGGTGGAACACTCTTTCGGAAGGTTGGTGCAGACTCGATGGGCTGATCCTTCTGCACTGTAGGGATTTATGATTTGATGATCTTGGGATGCAAATCATCCAAGTGAGACAACGTATCCACTTTAGGCAGAACCATCTTTTGCAGTGCATCTTGCCTATCAGTTTTCACCTCATCCATTACCTCTACCATCTCTGCTTTCCCTGACATTGTCCCGGCATCCTTGTCAATAAACACCAATACACAGGTACTCAGTGTATTCTAGCTGTAATTAGTCCACAGAGGCAGAAGTCCCGTCACCAGAATTCCTTTTATTTACAAACCCAACAGCTGAACAACCATGACCATTCAGTCTGCTGTCTACACCGGGAGTGCAGAGGATCTGACACTCCCTGCTATATACGCAGAAAGGGGTTCTCTGAGGAATGTGATGAACGGTTACTGTCTTATCATCATGTAAGGTGATGTCACCCTTTAAGACCGGGCTTGGAACCCTGGGGACTCCGCCTCTGGCTCCGCCCATCTGGGAGCCATACATAAAGGCCTGCCTCATGGTCTGTGTAACAGTCAGCTCTCGTCTCTAGCTGTAGTATAGTTATTAGTCTAATAAAGCCTTCTTTACAGCTTAATCTCTAAGCGTCATTATTGAGGGTACCTCAATTTATTAGACTAAACTAGATTCAGGATGGACGCAGGCCTAAAACCAGAGAAGCTCAATCTGGAAGCACGAACGCCGGAGGCAAAGGAAATTTTTAAATACTGGCTGCGATGCTTCGAGGCCTACCTGGACTCCGCAGAGACTCCCATCCTAGGGCCACGCAAGCTGGGTCTACTCCACGCCCGGGTGAGTCACAGAATCTCCGCCACGCTCGAAAAGGCGATGACTTATGAGGAAGCGATTGAGTTGCTCCGCAAGCGGTTTGTCAAACCCGTCAATGAGGTGCACGCCCGGCATCTGCTCTCTACCTGCCGGCAGCGCTCGGGGGAATCGCTCGACGAGTTTGTTGAAAAACTCACCGTGCTTGCCAGGGACTGTGACCATCAGGATGTGACAGGGGAAGTCCATATGAACCTGCAAATCAGGGATGCTTTCGTGTCCGGCATTCGCGCGGCCTACATCCGGCAGCGGCTGCTCGAAAACGGGGCAAAAGACCTCCAGGAGACGCTAACGCTCGCCTCCTCGCTGGAGGTGGCCCGACATAACTTGGGTACGTACCCCGCAGACTCTGCCAGCCCCCCCCGGACTTCCTCAGACTCAACCGTATTACAGGCCTGCGCCACGCGGCGACCCGCTCACCATGGGGGCACACCATGCTACTTCTGCGGGCAGAGCCAGCACCCACGCCCACGCTGCCCAGCCCGCTCCGCAATCTGCAGCGACTTGGGGCAGCACGGTAGCATGGTGGTTAGCACAAATGCTTCACAGCTCCAGGGTCCCAGGTTCGATTCCGGCTTGGGTCACTGTCTGTGCGGAGTCTGCACATCCTCCCCGTGTGTGCGTGGGTTTCCTCCGGGTGCTCCGGTTTCCTCCCACAGTCCAAAGATGTGCGGGTTAGGTGGATTGGCCATGCTAAATTGCCCATAGTGTCCAAAATTGCCCTTAGTGTCCAAAATTGCCCTTAGTGTTGGGAGGGGTTACTGGGTTATGGGAATAGGTGGGGGTGTTGACCTTGGGTAGGGTGCTCTTTCCAAGAGCCGGTGCAGACTCGATGGGCCGAATGGCCTCCTTCTGCACTGTAAATTCTATGAATCTATGACTGCGGGAAGAAAGGGCACTTTGCGAGGATCTGCCTGGCCAGGCCCAGGGGCCAGAAAAACAAAGAACAGCCGGCCCGAAAATCAGGCTCTCAGGCCCGCAGGCCTCGCAATGCTGCTGCACACCGACCCGACACGCCCTCTTCTGACGCGTCATCAGCCTCGTGCGAATCATGGGAGCGGCCATCTGGTCGGCTGCCATCTTCTCGACCCGACACGTGCGACCGACGGCAGCGGCCATTTTACGAGTCCGACTCGGCTGACGACTCTGACTACCCGCGACTGGGTGCGATCACCCTCGATCAAACTTGGCCAAAACACCTGCAGAACTCCATGATGCAGGTCCAGGTCAACGGGCACGACACTGCATGCCTCTTCGACTCCGGGAGCACGGAGAGCTTTATCCACCCTGAAACGGTAAGGCGCTGCTCCCTACGCACCCATCCCGCATCCCAAACCATAGCCCTCGCATCTGGGTCCCACTCGGTACAAATCACGGGGTACTGTATTGCGGATCTCTCGATCCAGGGTGCCAAATACACCCGTTTCAAATTTTATATCCCCCCTCACCTCTGTGCCCCCCTGCTGCTCGGACTGGATTTCCAGTGCAGCCACCGAAGCCTGACACTGAAGTTCGGCGGACCCTTGCCCCCCCTCACGGTGTGTTGCCTTGCGACACTGATAGTCGCACCCCCCTCGCTATTCGCTAACCTCACTCCTGACTGTAAGCACGTCGCCACCAGGAGCCGGCGCTACAGTGCCCAAGATATGGCTTTTATCAAGTCAGAGGTCCAGCGTTTACTGGGAGAGGGGGTCATCGAGGCTAGCAACAGCCCTTGGAGAGCGCAAGTGGTGGTAGTCCGGTCCGGGGAGAAGAAACGGATGGTCGTGGATTACAGCCAGACCATAAACCGATTCACGCAGCTTGATGCGTACCCCCTTCCTCGCATCGTGGAAATGGTAAATCGGATCGCCCAATACCGAGTCTTTTCCACGGTCGACCTCAAATCTGCCTACCACCAGCTCCCCATCCGACCAAAAGACCGCCCCTATACTGCCTTCGAAGCAGCCGGCCGGCTCTTCCACTTCCTCAGGGTCCCCTTTGGTGTCACAAATGGGGTCTCCGTCTTTCAAAGGGCGATGGACCAAATGGTGCACCAGTACGGTTTGCGGGCTACATACCCGTACTTGGACAATGTCACCATCTGCGGCCATGATCAGCAGGACCATGACGCTAACCTCAAAAAGTTCCTCCAGATCGCCCGAGCCCTTAACCTGACCTATAACGAGGGCAAATGCGTTTTCCACACCACCCGGCTGGCCATCCTCGGCTATGTCGTGGAAGACGGGGTCCTAGGTCCCGACCCCGACCGCATGCGCCCCCTTAAGGAACTCCCTCTCCCCCGCAGCCTCAAGGCCCTCAAACGGTGCTTGGGGCTTTTCTCCTATTACGCCCAGTGGGTCCCCAAGTATGCGGACAAAGCCCGCCCACTCCTAAAGACCACCACTTTTCCCCTCTCGGCTGAGGCTCAATTGGCCTTCAACCGCATCAAGGCTGACATCATCAAGGCCGCCATGCACGCGGTGGACGAAACCATCCCTTTCCAGGTAGAGAGCGATGCATCAGACATCGCCCTGGCTGCTACCCTCAATCAAGGAGGCAGACCAGTAGCGTTCTTCTCCCGAACCCTCACCGCCTCCGAGATTCGACACTCTGCAGTCGAAAAGGAGGCACAAGCCATTGTGGAGGCTGTGCGGTGCTGGAGACACTACCTCGCCGGTAGGAGGTTTACCCTCGTCACTGACCGACGGTCGGTCGCCTATATGTTCGATAACACGCAACGGGGCAAAATAAAAAACGATAAAATTTTGAGGTGGAGGATCGAACGCTCCACCTACTCGTACGATATCAAGTATCGTCCAGGGGAGCTCAATGAGCCCCCAGATGCCCTGTCCCGCGGCACATGCGCCAACGCGCAGGAGGACCGCCTGCAAGCCATCCACAATGACCTCTGCCACCCGGGGGTTACCCGGCTCGTCCATTTCATGAAGTCCCGTAACCTACCTTACTCAACCAAGGAGGTCAAGGCCATGGTCAGGACCTGCCAAGTCTGTGCGGAGTGCAAACCGCACTTCTATCGGCCAGACAAGGTTCGGCTCGTGAAGGCCTCGGGCCCCTTTGAGCGACTGAGCGTGGACTTCAAGGGGCCCCTCCCATCCACCAACCGTTATGCCTATTTCCTCACCGTGACCGATGAGTTCTCCCGTTTCCCATTCGCCATTCCCTGCACCGACATGACCTCAGCCACGGTGATTAAGACACTGCACAGCATCTTCACCCTGTTCGGTTTCCCTGCTTATATCCACAGCGACCGGGGTACATCGTTCATGAGCGATGAACTGCGTCAGTATCTGCTCAGCAAAGGCATCGCCTCGAGCAGAACGACCAGTTATAACCCACGGGGAAACGGGCAGGTGGAGAGGGAGAACGCGACCATGTGGAAGGCTGCCCTTCTGGCCCTGCGGTCGAGAAATCTCCCAACCACCCGCTGGCAGGAGGTCCTACCCGATGCCCTACACTCCATTAGGTCGCTCCTCTGCACGGCCACGAATGAGACCCCTCACGACCGATTGTTTTTCTTCCCCAGGAAGTCTACCTCCGGGGTCTCGCTTCCACCTTGGCTGATGGCTCCGGGACCTGTTCTTCTCCGGAGGCACGCGAGGAGCCATAAAACGGACCCTCTAGTTGAAAAGGTCCGACTGCTCCACGCCAACCCCAGTTACGCCTACGTGGAGTACTCCGACGGCAGGCAAGATACGGTTTCCCTCCGGGATCTGGCACCCGCTGGATCCTCCACCACAGACGCCCCTTCCCGCGCCGCGCCCCTGCAGGACCCGTCGCCCCCTACAACACACCCCCTTCCGGCCCTACCACCCATTGATGAGCTCCTACCGTGCGCCCCCCTTGCGCCCCCCCTTTACACACCCCGCCGGCGCCGGCTCCGCTACCCCCGGCCCTGCCTAGTTCCTCTGCCCCGACCCGGACCGAAGCTCCGACCGCTGTGCTCCCGGATGTGCTCTCAACCGGGACGTCCGTGCCCGCCGCACCACCGCCCGAATTGAGGAGGACGATCCGGCCACCGAGACGGATGGCCCTTTGATGGCACTTCACCCCCGCCGGACTCCTTTTTAAACAGGGGGTGAATGTGATGAACGGTTACTGCCTTATCATCATGTCAGGTGATGTCCCCTTTAAGACCGGGCTTGGAACCCTGGGGACTCCGCCTCTGGCTCCGCCCATCTGGGAGCCATACATAAAGGCCTGCCTCATGGTCTGTGTAACAGTCAGCTCTCGTCTCTAGCTGTAGTATAGTTATTAGTCTAATAAATCTTCCATCTTGGACCCCCTACACCAATTACTAAAAAAAGGGACAAGTCTGGGAGTCGTCTGCCCATGAGCAGCTCCGCTGGTGCTATTCCCGTTGTGGCATGTGGGGTTGTTCTGTAGTCAAATAACCAGCGCGACAGTTTGGTGTCCAATGATGCTGCTCACTGTTTCTTCAACCCGACTTTTAAGGTCTGGACGGGTCTCTCCGCCAAACCATTCGATGCCGGATGGTATGGTGCCGTCCTTATGTGCCGAATGCCATTCGACTTCATAAATTTTGTGAAGTCCTGGCTGGTGAAAACCGATTCATTATCCGAAACTAACATCTCCGGGATACCATGAGTTGCGAACAAGGTGCAAAGTTTTTCGATGGTAGTTGTTGAATTTGCAGAGTTCATTTTGTAGACGTCCGGCCATTTGGAATACCACCAAAGCTATTGGTGGTACTGCTTTGTTTTCTTTCAACAAACTCAGCAATGGCTTGTGGTCTGTAATTATAGTGAATTTCCGCCCGTACAAGTACTGGTGAAATTTCTTCACCACGAAGATCACAGCCAGTCCTTCCTTTTCGATTTGGGCGTACTTTCGTTCTTCCAGCGTCCTGGAAGCAAATGCTATAGGTTGTTCCTGTCCGTTTTGTCCTCTGTGTGCCAAGACTGCACCAACGCCATATGGAGACGTGTCGCACGTGAGCACCAACTCTTTCCTGGGGTCGTAGTGTGCCAAGACGTTCTCTGAGGAAAGCTGTTCTTTTATCTTCTTAAAAGCCCTTACTTGGCGGGCGGACCACTCCTAGACTTGCCCCTATTTTTAGTAATTGGTGTAGGATGGAAGCTCTGTTCTGTATGAACTTTCCATAATATGTCACCAGTCCTAAAAAAGATCTTAACTCCGGGATTGTGGTGAGGGCCGGGGCATCTTTAATCGCCCTCATCCGATCCTCCAAAGGGTGTAGCCCTGATTTGTCAACCTTGCACCCCAGATAGGTTACTTGAGGTGCTAGGAAAACACATTTCTCCCTCTTTAGGCGCACGCCTGCTGCTGAAAACATCCTAAGGACTTCCTCCAGGTTTTGCAGGTGCTCTGCCTTTGTTTTTCCTGTAATGAGGACATCGTCCAGGTAAATGGCGACTTGTGGTAGCCCTTGCAATATATTCTCCATTGACCTCTGGAATATCGCACAAGCTGACGATACCCCGAAGGGTAATCTTGTATTCTGAAAGAGGCACTTCAGGGTGTTTATCGTTGAGAATATTTGCGACTCTTCGTCCAGCTTCAGCTGTAGATATGCGTGGCTCATATCCAGCTTTGAGAATACGAGTCCTCCAACAAGCTTTGCATACAAATCCTCAATCCGGGGAATTGAGTATTTGTCCAGTTGTGAGTAGCGATTAATCGTTTGTTTGAAATCTCCACAAAGGCGGACCGAGCCGTCCGGCTTAAGGATAGGCATAACGGGTGCCACCCATTCTGCAAACAGGACCGGTTTTATAAACCCCTCACGCTCTAATCATTTTATTTCCATATCGACTTTCTGCCTTAATGCGAAGGGTACTGGTCGGGCCTTGTAGAATTTTGCTCCCTTTATTGTTCCGAGCCCTTCTCAGAAAACCTCTGGGTATTTGCACAGGTGTTTGCTCAGGCGGCCATTTTCCAGCTGGAAAATGTTTACCCAATCCAACTGGATCTCTTTTAGCCAGTTTTGTCCCAATAAGCTTGGCCCCACACCTTTCACTACCATCAAAGGCAACCTAACCAATTGCTCTCCATAAGCCACAGAGGAAAATGTAACTGGTCTGATTAGTAATTTTGCAGACAACACAAAGGTTAGTGGAATTGCGGATAGCGATGAGGACTGTCAGAGGATACAGCAGGATTTAGATTGTTTGGAGACTTGGGCGGAGAAATGGCAGATGGAGTTTAATCCGGACAAATGTGAGGTAATGCATTTTGGAAGGTAGGGAATATACAGTGAATGGTAGAACCCTCAAGAGTCTTGAAAGTCAGAGAGATCTAGGAGTACAGGTCCACAGGTCACTGAAAGGGGCAACACAGGTGGAGAAGGTAGTCAAGAAGGCAGACGGCATGCTTGCCTTCATTGGCCGGGGCATTGAGTATAAGAATTGGCAAGTCATGTTGCAGCTGTATAGGACCTTAGTTAGGCCACACTTGGAGCATAGTGTTCAATTCTGGTCGCCACACTACCAGAAGGATGTGGAGGCTTTAGAGAGGGTGCAGAAGAGATTTACCAGAATGTTGCCTGGTATGGAGGGCATTAGCTATGAGGAGCAGTTGAATAAACTCGGTTTGTTCTCACTGGAACGACAGAGGTTGAGGGGCGACCTGATAGAGGTCTACAAAATTATGAGGGGCATAGACAGAGTGGATAGTCAGAGGCTTTTCCCCAGGGTAGAGGGGTCAATTACTAGGGGGCATAGGTTTAAGGTGAGCGGGGCAAGGTTTAGAGTAGGTGTACGAGGCAAGTTTTTTACACAGAGGGTCGTGGGTGCCTGGAACCCGCTACCGGAGGAGGTGGTGGAAGCAGGGACGATAGTGACATTTAAGGGGCATCTTGACAAGAACATGAATAGGATGGGAATAGAGGGATATGGACCCAGGAAGTGTAGAAGATTGTAGTTTAGTCGGGCAGCATGGTCAGCACGGGCTTGGAGGGCCGAAGGGCCTGTTCCTGTGCTGTACATTTCTTTGTTCTTTGTTTTGTTGACATGCGTTGTGCCCAACACTCTCAGTGGTTCCCCTGTGTATGTCCTCAGTTTTGCCGAGGTCCTGGTTAGGAATAAGGGTTGGAGTCCAGAGTGAATTTTATTGAATACTGTTTCCCCTATCACTGATACGGCTGCTCCAGTGTTGACTTCCATCAGTGTGGAACGTCCATTTAACCTTATGGATAATTTAATGGGTTTTGATTTCACCATCATCACACAATTTAGTTGTCCCTCGTCGGAGGTAGGTGGTGCTTCTAAGGTGTGCATTCTCCAGTACCTTGGCCTCTGTGACCTTCTCCAAGATGATGGTTTGGGGCTTCTATTTTTCCTTTCTGGCTCTGATCTCTGGCAACAACTACAATATTTTACCGGGCGAAAAGCTGCAGGGGCTGCCGACTGTCTGGACCTAATTTTCACTTGTTTGGGAGGCCTTCTGCGAGTGGGCCTGGTTAACTTCGTATCCGCGACGTTCCCGAGGGTGGTTATGCAGTTGCCTATCCACTAGCGGTAGTCACTTAACTCAGTTTCACTGGTTGGGGCGTCTACCTCCATTGGAGTACCCTGTAACTCATGTGCTCCACTTGCCGCTTTTTCTAAGGACAAAACCAGCTCGGCCACTGCTAACAGACATTTCTGTATTGCTAAATTATTTATTGCACCTACCAAACAGTCTCGGAGCATCTCATTTAGCGTCAGGCCAAATTCGCAAGCCTCTGCAAATCGCCTTAATCTTGTTAAAAAGTTTGTAACTGACTCCCCAGTGTCTCGGAATGCTGAGTAAAACTGGTACCTTCGCAGGATCAGAGGTGGCTGAGGGTCATAGTACTCTTTTATGAAGTCCATCAATTCCTGGAACGTTTTCGTGTCTGATGCCACCGGAAAAGTGAGACTGCGCATAATGGCAAAGGCTGCTGGCCCACACGCGGTCAGCAGAATGACCGTTGCCTTTCATCCAGAATTATATCATTTGCTCTAAAGAAGTACTTCATCCGCTCTACAGGCTGGGCCCAGTCTTCCACTGCAGGGTCAAAAGAGTCCAACTTTCCGAATGAAGCCATTTTGCCAGTCAGTGGCTGTAGCCACCTGGGTTGGCCACTTCCTGACTTTAAAATGGAGATCCGCTAAGAATGCAGGGAAATTCAGCCAACGCAGGAAAAACAAGCAGGTGGAAAGTTTCCTGTAATCAGAACTTGCAGGAACCCAGACAGCACTGAAACTAACAACCATCTACATACTGATGAGCAATCCCCAGGAACAATTGGAAACAAGACCAAGCCAGACTCCTTGGCGCCAGCAGGAGCCACGACAAAGGAAGGCCAACGGACACTGAGGAACCACCCAGTGATCAGGGAACAGCTCCAGTATTGGAGAAATCGATCCAAGTGATCAGGACTTAGTCCAATCACTTGGAACCAGGTACGGGGTCCACCCAAAAGGGCGCAAAGCCCCTGGGGACTATAAAATAGAGTCCCCAAGTTCAATTCCTCCTTCTTGGCAGGGTCTCTCAGCAGCTCGAAACAACCCTTGACCGTGACCTGCATAGTAGCTACACCAACCAAGTAAGTCTCCAGTCAACGCACGCTACGAGATAGGTGCTCCTAGCTACCAGTCCATACCAGCTTTGAAGCCTGCAGACTCAGAATCGAACGAAAGGCCATTTGTTCCCCTGACCTGATGGGCCAGTTCCAAAGCTAAGTATAGGCCTTTTAGTGTTAGAGATAGTCTAGTGAGTAGAGTTTTATGCATGAGTAGTGATTGACTGTGTATAATAAATGTGTTTTGATTTGAAACGTACTAACTGGTGTATTGAGTTATTGATCAGCACTTGAACTTGAACCTCGTGGTGGTATCATAAAGATACCTGGCGACTCTAGAGCAAAGGTTATAAAACAGAGCAAATTAAGTAAAGACACAACGGGCAAACCAACCAAAAGTTAGCAACATGGTTTACACTCAATATTCAACAGCTGCTGACAAGCAGATTCCTTCGGGTCGTTCCGTTTTCCTCGTCACCACTGTAATAAGTCCACGGAGGCATAAGTCCCGTCACCAGAATTCCTTTTATTTACAAACCCAACAGCTGAACAGCCATGACCATTCAGTCTGCTGTCCACACCGGGAGTGCAGAGAATCTGACACTCCCTGTTATATACACAGAAAGGGGTTCCCAGCCTGGGCCACTAATCAGGGAACTCGTATTCTAATTGGCCAATCTCAAAGGCCTGGCCTAAGTCATTACACCGGCCTTCCTCTGGGTCTCCTCATATATCATCCTTGATAGACCCCCTCATCTTTTACTAGCCTTTTAGCTCTCTCTGAAGAGGATATTGATAGAATCTGGAAACTTGCTGTTACTGCTTTGCCTCAGTAACACAGCTAGACAGTGCGACAAGGGTAATCCAGCTGCAACTTGCCAAAATGGTTGAATGAGTCTGGATCATAGAATCATAGAATCCCTACAGTGCAGAAGGAGGCCAATCAGTCCATCGAGTCTGCACTGACCCTTCGAACAAGCACCGTACCTAGGCAATTTAGCATGGCCAAATCACCAAACCGGCACATCTCTGGACTTCCCTTGAATTCTCAAACATGATCAAATGGTAGGAGGAGATGGAGCAAATACAGACTGAAGACAACAAATAGATTCCACGTAAAAACAGACATCCCGAGAGTTAGAAAGACTCACCAGAATAAGAACCTGATTGTATTCAGCAGGAAATGGTGGTCATTGGTTGAAGGGGTTTGAGTATTTGGACAGACCCTGTGAAGTGCTGCATAAACTAGGTCAGTCTAACTTGTGTACGCACCGTGTGTGACGGATGTTAACTCCCTCAAGTGGTTAGTTTGTGATGTTAATACTGAAAGTTCACAAATAGTACTTGGCCAACTGGCTGACTATTTCACAGCTGGGTACAGATCTGTACAATAAAAATAGCTGTGGTCAGCCCGATGTTTATCAGTATCTTCAGAAGATGAAGAGATGGGCTAGAATTATAATAACACTTTCCAGTTTCAATCGGCTCTTTCCTCTTTTCAAGCTCAGGCGATTGAGTCAGTGGAGGGATGCGAGTAGCAATTGGTCACTGTTTTTAATGTAAAGCAGCGCATCAAATTTTGGAACAGAGGGTCAGGAGGGGGGCATTTCGGCATGGGCCTGCACTGTTTAAATCAGATAACGGCCGCACTGTGCCTCGATCCATTATCCTGCTTTTGCTCCATATCACGTAACACTCAGCAAACATCTATTGATCTCAGTCTTAAGCGTTTCACCAAGATCCCTTCCATCCCAACCCCATTACCCCTACCTCCAGCATCCCCATCATTTTAGAGGGAGAATATTCTAGATTTCAACTGCCTGCATGCAATCATCTGACTTGTTTGGGTGCTGAAATGGATTTTTGTGTTGGAGGAAGTGGTGAGTGGGCGCGCTGTCAGCTGGAATTCGTTGCTTGCTTGGGTGTCATGTAATATATAACATAAAAACCTGTGATGCACAAGTGAGTTAGGAAAAGCCGAGAGCTCCAGCACCCTCCAGCACCATCCCCAAGATACCGCTCAGGAATTAAAATATTTAAATGGTCACAGAGGCATCGGCCCTCTGATCCCTCAGGTTGCAATTTTAAGCTATGTTTTTGAACAGGCGAGAGGGACGCCCACAGGAAGGCAGCAGGGTCCTTCTTTCGTTCAGGCTTCACAGAATCCCTACAGTGCAGAAGGAGGCCATTCAGCCCATCGGGTCAGCACTGACCCTTCAAAAGAGCACTTTACACAGGCCCACTCTCCGTGCCCTATCCTCGGAACCCCACCTAACCTGTAGATCTTTGGACTGTGTAATTAATCATGTCATCATTGGGATCGAATTATAAGTTTAACCTGAGGCCTGTACGGGGAGGCTGCCAATACACCAAATGAATCCAGGGCTGGAAGAGGCCTGAAAACTTGGGTAATTGTGTTAGTTGGCTTCCCTTGTTGGCCAAAGAATGTTAGTGGGCCCCACAAAAAGACCTTGGGCCTCCTTCTCTCTCTACCGTCAACCCTCCACCCCAGCTCTCTCCTTCCAATGCTTCCCTTTGTTGCCTTCCTTCCTCACCCTGGGATTCCTTCCCCACCCCAAACCCCGCTACCCACCCGCCCCTCCCCACAACACCCCCATCCCTCCCTGAACCTTCCCATCCCCTTGATGGCCCAAAACCCCTGACCCGACCCGGTGGTTAGCACTGCTGCCTCACAGCGCCAGGGACCCAGGTTCAATTCCAGCTTTGGGTGATTGTGTGAAGTTTGCATGGATTTCCTCTGGATGCTCCGATTTCCTCCCACAGTCCAAAGATATGCAGGTTAGGTGGAGTTTTGGGGCTAGGGCTGCAGAGTGGACCTAGATAGAGTGTTCTTTCAGAGGTTTGGTGCAGACTTGATGGGCCAAATGGCCTTCTTCTGCACTGTAGGAATTCTATGGTTAACTTCTGCCCGACCTCACCACTCAGTCCCCAAGCTCACCCTCCTCAAACCCCTCCCCACCACCTCCACTCTTGTCCAGACACTTGACTCCCGCCAGGGAGTTAAAAAAGGAAACTGTTATCAATTATATTAATCTGATGCTGATGATATGTTGCTTCAGACTTAGCACAGGCATAGATTAGATAGAGCAAAACATTTAAACGTTTCTGAATCAAGACAAGCTGCTGGCAGTCATCATTGAACATGAGAGAACTGCAGCCAATAGACACACAATCAACACCCTTAATGAAAAAGATTTCTCAGGTGACTCAGCGACTGGGAATCACAAAAGAAAGCAATTGGACTTTCACCGCTGAATCGGAATGTTTATTCACTCTTTACTCCAAAGCAATGCTTTCAAACTTTTTCTCCACTTTTGCAAACCGGCCGAACTTCGAGGCCCACGCCGACCGACCTCCGTGACACTTATAATGTTTGATTACCTTGAATGTGAGAGGGGAGCCTTCACAATCTCACTTGATTCAGGTTCAAAGGAGGAGAGGGCAATGTGCATATCAGGTACAGAATTCAACCAGTTCCTTTGTGCCAACTTCATCTTTGCGAAAATGGAAAATCCAACTTTGCACATGTAGGTGGTTGTACTTCTTTTACTCAGCACTGGGTGCTCCTGGAAGATGCTGCTCCAGAATACTGATAGACCCATGGGCTTTTGGCATGTTTTTAATGTGTTATCACAGGTCAGCTACAGCAGCATAGTCTTTTAATTTGGTGTCAGCTCTAAGTTAATACCTAACTCTGAGGTCTCAACCTCAAAAAAAGGTTTTCACCCACCACTTCTCTTTCAAAATCTGAAACTTCTCCTCTTACTTGCCAGTACTTCCCTACATATAACACACATGGGCTTTGCATTGGCACAATTGACAAAACCATACCTCAAGAAATCATCTGCTTGGTTCCCGAGTTAAGTTTCTTCTGAAGCAGAGACCTAGGAGCTCTGTACAGAGCTAACACTGGCACTGCTCTGTACTGCCCTGGACTCTCTTGCGCTACTCTCTTCAGCAGATTCTGTTGTGAGATCCTGTCCAGCAGGTACATTACCTATTGGGGTCTCTGGCCATCTCTTACTTTAAAGAAAATGATCCATCTTCAGTTCTCTTACTAGCAGCAGGAAAATGGAAGCAACTCTGCTGTGCGATTTGGTGCCAAAAGCAGGCACTTGGAGGGCGCTTGACGTCAGCTGTACATGCAGGGCGTGTCACCTGCTCACTGCTCTTTACTCCAAAGCCGCTGCTTATGGGCAGAAGATTCTGCACAGCCTCATTTATTTTCATTTAAAAGGCGGCATCGACCGCCATTCTTGATGTAAAAGATGGTGGCGGCATTGGGTGCTTCTCCCACGATGGGGTCTGCAGCGGGAACTGCGTAACTGAACATATTGTGACCCTCCCGGCAGCCGCCCGTGGGTTATAACCCATACGTTGAAAAATCCTGGGCGGGATTCTGCGCAAATCGTTGGGGCGGGAAAAACGGTGCAAACCCTGGCGGGAACCACTCCGGCGTCGAGCCGCCCCAAAGGTGCAGAATCCTCCGCACCTTCGGGGGCTAGGACGGCGCCGGAGTGGATTGCACCACGCCGGCTGGCGGGAAGGGGCTTGGCGCCACGCCAACCGGCGCCGAAGGGCCTCCGCGCAGACGCGGGGGGGTCATCTCCGCGTCGGCCATCGCGGATCGGTACAAGGCTGACGCGGATGAATAGAGTGTCCCCACGGCACAGGCCCGCCCGCGGATCGGTGGGCCCTGATCGCGGGCCAGGCCACCGTGGGGACACCCTCCGAGGCCAGATCGCCCTGCATCCCCCCCAAGGATCCCGGGGGCCGCCCACGGAGCTGGGTCCCGCCGGAAGGGACCAACCTTGATTTACGCTGGCGGGACCCTCGTTAATTCGGAGGACGGCGGGGGCGGGATTCACACCGACCCCCGGCGATTCTCCGACCCGGTGGGGGGGTCGGAGAATCCCACCCCCTGCTCTAACGGGGTGTCATGGTGGCACAGTGGTTAGCACTACTGCCTCGCAGCGGCAGGGTCCCAGTTTGCTTCCCGGTTTGGGTCAATGTCTATGTGGAGTCTGCACGTTCTCCCCATGTCTGCGTGGGTTTCCTCCGGGTGCTCCGGTTTCCTCCCACAAATCCCGAAAGACATGCTATTAGGTAATTTGGACATTTTGAATGCTCTGTCTGTGTACCCGAATAGGCGTCACAATGTGACGACTGAGGGCTTTTCACAGTCATTTTATTGCAGCGTTAATGTAAGCCTACTTGTGACAATAAAGATTATTAGTTGCAGGAATAAGATGGGGAATTGGGCATAGGTAGGGTGGCCTTTTGAAGGGTCAGTGCAGACTCAATGGGCCGAATTGCCTCCTTCTGAACTGTAGGGATTCTATTCTCTGATAAAGAATCTAGATCCAGGCCGACACTGTTAGTGCAATACTGACGGAGGGCTGTGTTCCGTTAAGGCCTCGCCTGCTCGCTCAGATCAATGCTAGAGATCTTACAACCACTATTGAAAAAGGGTGGGACCAACAAATCCAGTGAACTCTGGATATTGAGGGACATAAAGCACTGGATAAGGAGAAAGAGGGAGAGTTATGGCAGATATTGAGGGCTCAAAATAGCAGAAGCCCTAGAGGTGTATAAAATGTGCAAGAGGAAACTTAAAAAGGAAATTAGGAGATTTACCAGCATGTTGCCTGAGCTGGAGGGTTTCAGTTATGAAGAGAGATTGAATAGACTGAGGTTGGAGCAGAGGAGACTGAAGGGGGACATTATTGAGATGTATAAAATTACGAGGGCATAGATAGAGTAGACAGGAAGAAACCTTTCCCCTTGGTGGAGGGATCAATGACCAGGTGACATAGATTTACGTTAAGGGGCAGGAGGTTTAGAGGGGTTGTGAGGGAAAGCTTTTTCACCCAGAGGGTGGTGGGGGTTTGGAACTCGCTGCCTGAAAATGGTGGTGGAGGCAGAGACCCTCATAACATTTAAGAAGTATTTAGATATGTACTTCTGATCCCAGCGCATCCAAGGCTATTTGCCAAGTGCTGGAAAATGGGATTAGATTAGCTTGGTGGTTATTTTTGACATCGACACGATGGACCGAAGGGCTTTTCCTATACTGTGGACCTCTAACACTCTGTGACCAAGAGCAGGACCATTCTTCCCAGTATCCAGGCCGACATTTACCCCTCAATCACTAAAGCAGATTATCTGGTCACTATCACACTGCTCTTCCCAAGGGGTCTCCAATTTGGTCCTACATTTTCTGCATTACAATGACTACACTTCAGTAATGTTCATCAGCTGTGAAGTGCTTTGGGTGTTCTGAGGTTGTGACAGGTGTTGTGGAAATGCAAGTTTGTTCTGTCTTTCAGTGCTCATTGCACACAGCTTGCAGCAATCTCTCACTGTTTGGGGATTTCTGCAGACTGCTGAGGAGCTGGATCAGACTACTTCTCGTTTTGTTCAAGGTGTCTTCACCCTGAGCGTGAGAGTTCTCTCACGCTGCTTTTTAGTTTCTTTTTATACTTTCACACTGCAGAAATCTTCATTTCTATAACGTCTCAGGGTCACCGTATTTTACTTGTAAACATGGGACACTAGGACAGGACAAAGTGCTGGGGCTCTTGCCCTTTGTGAGGTACATTAATGATTTGGATTTAAACATAGGGGGTATGATTAAGAAGTTTGTGGACGACACAAAAATTGGTAGGGTGGTAAATAGTGAGGAGGGTAGCTGCAGACTGCACAAGGTTATCAGTGGACTGGTCAGGTGGGCAGAGCTGTGGCAAATGAAATTCAACCCCAAAGTGTGAGGTCATGCACTTGAGGAAGGCTAACAAGGCAAAGGATGACACTATGAATGATAGGACCGTGAATAGTACTGAAGATCAGAGGGACCTTGGAGTGCATATCCACAGATCCCTGAAGGAAGCAGGACAGGTAGATAACATAGAAACAGGAGTAGGTCATTCAGCCCCTCGAGCCTGCTCCACCATTCAATGGGCTCATGGCTGATCTGTGGCCTAACTCCATAAACGTCCCTTTGGCCCATATCCCTTAATACCTTTGCTGAACAAAAAAAAATCTATTTCAGATTTAAAATTAACAACTGATCTCACATCAATTGCCATTTGTAGAAGAGAGTTCCAAATCTCTACCATCCTTTGGGTGTAGAAGTGCTTCCTAACATCTCTCCTGAATGGTCTGGCACTAATGTTTAGACTCTGGGACAGCATGGTAGCATAGTGGTTAGCACAGTTGCTTCACAGCTCCAAGGTCGTAGGTTCGATTCCCGGCTGGGTCACTGTCTGTGCGGAGTCTGCACGTTCTCCCCGTGTCTGCGTGGGTTTCCTCTGGGTGCTCGGGTTTCCTCCCACAGTCCAATGATGTGCGGGTTAGGTGGATTGGCCATGCTAAATTGCCCTTAGTGTCCAAAAAGGTTAAGTGGGGTTACTGGATTACAGGGATAGGGTAGATACATGAGCTTAAGTAGGGTGCTCTTTGTAAAAGCTGGTGCAGACTCGATGGGCCAAATGGCCTCCTTCTGCACTGTAAATTCTATGATCTATGCCGCTTAGTTCTGGAATTTCCAATCAGTGGAAACAGTTTATCTTTATCAACCCTGTGGGACACCACGAGTCACATCCTGCCATTTGAGTACATATCTGTTATCCCTACTTTCTGTCCCCTGCCATTCAACCAATTTCCCAGCCACTCTTTGTCATTCTTTAGTTCCATTAATTTCCTCATTATCAATGCTTTATTCACGTTAGTTTTCTTTAGTCCCAGTCCCTGATCCACTCTTAATGTCCTCGGTACTTCCAGCAGGCTATCCTCCTTTTCTACCATAAATACTGAGAACAAGTAATTGTTCAACATGTCTGCCATGTCTTTCAGTCTTTAACTAGCCAACAATGTTACTGACTACCCGCTTTCCTTTTATGTAACTATAAAACTTCTTATTGATTTTGATGCAAGTTTCCTTACAGAATCCCTTTTAGTCGCTCTTATAAGCTGCTTTATGGTCCTTTGCTGGTTTTTGTACCTTTCCCATTCGGTAGGACCTGTGCTGTTTTGTTTCATTTTAGTCAGTCCTTTCTTTTAGTTTTATGCTGTCCCTATCTCTTTAGTTCTGCATGGCTGATTTTTCTGTGAAGTGGAGCTTTTCCCTCTCAGGTGTATAAACTGGTCTGTATTGCGTTAAATATTTCTTTAAACATCTTCCTCTGTTCTTCACTTGTTATATCCACTAGCATGTTTTCCTCGTTTACTCTCTCATCTTATAAAGTCGGCCAGACCTATATCTAATATTCTAGTAGCTAATTTGTGCTTTTTGCTTTCAAACGGTACATTGAACTCGAGCATGTTATGATCACTATTTGATAGATGTTCACGCATAATTAGGTGACTAATTAAATCCGACTGATTACCCATTACTAAATCCAATATTGCCTGTCCCCTTGTTGCATCCAGGACATATTGCTGTAGGAAATTAACGCTGACACATTGCAGAAATTCACTACCTTTCTGGTAGATGCTTGACTGCCTCTCCCAATCTATGTTAAAGTAAAAATCCCCTCATGGCGCTGAGGACCCGGGTTCGATCCTGGCCCCGGGTCACTGTCCGTGGGGCATTTGCACATTCTTCCGTGTCTGCGTGGGTCTCACCCCTACAACCCAAAAGGATGTGCAGGGTAGGTGGATTGACCAGGCTAAATTGCCCCTTAATTGGAAAAAAAGAATTGGGTACTCTAAATTTATAAAAACAAAAAAAATGTAAAAATCCCCCATTAATACAAATCACTTTGCGACACATTTGCCTAATTTCTGCATTTCTACAATCTAGCACTTGCGAGCTGCTACCAGGAGATCTATACACAACACCTATTACAGTTTTAAATCCTTTACTGTTCTTCAATTCCACCCACAAGGTTTCCACTGAAAATGAAATGAAAATGAAAATGAAAATCGCTTATTGTCACGAGTAGGCTTCAATGAAGTTACTGTGAAAAGCCCCTAGTCGCCACATTCCGGCGCCTGTTCGGGGAGGCTGGTACGGGAATTGAACCGTGCTGCTGGTCTGCCTGGGTCTGCTTTAAAAGCCAGCGATTTAGCCCAGTGAGCTAAACCAGCCCCTAATGGATGCTTTCCCCTCATTATATCCTCTCTCACCAATTAATTGATTCTGTTTCTAATCAGTAAGGTTGCTCCCCCCCCCACATCCCCTCCCCCCCACCATTTTCTCTATCTGCCCTAGAAACCTTTTAACCTGGAATATTAAGTTCCCAATCCTGACCAATCAGGTGGTTGAGAAGGCACATGACAAATGGCATACTTGTCTTTATTAGCCAAGGAATAGAATACAAGAATAGGGAGGGCATGCTGGAACTGTAGAAAACACTGGGTAGGCACAGGTGGAGTATTGTGTGCAGGTCTGGTCACCACATTATAGGAAAGATGTGATCACACTGGAGAGGGTGATGAGGAGATTTACCAGGATGCTGCCTAGGCTGGAAGGTCTGAGCTATGAGGAGAGACTGGATCAGCTGAGGCTGTTTCCTTCAGCGAAGGTTGAGAGGGGACATGATAGAGGTGTGTAAGATTATGAGGGACATAGATAGGGTGCATAGTGTCATAATATGCACCCATGCACATCATGAGGTAAAGACAGGCAGTGACAGACACCCAGGTTAGCCAATCAACATACAGGACAGAACACAACCAATCACCAGACAGAACACCAGAGGGGAGCTTCCAACTATAAAACACACGAGGCATCAGCACTCTGCCTCTTTCCACTGGTGACAACTGTAGTGACAGTCATGGTGTATATATCAGTCAGCACCTTCTACACGTGGATCAGAGCTAGCCTGGTCTAGTCAGTTAGAGTTAGTACACTTAGAGTAGTAGAGTGTCAACCCACAGCCAGCTGTGTGCATTGTTACGGAAGTTCAATAAATTGTATTGAACCAACGCCTACGTTTGGTGTATGCTTTACTGTTCATCTGCATCCTGTTGCAGTCCGTGTTACCCCAGGGTGAATAACACGAGATGATACCAGGAGTCTACTTCATCTAAGTAATTTACCTTGAATAATTCCATGACGACCAGCAATGCCTTCCAGCGGCATGGAGAAGATCCAGGCCCCTCCACAGCTCCGGATCTCCGGAAATCTCGGCGCCAACTGGCGGGTCTTCAGGCAGAAATTCAGTCTATACAGTGAGCCTCGGGCCTCGAGGATGCAGCCGATGCCAGAACAATCACGCTGATCCTATCGATTGCAGGGAACCAGGCCATCCAAATCTTCAATTCGCTCACTTTTGCCGACGGCGAGGACAAGACCAAGTTCCAGGCCGTGTTAGCCAAATTCGACAGTCACTGTGAAGTCGAAACGAATGAGAGCTTTGAGCGCTATGTCCTCCAGCAACGCCTTCAGGGTAAGGATGAGCCTGTCCAATCCTTTCTAACTCATCTCCGCATATTAGCGCAATCCTGCAACTACGGTGACATGACCAATTCCCTCATCAGGGATCAGATCATGTTTGGCCTTCACTCCTACGCCCTGCGGGAGCAGCTCCTAAAAATAAAAAACGCCTGCCAGTAGCCATCGAGACGTTTAAAGTGCATGAACAGGTGAAAAGTCGCTACTCCCGCCTTAAATCGGCAGAACAGGACCAACTTGCCTCCCACGAGGCAGAGAGTGTACAGGCCATCGCCCGAATGCAGCGCCTTAGCATCGATGAAGGCGGCCATTTCACACGCTTTTCCCGGGGTCCCACGCATGCGCACCACGGACGGGAGAACGAAGCAGCCAAAGTCCACACTGTGCAGATGCGAGCGGCGGCTGACTGCACTGTGCATGTGCGACGACGCACGGAGCGTTACGATGTCAACGTCATGCGTGCCGGAACTGCAGCACCGCCCACTTAAAGCGGCAATGCCCTGCAAGAGGCAGGCGATGTTTAAATTGTGGGAAGCCTGGACATTATGCAGCCTTGTGCAGGTCTGCACCTCCGATCGTGGGCCAGCGATCCGAGTTCCAACGCAAACGCGTTCGATGTGTGCAGCAAGAGCTGCCGGATTCGGAACCTGGTAACACCACAGATCCAGAGGACGACTGCCTGGAGTCCCCATATCATGTGGCCGTCATTACCACGTATGACAAGGCCTCCTCAAATTCAGCAACATGCCTACCCATCCTCAACTTGGATTCTGCGGACAAATGGCGTGCTGTCATACACGTTAACCAATGCAGCATCCGGTTCAAGCTGGACACTGGTGCTTCAGCCAATCTCATATCTCAAGCAGATCTTGCTCACATCCAAAGGCAGCCAACAAATTTTCCGCCGGCCTGCCAGCTGCTTGATTATAATGGCAATGCCATTACTGCGTTAGGATCTTGTCACCTGCATGTCTCCAACAAGGCCATCAAAGCCACACTGCGATTCAAAATTGTCAAGCCTGACAAGGCTTCCCTGCTTGGTGCTCATGCATGCAAGCTACTCAATCTCGTCCATGTCCTCTGCCAATGTGAATCTTCAGGCTGACATTGACGAAATCCTGTCACAATACTCGGATGTGTTCAGTGGGATGGGCACGCTGCCATACCGCTACAAAATCTTACTCAGGCCTGATGCCACGCCTGTGATCCATGCACCACACCGGGTGCCAGCTCTTCTGAAGGACCGTTTAAAGGCGCAGCTGCAGGAGCTCCAAGACTAGGGTATAATCTCTAAAGTGACGGAACCGACTGACTGGATCAGCTTGATGGTCTGTGTGAAGAAGCCCTCTGGAGAACTGCACATATGCATAGATCCAAGGATCTTAACCAAAACATAATGCGGGAACACTACCCGATCCCGAAGCGGGAGGAGCTAACCAGTGAGATGGCACATGCCAAATTCTTCACAACGCTAGATGCATCGCGTGGCTTCTGGCAGATACAACTGGACGAGTCCAGCAGGAAGCTCTGCACGTTTAATACACCTTTCGGAAGGTACTGTTACAACCGCATGCCGTTTGGTATTGTTTCAGCCTCTGAAATCTTTCACAGGATCATGGAACAGATGCTGGAGGGCATTGAGGGTGTGTGGGTCTATGTTGATGACGTCATTATATGGCCCACGACCCCAGAGGAACACATATCTCGTCTCCAACAAGTCTTTAGACGCATACATGCCAACGGCCTCAAGTTGAACAAGGCCAAGTGCTCCTTTGGCATGTCATCAATCAAGTTTTATGTGATCAAATATCCCAGCAGGGCGTGCAACCGGACTCGGACAAAGTCAAGGCCATCAACACCATGAAGACCCTGGAAGACAAAAAGGCGGTACTCCGCTTCCTAGGTATGGTTAACTTCTCGGGAAAGTTCATTCCCAACCTCGCATCACACACCACGGCTTTCAGGCATCTGGTGAAGAAATCCACTGCCTTTCAGTGGCTACCCACACATCAAGCAGAGTGGCTCGAGTTAAAGGCAAAGCTCACCACTGCTCCGGTACTCGCGTTTTTTGACCCAGAGCGGGAGACAAAAATCTCCACGGACGCCAGCCAGGACGGCATCGGTGCAGTGCTCCTCCAGAAGGATGACTCCTCGTCCTGGGCTCCAGTGGCCTTTGCGTCCAGGGCCATGTCTCCCACTGAGCAGAGGTATGCTCAGATAGAGAAAGAGTGCCTGGGCCTCCTCACCGTCATTGTAAAGTTCCATGATTACGTCTATGGTCTACCAACCTTCACAGTAGAGACTGACCACAGACCCCTAGTCCATATCATTCACAAGGACTTGAATGACATGACGCCCAGGCTTCAGCGCATTCTCCTTCGACTCCGCAGGTATGATTTCGAATTGGTTTACACTCCAGGCAAGGAGCTGATAATTGCGGATTCCCTGTCCCACTCCATCACCTCGCCCTGTGAACAGGTTGACTTCATCCACCAAATTGAGAGCACAGCAACCTCCCGACCTCCCGGCCTCTGACGAACGAGTCGTCAACATTCGAGAAGAGACTGCCAAGGATCCTCTTCTGCAGCGGGTCATACATCACCTTGCAAATGGTTGGCAGAAAGGGCAATGCCCCCAGTTCTTTAATGTCAAGGATGACCTAACAGTTGTCGAGGGGATCCTCCTCAAGCTGGATTGTATCGTTATTCCTCGCAGCCTCCAGAGCTTAGTGCTTAAACAGATCCACCAGGGACACCTCGGTATCGAGAAATGCAGGCGCAGGGCCCGGCAGGCTGTCTATTGGCCTGGCATCAACGAGGACGTTTCCAACATGGTCCTCAATTCTGCGACTTGCCAGCGTTTCCAGCCTGCTCAGCCCAAAGAAACACTCCAGCAACACGAGATCGTGACCTCTCCGTGGTCTAAGGTGGGAATCGACCTTTTTCTCGCCAATGGGCGTGACTACTTGCTTATAATTGACTATTTCTCGAGTTACCCCGAAGTGGTGAAACTGTCCGACCCTCACATCAAGGACTGTCATCAAGGCCTGCAAGGAGACATTTGCCAGGCATGGTATTCCGCTCACTGTCATGAGCGACAATAGTCTCTGCTTCCACAGCCAAGAGTGGTCCAACTTCGCAAAGCTGTATCAGTTCATGCACATCATCTCCAGCCCGCATTACCCGCAGTCTAATGGGAAGGGCGAAAAAGGGGTCCATATCGTGAAGCAAATGCTCTGCAAGGCTGCTGACTCAGCTTCTGACTTTAAACTTGCGCTCCTGGCGTACAGGGCAACCCCTCTGTCCACCGGTATGTCTCCGGCACAACTCCTTATGAATCATGACCTGTGGACGACTGTTCCGGCCATTCATTTACCTGACCTGGATCACTTCCCAGTGCTGCAAAAGGTGCAGCAACTCAGAAACCGGCAAAAGCTGACGTACGATCCTCATGCTACTGATTTGCCTGTGCTATCTCCGGAAGATGCTGATCGCATCAAGTTGCCTGGTGGAGGCTGGTCAGCTCCAGCTGTTGTTCTTCGACAGGCTGCTCCCAGGTCGTTCGTGGATCGCATGGCTGATGGATCCATTGTCAAGCGCAACAGAAGGGCACTGCGCAAACCTGTCTGCCCACCACCGGATCTCACGTTCCCAGCTGTCGTTATGTTCCTTTGCCGGACACCTCGCTCCGCGAGGCCACCAATCTGGCTGCAATCCCGCCTGACAAGGTGTCGTCGGCCCCATCTCCACCTCTCAGGCGATCGACAAGGATCTGGCACCAGCCCCAGAGATTGGACTTATAAATATTTCCTTTGTACATATTGTTCTGTATCTGCACGCTAGACACCTTACATGTACATATGCACTCACTCACCATTTGCTGTAAATAGTTATATCTGTAATATAGTTATATCTGTAATATCTGTATATCTGTAGTGGGCAGCACGGTAGCATTGTGGATAGCACAATTGCTTCACAGCTCCAGGGTCCCAGGTTCGATTCCCGGCTTGGGTCACTGTCTGTGCGGAGTCTGCACATGCTCCCCGTGTGTGCGTGGGTTTCCTCCGGGTGCTCCGGTTTCCTCCCACAGTCCAAAGATGTGCAGGTTAGGTGGATTGGCCATACTAAATTGCCCTTAGTGTCCAAAATTGCCCTTCGTGTTGGGTGGGGTTACTGGGTTATGGGGATAGGGTGGAGGTGTTGACCTTGGGTGGGGTACTCTTTCCAAGAGCCGGTGCAGACTCGATGGGCCGAATGGCCTCCTTCTGCACTGTAAATTCTATGATAAATATGTCGTATATGCTCTGAGCAACCGACAACATTTTTTTAAAAAGAGGGGATGTCATAATATGCACCCATGCACATCATGAGGTAAAAACAGGCAGTGACAGACACCCAGGTTAGCCAATCAACATACAGGACAGAACACAACCAATCATCAGACAGAACACCAGGGGGGGGCTTCCAACTATAAAACACACGAGGCATCAGCACTCTGCCTCTTTCCACTGGTGACAACTGTAGTGATACTCATGGTGCATATATCAGTCAGCACCTTCTACACGTGGAACAGAGCTAGCCTGGTCTAGTCAGTTAGAGTTAGTACACTTAGAGTAGTAGAGTGTCAACCCACAGCCAGCTGTGTGCATTGTTACAGAAGTTCAATAAATTGTATTGAACCAACGCCTACGTTTGGTGTATGCTTTACTGTTCATCTGCATCCTGTTGCGGTCCGTGTTACCCCAGGGTGAATAACACGACACATTGGAAGGGACTTTTTCCATTAGTAGAGAGGTCAATAATCAGGATGCATAGATATGGGGTAGATGGCTAAGAGAGGAATTGAGGAGAAACCTTTTCGCCCGGAGGGTGGTGGGAGTTTGGAACTCTCAGCCTGAAAGTGTGGTTGAGTCAGAAACTCAGAAATATTTTGATAGTCACTTGTACTGCTGAAACCTCTATGGGTCAAGCTTTGGATATGAGATTAGTGTGATCACATCTATGTTGGCTGGTCTGGACATGATGGCCTGAATGACCTCTTGCTGTAAATGAAAGTAGCTATCATACCACCTATAATAAAACAATATAATAATAATAATCTTTATTGTCACAAGTAGGCTTACATTAACACTGCAACAAAGTTACTGTGAAAAGCCCCTAGTTGCCACCTTCTGGCGCCTGTTCGGGTACACAGAGGGAGAATTCAGAATGTCCAAATTACCTAACAGCACATCTTTTGGGACTTGTAGGAGGAAACCGGAGCACCCGGAGGAAATCCACGCAGGCACGGGGAGAACGTGCAGACTCCGCACAGACAGTGACCCAAGCCGGGAATCGAACCTGGGACCCTGGTGCTGTGAAGCAACAGTGCTAACCACTGTGCTACCGTGCCGCTCATTGTGCTACCATGCCGCCCAAATTTGGAGCAGTACTGCAGACAGGACTTATAATACTTACAAATGGAGGAAATTGAGGATCAGGTAGACTACAATACCATAAATAAAGATAGAAAATGCTGGGAATAATCAGCAGATCATGCAGTTCTTTGCAGAGTGCAACAGAAATTAATCAATCTCAGTCTTAAATATACTCGTTGACTGCGCTTCCACCGCCCTCTGCGGTAGAGAATTCCAAAGATTCACAATCCTCTGAGTAAAAACATGTATTTTCATCTCGTTTCTAATTTCTTATTTTGAAATTGTGCCCCCTGGTTTCGCTAAGATCACCTCTCATTCTTCGAACCTCGAGAGAATACAGACCCGATCTCTCTTCATAAGACAGTCCCACCATCTCGGGTCAAGTCTGGTGAACCTTCGTTGCACTCCCTCTGTGGAGGCTCGAAGAAATACCAGGTAGGATGTATATATATATATAATACCAGTAAGGTAGAACAAAAGTGTTCATTGGGAGCTGACAAGGGTAACTTATATACAGGCACAGGGTCTCTACACAGGGGTTAACACTCTGGCCAGCATCCTGCTCCCCGGGCCCTCATTGGTCGGGGTTCGCGTGCTCCCACACAATAGGTCCCGAGCCAGTCACATGGACTGTGAGGGCACGCCTCCTAAAGGGGCTGCCCTCCACATCCCTCTCTCTTAAGTCCCTCAATACCATATATACAAACAAGCGATATACAATAACTATATACAATATAAGACACTGAGGAAACAAAAAGGAAAGCAAGTCCAAAACCGTCCATCACAGCATTACCCTATCGGGAGATTTCCTGGGTCTCGTGAACTGTCTTAATCCCCCACTTGGCTCCTCAAAGTCTTAATGGCGCCGTCATCCTTAGCGGAATGTTTCTGAGGGTCCACCTCAGGTTTATTCCCTTCTGTAGATTGTTCCTGGATCAATTATGGGGCCTCCTCTGGATCCCCCTTTATTCCGACTCCACCACAGGAGCACTGGTGCTGGCTGTCGGCTCCAACTGTTCGGAGATTGGGTTGGGGTCCCCAGCTTCTCATGTGGTCAACGTGTTTTTGTACTACTCTGCTGTTCAAATCCACCATGTACGAGACTGGGCCCAACTTGGACACAATTCGACTTGGTCACCATAGTGGGCCAGAGGCAAAGTTTGTGTCAAGGACCAGATTGTCCACTTGGAATGGTCTGTCCCCTTTTAGCGAGTGTGCTGTTTCCTCTGGGAGGCCTGCTGTGCCTCCACCCTCCCTGCCAAATTTGGGAAAATCAAGTCCAGCCCGTCCTTAAACAATGGTCCATCAGTAATTCTGCCAGTGTGACACCCACAGTGGTATGGGAGGGGGAGGGGGGTCGGGAGAAGCTGTCATATTATAAGACAAAAGAAAGTTGGCCAACCTAAGACGTAGTGGTCTGCTGGACTGTTTCTTCCTCGCTGTCTTGAATGTTTGCATTACTCTCTCCGCTAACCTGTTTGAGGCAGGGAGACAGGGGGCTGTCCTGATATGGCAAATGCCATTTGTTCTGACAAAATGCTGAAAGTTCTCACCAATGAAGGGAGTGCCGTTATCTGACACAATTACTTTGAGATGGCCATGGGTGGCAAACACCCTCCGTAAGTCTTCAACTGTCATTCTGTGATTCTATAGTATTAATAATAATAATCGCTTATTGTCACAAGTAGGCTTCAATGAAGTTACTGTGAAAAGCCCCTAGTCGCCACATTCCGGCGCCTGTTCGGGGAGGCCGGTACGGGAATTGGACCCATGCTGCTGGCCTTGTTCTGCATTCAAAGCCAGCTGTTTAGCCCACTGTGCTAAACCAGATTATATGTGTATTTTAATGGTTACGTGTACAGTATAAGGGGTTAACACAATGGATATGCTATGAGGCACACCATGTGGCACTGATGTCAGGCAGTTGTGTGCCTGAGATATGGGGCAGAATTCTCCGCAATCGGCGCGATGTCCGCCGACCGGCGCCAAAAAGGGCGTGAGTCAGTCCGTCATCGCGCCGCCCCAAAGGTAGGGAATCCTCCGCACTCTGAGGGGCTGAGCCCTAACCTTGAGGGGCTAGGCCCGCGCCGGAATGATTTACGCCCCGCCAGCTGGCGGGAAAGGCCTTTGGTGCCCCGCCAGCTGGCGCGGAAATTACTTTGCCGGGCGGCGTATGCGCGGGAGCGTCAGCGGCCGCTCACGGCATCCCCGCGCATGCGCAGTGGAGGGGGTCTCTTCCGCCTCCGCCATGGTGGAGGCCATGGCGAAGGCGGAAGGAAAAGAGTGCCCCCACGGCATAGGCCCGCCCGCGGATCGGTGGGCCCCGATCGCGGGCCAGGCCACCGTGGGGGCACCCCCCAGGGCCAGATCGCCCCGCGCCCCCCCCAGGACCCCGGAGCCCACCCGCGCCGCCTTGTCCCGCCGGTAAGAGAGGTGGTTTAATCCACGCCGGCGGGACAGGCATTCCAGCAGCGGGACTTCGACCCATCCAGGCCGGAGAATCGCCGGGGGGTGCCCCCCCACCGGCGCAGCGCGATTCTCGCCCCTGCCGAATATCCGGTGCCGGAGAATTCAGCAACCGGCGGGGGCGGGATTCACGCCACCCCCGGCGATTCTCCGACCCAGCGGGGGGTCGGAGAATGCTGCCCAATATCTGGGATAGATGGGCAGATCTGAGGGGAGTGTTCCTTCTCTGTGAATCACTAAGTGCATCTTGTCAATAGGGTAAAGAAACTTGTTTTGAAGTGAATACCCTGATAGGCCTGTGGCTGTTCCGTGCTAGAATCGTGACCTAGCACATCCTACACAATGGGAGGAAATAAAGAAACAACAGTTTGATCAAGAAAAGGTTAAATGAAAAAACTGAAGTATCATTACCAGCTGTTCAAAAAAAAGATGTAAACGTTTCCATGTCAAATTGTGTGGAAGGTCAAAGAGGATCGGGATGGAGAGTTAACTGTAGGTGACCAAATGCTCAGGGTGGTGCTTGTGGACTGAATGGACTACGAAAAAGTCACCCAAACAATTCTCAATCTTCCCAATGTACCGGGGATCACATTTTTAAAACTGCTTTTACAGGATGTGGGTGTCGCTGGCTCGGCCAGCATTTATTGCCCATCCCTAATTGTCCTTGAGAAGGTGAGCTGCTTTCTTGAGCCTCTGCAGTCCATGTGGTGTAGGTGCACCCACCGAGCTGTTAGTGAGGGAGTTCCAGGATTTTCACCCAGTAACAGTGAAGGAACGGCGATATATTTCCAAGTCAGGTTGGCGAGTAACTTGGATGGGAACCTGCAGGTGGTGATGTTCCCAGGTATCTGCTGCCCTTCTCCTTCTAGATCGTAGACGTCAAAGGTTTGGAAGGTGCTGTGGAAGGAGCCTTGGTGAATCGATGCAGTTCAACTTGTTGGACACAGTTGCTACTGTGTGTCAGTGGTGGACGGAATGTATGTTTAAGGTGGTGGATGGGGTGACAATCAAGCTGCTTTGTCCTGAGTGGGATTGAGCATCTTAAGTGTTGGAGCTGTACTCATGCAGGCAAGTGGAGACTATTCCATCACACTCCTAACTTGTGCCTTCTACATTGTGGACAGGTTTTGGGGAGTCAGGAGGTGAGTTACTCGCCACGGGATTCCCAGCTTCTGACCTACTCTGGTAGCCACAGTCTTTGTGTGGCTAGTCCGGTTCAGTTTCTGATCAATGGTAACCCCCAGGATGTTTCCAGTGAGGATTCAGTGATGGCAATGCCATTGAATGTCAAGGGAAGATGATTAGTTTCTCTCTTGTTGAAAATGGTCATTGCCTGGTACTTGTGTGGGTCGAATATTACTTGTCACTTGTCAGCCCAAGCCTGGATATTGTCCAGGTCTTCCTGCATTTGCATGTGGACTGCTTCAGTATCTGAGGAGGGAAGGTCATTGATGAAGCAGCTGAAGATGGTTGGGCCTAGGACACTGGAATTGAGATAATCAAACTTCAACAACCACAACCATCTTTCTTTGTGCAGGTATGACTCCAACCAGTGGAGAGTTTTCCATCAGACCATAAGACACAGGAGCAGAATTAGGCCATTCGGCCCATCGAGTCTGCTCCGCCATTCAATTATGGCTGATAAGTTTCTCATCCCGATTCTCCTTCATTCTCCCTACAACCCATCAGAGATACAGATTGTGGACAGATTGACAAAGATGTGTCAACCTCTGTGGCAGTGACGGCGCTGGTTGGGTACTTGCAACAGATGGTGCTGGTTCCTGACAGACAAGGCACCATCTGAGGTGAGCATATAACTGTTAGGTTTGGGGGCAGTGCTCTGGGTCACTGCCAGTTTGTCACAGCCCTGTGTGGTTTCCATCCTGACTGTCTGGCCCGGCTCCAGAGTGCAGAGTCTGCAGATGTTCTACACATGGTATCTTTTCCCTCTTTGTCGCCATTTCATGAGGGCTTCCTTCATGTTCATTTGCACTTTGGGTTGTAGCAGCAGGGCCTTGGCGACAGAAATCATGGTCCTGATATGTCTGAGTAACATTTTCTGTGCTGGCTAAGATAGACCCTCTCTTGGCAGATTACGCAGACTAGGTAGTGAGGAGTAGAAGTCCATGTTGCCATAGAGGCATTTTTTGTGGAGGTGCTTTACTGAGCATACTTCACATTCCACCAAACATTCAACAGTATCATGCCACCTTGCACAGTTTACTCCTCTCACATGGCGTAAAAAGTGCAGAACTCCTGGGGAAGCTCTTTTTTTAAATTTAGAGTACCCAATTCTCTTTCTTTCCAATTAAGGGTCAATTTAGCATGGCCAATCCACCTAGCTTGCACACCTCTGGGTTGTGGGCATGAGATCCATGTAAACATGGGGAAATGTGCAACCTCCACATGGACAGTGACCCAGGGCTGGGATCGAACCTGGGTCCTCAGCACTGTGAGGCAGCAGTACTAACCACTGCGTCACTATACCGCCTAATGGGGGAAGCTCTTTTGATGTCATGGGCCATCCATTCATGATGACATTATGGAGCTGCCTGCATGTGTGATCTGTTTGTAGGGAAGCTTTGAGTTCCTCAATGCTAAGCCACCACAGTACTTGAATTGTCATAGTATCAATGTCCTTCTCATGATCTGAATGCTCAGTTGTGGGTAAGTAAGCCCTGGAGAGGGCATTGGCTAGGTATAGCTCCTTACCGTACTTGTGGGTCAAACTGAGGTTCTAATGTTGGATCTTGAGCATCATTTGCTGCAGGCATTGTGGTGAAATATGGGGGGGCTTTTTGAGGATGGTGATGAGTAGCTGGTGATCAGTTTCAAAGTTGGCAGGGAGGCCATAGCTGAGCTTAATGAGCAGTCCAAGAGGAACACCAAGGAATTAAGGATAGAAACGGATGTTTTCTTGGTGCAGAACACACTGTGCTGCACCCCAACTATTTACCATCTACATTAACAACTCGGACACAAGGAAGAAGGTTCTCTAGCTTAAATTTGCAGATGACACTAAAATAGGTGGGACAGTAGGTTGCAATGAGGAAATAAGAACTTCACAAATGGATATAGATAGGTGAGGAGAGTGGGCCACAGTGTGGCAGATGGCGTTAAGTATGTGGCAGATGGAGTTAAGTATGTGGTTGATGGAGATAAGTATGAAGTCATCCATTTTGGTCAGAAAAATGGGTCAGCAACTTATTATCTAAATAAGAAGAGACTTTGGGGTGCTCCAGTGTAGACAGATCTGGATGTCCTTGTGCATGTCGCAGAAAATTAGCATGCAGGTACAGCAGATAATAAAGAAAGCGAATGGAATGTTGGCATTTATCACGTAAGGAATAGAGTATAACGGTGAGGAAGTGTTGTTGCAACTATACAAGGCCTTGGTGAGATCGCACCTGGAGTATTGTGCACAGTTTTGGTCCCCTTGTTTGAAGAAAGATGTAGTGGCATTGGAGGCAGTTCAGAGGAGATTCACTAGGTTGATTCGGAGATGAAGGTTTGTCGTATGAGGAGAGATTGAACAGTTTAGGGCTATACTCTAGAGTTTAGGCGAAGAGGGGAGATCAAATTGAGGTGTGTAAGATGATAAAAGTAATGGATAAAGTAGAATTGGAGCAGATGCTTCCTCTTGTGGGGCATTCTAGGACGAGAGGTCATAGTCTCAGGGTAAGGGGTCGCAAACTTTAAAACAGAGACGAGGAGAAACTATTTCAACCAAAGGGTCGTGAATCTGTGGAATTCGCTACCCCAGAGTGGGGTGGATACTGGGTCAGTGAGTAAATTTAAGGAGGAGTTAGACAGATTTTTAATCAGTAATGGGTTGAAGAGTTATGGAGAACGGGCAGGACAGTAGAGATGAGGCTGTAATGAGATCAGCCATGATCGTATTGAACGGTGGATCAGGCTCGAGAAGCTAAATTGCCTGCACCTGCTCCTAGTTCTTACGTTCTAAGAAAGAACTATTCTGTCAAATTCCACCTTCCAGCTCTTGGTCTGTAGCCCTGTAGGTAACAGCACCTCAAGCACAAATCTGGTGTCCTTTTTAAAAAAAATAATAATTTAGAGTACCCAATTCATTTTTTCCAAATAAGGGACAATTTAGCGTGGCCAATCCACCTACCCTGCACATCTTTGGGTTGTGGGGGCGAAACCCACGCAAACACGGGGAGAATGTGCAAACTCCACATGGACAGTGACCCAGAGCCGGGATTGAACCTGGGACCTCAGCGCCTTGAGGCAGCAATGCAAACCTGGTGTTCTTGATTTATAAGGGGATTTCTTGATTAATAAGGGGATCGGGGGTTATGGAGAGAGGACAGGAGAATTGGGATGAGGAACATATCAGTCATGATCCAATAGCGGAGCAGACTTGATGGGCCAAGTGGCCTAATTCTGCTCCTATATCTTGTGGTCTTATGGTGAGTTTTTTTTCACTGAACACAGCATCACTGTATAATTCCACACACCATACAGTTTCTTATGAGTTCATTGGTGAGAGTACCGAATACGCATTATTTTGCCAGAACTTTCAATGTTGAGGCAAACGATTGTACCAGTTCATCGAGTTTCTGTTTGGTGGTGTTGAAAATGTGTGTGTCCATGATGACATTTTTTATGGGAACACATATCTGTACAAATTTCCTAAATATGACCTCAGTGTCCTTTGGGTCTTCCTCCCCTTAGAAAACAAAAGATTCTGATTTTTCAGCAGCCTCAGAGCATGCTCAGTTCAACAGCGCGTATGCTCGCACTTCTTTTAATTTATCGGGGAGACCAGCATGGCAATGTACATGCCATCCCTTTGCAAACCTTTTCCAATTGTTGCCGATGTTATCATCGGTGCGACGATGTGCCAGAGTCCTTGTAACATCTCAGGCAGCTCCTGACACAGGGGCAGCACGGATGCATTGTGGTTAGCACAATTGCTTCACAGCTCCAGGGTCCCAGGTTCGATTCCGGCTTGGGTCACTGTCTGTGTGGAGTCTGCACATCCTCCCCGTGTGTGCGTGGGTTTCCTCCGGGTGCTCCGGTTTCCTCCCACAGTCCAAAGATGTGCAGGTTAGGTGGATTGGCCATGATAAATTGCCCTTAGTGTCCAAAATTGCCCTTAGTGTTGGGTGGGGTTACTGGGTTATGGGGATACGGTGGAGGTGTTGACCTTGGGTAGGGTGCTCTTTCCAAGAGCTGGTGCAGACTCGATGGGCCGAATGGCCTCCTTCTGCACTGTAAATTCTATGATATCTATGACACCATGGGCGGGATTCTCCGATCACGCACTGGATCGGAGTGCCGCTCCGACGTCGGACCGCCGATTCTCCAACGTACGGAGAATCGCCGCCAACGGCGCCGGCGCAGTCGCCACGGTGCCGGTCGGAGGCCACTCAACACGGCCCCTCCCGGCAATTCTCCGCGCTCAACGGGCAGAATGCCCGCCGAGTTCGGCCGAGTCCCGCCGCCGTCGCTCGTGTGTGGTCCTACACCGGCAGGATCTCAGGGGCTATCCTGGTGGGGGGGTGGGGGATCCAGCCCCGGGGGGGTTGGGGAGCCTCCACGTTGGCCACATCCATGATCGGGGGCTAACGATCGGCGGGCGGGCTAATTCCAGGGGGGTGCCTATGTTCCTCCGCACCGGGCCCCTGTAAGGCTCCACCATGTTGCCCGGGGGCCGGCGCGGAGATGGTAACCCGGCGCATGCACGGACCCGCGCCGGCCCTGCTGGCACCCGTATCAACAGCTGGAGCTGCGTGAAGCGCTCCAGTGCCGTGCTGGCCTCCTGTGCGGCGCAGGATCGCTGCCCCTAGCGGCCAGATGACGCTGTTGTAAAACGCTCCGGCGTTTACGACGGCGTCAACACTTAGCCCCATTATCGGAGAATCCCGCCCCATGTATAGGTACTGGATTGTTTTTTATTTCTTTTTAAAATAAATTAAGAGTACCCAATTATTTTTTTCCAATTAAGGGGCAATTTAGCGTGGTCAATCCACCTAACCTGCACATATTTGGATTATGGGGGAGAGACCAACGCAAACACGGGGAGAATGTGCAAACTCCACACACACAGTGGCCGGGGAGTCGACATCAAACCTGGGTCCTCAGCGCTGTGAGGCACCAGTCCTAACCACTGTGCCACCGTGCCGCTTCTTGGTACTGGATTGTGTAGGTATGATGACAAAGGACCTGAACTTACGAGTTTACGATAAGATCCTCAGCAGCTTTTACACACCATGCCTGTAGCTGCACTGGTGAGAACTCCCACGCTACCAACTTGTCACATCCCGTGTATAGGTCATGGCAATATACACATTCTACAATTTCTCCATTTTAGTCGGGATAAACCACACTCATGTGCCAAGAGCAATGTTGAATGCAGTAACAGAACATTGAACATTTTAAATTGCACAGAGCATGTGCTTGGGCCACAACACCTGTCGCAATGCCCGAGCGTGTTCCTTCCCCACCTTTCCTCTTTTAAAAAAATATGGCACATGTATAAACCATAGTCCTTGAGCTTGAGGTCTGGTCTGCTCAGTCATCCCAAGCATGCAACCACACCTGTTCATTGAATCATAGAATCCCGACAGTGTTGAAGGAGACTATTCAGCCCGTCAAGTCTGCACCGCCCCTCTGAAAGAGCATCGTACCTAGGTCCACTCCCCCACCCCATCCCCCATAACCCATAACCCCACCTTTGGACACGAAGGGCCAAGTTATCATGGCCAATCCACCTAACCTGCAAATCTTTGGACTATGGGAGGAAACCGGAGCACCCGGAGGAAACCCACGCAGACAGGGGGAGAACGTGCAAACTCCACACAAACAGTGACCCAAGGCTGGAATCGAACCCGGGTCCCTGGTGTTTGAGGCAGCAGTGCTAACCACTGTGCCATTGTCCCCCCCCGCCCCCCATGTTGGCCGTGCTTGGGATGCACCCGGGCTATTGTGCACATGGTGGATGGCATCAGGCATTCCTGGGTGTGCACAATGACTGCAGTGCTTGCTGCATTGGGAGGATGAGGGGCTCCATGCCCACCAGTGCAGAGACATTTAGTGTGGCAACCTCAGTGGCAGTTGGCGGTGCTGGTTTGGGCACCGTAACACATGACGTCAGTTCCTGACATACAGGGCACCACCTGAGGCGACCTCGTGACTGTTTGGTTGAGGGGCATGGCTGTGGACAACTACCAGTTTGGCTATAAGATCTTCAGCAGCTCTTTCACACCACGCCTGTGGCCACACTGGTGAGAACTCCCACACTACCAACACGTCACTTCCTGTGTGCAGGTCATGACAACATACAGGATGTAACTAATAGAATTGATAAAGGGGAGCCAGTGCATGTGGTGTATTTGGACTTTCAGAAGGCTTTTGACAAAGGTTAGTGCGTAAAATTAAAGTGCATGGGATTGGGGGTAGTGTATTGAGACGGGTCTTTTCAAACTGGCAGGCAGTGACTAGTGGGGTACCATAGGGATTGGTGCTGGGACCCCAGCTGTTCACAATATATATTAATGATTTAGATGAAGGAACAAAATGTCATATCTCCAAATTTGCAGGTAACACCAAGTTGGGTGGGAGGGTGAGCTGTGAGGAGGATGCAGAGATCCTCCAGTGTGATTTGAATAAGTTGAGTGAGTGGGCAAATGAATGGCAGATGTGGTATAATTGGATAAATGCGAGGTCATCCACTTTGGTAGCAAAAACAAGAAGGCAGACGTTTTTCTGAATGGCCATAAATTAGGAGAGGGGAATGCGCAACGAGACCTGGGTGCCCTCGTACACCAGTCAGTGAACATAAGCACGCAGGGACAGCAGGCGGTAAAGAAGGCTAATGGTATGCTGGCCTTCATTGTGAGAGAATTCGAGTACAGGAGCAGGGATGTTGCTGCAATTATACAGGGCCTTAGTGAGGCCACACCTGAAACATTGTGTGCAATGTTGGTCTCCTCATCTGAGGAACGATGTTCTTGCTCTCGAGGGAGTGCAGCGAAGATTTACCAGACTGATTCCTAGGATGGCAGGACTGACATACGAGGAGAGATTGAATCGGTTAGGATTGTGTTCGCTGGAGTTCAGAAGAATGAGGGGGGATCTCATAGAAACCTGTAAAATTCTAACAAGACTGGACAGGGTAGATGCATGAAGGGTGTTCCCGATGGTGGCTGTGTCCAGAACCAGGGGTCACAGTCTGAGGCTGCAGAGTAGACCATTTAGGACTGAGATGAGGAGACATTTCTTCACCCAGATAGTGGTGAGCCTGTGGAATTTGTTTCCACAGGAAGTAGTTGAGTCCAAAACATTGCAGGTTTCAAGATGCAGTTAGATATAGCACTTAGGGCAAAGGAGATCAAACGCTATGGGGGAAAGCGGTTTAGGCTATTAAGTTGGATGATGATGCAATGATCATAATGAATGGCAGAGCAGGCTCGAAGGGCTGAATGGCCTCCTCCAGCTCCTATTTTTTTCTATGTTTCTATACACATGAGGACACATGCTACAAAGATGGAAGCACTGGTTTGGAAGCACACTTCATCTGAACACAAGCAATGGAGACAGAGCAATTGGGAGAATGGCAGAAAGTTCTTAAATACTTGTACATTTAAGATACACTTATATCATAATACTTGTAAATAAAGGGCCTTAAAGGTAAGACAAACAATAATACCATGTATTAATATGGGAGAGGGCAGAAAATACCGTAATACCTGTAAAGGTTTGGCATTTCATATAGGATCAAAGTACCATAATAATTGTTGATGTGCGAAATTATAGACAAAATAGAATCGTAGAATCATCCAATTAATTCAACACAGAAGCAGACCATTTAGCTTGTGTCTGGTTCAGCTCTTTGCAATTCACCCAGTGCCTCTCCCCTGCTTTTTCCCAGTAGCCCTGCAAACTCTTTCTCTTCAGATAAAAATCCAAGTCTCCTTTTTAAGTCAAATCTCTACCGCACTCTCAGGCATTCCAGATCTTAACCATTCACTCTGCAAACTGTTTTTTTCTCATATCACCATTGCTCCTTTTGCCAATCACAGGAAATCAAGATCCTACCAGGAATAGAACCAGTCTCCCCCACCCCGTCCCCCAGTTCTTCATCCCTGGAACCATCTCCTGAATCTTCTCTGCAACATATTACCTTCGCATCATTCCTGTGGTGCCTAGAACTGGTGCCCACAATTACTCAGTTGAGGGTGAACCAGTGTTTTATATCAGTTTAACATAACTTCCTTGCATTTGTACTGTCTGCTCCTATTTATAAAGCCCAAGATCCCAGATATATTTTCTCAACCTGCGTTGCCACATTCAATGATTTGTGCATACATACCCCAGGTCTCTCTATCCCTGCACCACCTTTACAATGATGTGGAGATGCCGGCGTTGGACTGGGGTGAGCACAGTAAGAAGTCTTACAACACCAGGTTAAAGTCCAACAGGTTTGTTTCAAACACTAGCTTTCGGAGAACTGCTCCTTCCTCAGGTGAATGATCACCATCTGTTGACGTTCATTGGAAGTTCCACACTATCCTCCTCACACACACAATGCTTCCAAATTTCCTGCCATCTGCAAACATTGAAATCATTCCCTGCACCAACTCATTAATATATATCAGGAAGAGCAGGCATACTGACACTGACCCCTGGAGAACCCTGCTCCAATCCTATCTCCAGTCCACAAAAAAACATTCACCACCTTCTCTGTATCCTGTCACTCAGCCAATTCCATACCCATGCTGCTGCTGTCCTTTTCATTCCATTAGCTCTCCACAAGCCTGGTGTGCAGCAAGGTATCAAATGGCACAATGACCTGACAATCTGTGTTACCATAATATTGAATGCCTACATTCACTGCTGTAAGATCATTTGCATAATTATTCACAGGCATATGCAAACTCAGAAAGTTCCAGGAAGGTTACTAGAGGGGGAAATGGATGACTGGGTATTAGTTACATTTACAGGGTCCTTAAAAGGTGAGTGTCACAATAGGCAGCCAACAGTTTGAACGTTTTGTAGAAGTTCAAAAGGTTATCTCAGCTGATTAACAGGCTTGTCCATGCAGTAGTGGCAGTGAGTTACCATGGAAACTCTCAATGTAGGCAGCGGCCTATAGACAGGGGAGGAATCCAGTTTCTGAAGTAAAGCTGATATGAGCCGGGTGTAAGGAGAGCTGCCCCCTGTACTTCTGTACAATACTGCTCCATAGGTCCACAGGTCTCAGCCTGCAGCTCAACATCTTTGCCCCTGGATATGCCAGCTTTCTGTTGCATGTTAGCTATCAGTGTCTTTACAGCATGGTATCTGCCTCCCTGCTCACCTACACAAGAGGTCAAGTTTTTGGTTGCAGTATTCGGGTTGGAATCAGCTAAATCTGGTCCGATATTTTGCTGGAGGCTTTGTTACAGGGGTTGCATTCTCCAACCGACTTGCCCCGCACCACTCCCTGCCGCCCCACTCTGCTGCCATCGGCTGATCACCACCTTTGTTCTCACAGCGCCTCACTTCCTATACTTCTGGGAAAGCCAACGGGCTGGTGATGATTCAATTGGATAATACTCCACTGCCCATCAGACAGCTTTTATATCCCACCTCCCATTTTCCTATAACTAAAAATTGATGCAAAATAAAATGGCATGATGCACACTGCTGCCTCACAGCACCAGGGACCTGGGTTCAATACCGATCCGGGTCACTGTCTGCGTGGAGTTTGGACTTTCTTCCCATGTCTGTGTGGGTTTCCTGCGGGTGCTCCGGTTTCCTCCCACAGTCCAAAGCTGTGCAGGTTAGGTGGATTGGCCATGCTAAATTGCCCCTTTGTGTCCAAAGATGCACAGGATAGGTGGGGTTGCGGGGTTATGGGGATAGGACGGTGAGTAGGCTTAGGTAGAGTGCTCTTTCGGAGAGTCAGTGCAGACTCAATGGGCTGAATAGTCTCCTTCTGCAATGTAGGGACTCTATGGATTCTTTGAATCAACCACGTGAACATTCCTTTTAAAAAAAATTTTAGAGTACCCAATAATTTTTTCAAATTATGGGGCAATTTAGAGTGGCCAATCCACCTACCCTGCACATCTTTGGGTTGTGGGGGTGAAACCCACACAGACACAGGGAGAATATGCAAACTCCGCATGGACAGTGACCCAGGGCCGGGATTCAAACCCGGGTCCTCAGCGCTGTAGGCAGCAATGCTAACCACTGTGCCACCGTGCTGCCCCTCACTTGAACATTCCTTGAATTTCCCTCTTAAAGCAGTGTCCATGAACATAGAACATAGAACATAGAACAATACAGCGCAGTACAGGCCCTTCGGCCCACGATGTTGCACCGAAACAAAAGCCATCTAACCTACACTATACCATTATCATCCATATGTTTATCCAATAAACTTTTAAATGCCCTCAATGTTGGCGAGTTCACCACTGTAGCAGGTAGGGCATTCCACGGCCTCACTACTCTTTGCGTAAAGAACCTACCCCTGACCTCTGTCCTATATCTATTACCCCTCAGTTTAAGGCTATGTCCCCTCGTGCTAGCCATTTCCATCCGCGGGAGAAGGCTCTCACTGTCCACCCTATCTAACCCTCTGATCATTTTGTATGCCTCTATTAAGTCTCCTCTTAACCTTCTTCTCTCTAACGAAAACAACCTCAAGTCCATCAGCCTTTCCTCATAAGATTTTCCCTCCATACCAGGCAACATCCTGGTAAATCTCCTCTGCACCCGTTCCAAAGCCTCCACGTCCTTCCTATAATGCGGTGACCAGAACTGTACGCAATACTCCAAATGCGGCCGTACCATCATGAGATTAGTCTTTCACTGTTGAAGACTTCAGGGCATTCCTGCTGGATTGGCACCACCAGCTTCAGAACTAGATGGTGGCCTCCCACCAGTCAGGAGATGCAGGCTCTTGTTTACTTTGGTGCATCATTTATTCTGGGAGCAAAACCAAAACAGAAATGTCCTGACAAGCGTACCTTCCTGTTTTGTGTCCATTAAATGTCCTCTTGCCTCAGCTGTCAATCCTCAGCAAGTCCAGTATCTGGGCATAGTCAGTGGGATCGGGAAATGCCCCGCCAATGCAAAGGCAACATTTCTGTGTAACATTGAAGCTTCTTCACCACCCGAGTGAGCAGTAACAGGCTCATTCCACTCTTCTGTGATCCATTAGACCTTGTCCGCATCCATTGTTGGTGATGAATGGACCCTTCCCCACCACCCTTCTTTACACTAGATATTTCCATTCAGTGGCATCAATGCATGTGTTAATGAGGGTAAGTTGGGATGGGAAGGCGGAAGGGGATTGTGCCCCGAATGAGCTTTGGGACTTATATTATGAAGACTCAAGTTCAAACTCAGTCCTGCCTGGCTGGATGGACGTCTGCTCTGTCAGAGTAAATGCAGGAACAATGTTCAAGGTAAACTCTACCCAGGTATCTCATGGGCATGGATCCCACACAACACAAGATTAATCCTAATTCAGACAGCAAGTCTGAGATATAGAGATCACAATCACACACATGTTATTTTAAACGTTACTGGGATTGTAATCTTTACACTGAAAATTTCTACTTCCTTTTTGGTGATGTCTGTTCTAACGCACGGTGACATGTTTAATTTTAAAAGCCAGCTCTGAATTTGAGTTTAGTTTGTCACCACATGGAGAGGTTGTTACAAATAGAGAGACAAAAATCAATGTAGAATAGAATCATTACCTCAAAGGGAATCGTAATTCCTCATTCACGTTCGATAGCAGGCTGCTGGCTACAATAGACTCGATCAATCCACCAGCAGTCTGAGATATTTTAACAAACTGGTTCCCCTCTTCTACTCAGTATTTGTGGTCTCTCGCTGCCAGCTTCTCTTCCTGTTCTGACCTCATTGCTGCATTGAGTTTAAATTAAAGCACGTTATCAGTGTCAATTCCTTCCATCTCACCAACACTGCCCCAAACGGGGCAGCACGGTAGCATAGTGGATAGCACAATTGCTTCACAGCTCCAGGGTCCCAGGTTCGATTCCCGGCTTGGGTCTCTGTCTGTGCGGAGTCTGCACGTCCTCCCCGTGTGTGCGTGGGTTTCCTCCGGGTGCTCCGGTTTCCTCCCACAGTCCAAAGATGTGCAGATTAGGTGGATTGGCCATGTTAAATTGTCCTTAGTGTCCAAAATTGCCCTTAGTGTTGGGTGGGGTTACTGGGTTATGGGGATAGGGTGGAGGTGTGGGCTTGGGTAGGGTGGTCTTTCCAAGAGCCGGTGCAGACTCGATGGGCCGAATGGCCTCCTTCTGCACTGTAAATTGTAAATTCTATGAAACTCTTCATTTTTTACCCCATTCTCATCTAAATGACCAAATGGGACTCACCTTGGACATTGTACTGGATTCTTCGCCTGGAGACTAAGTGCTGACATCGGGATTAATTGCGGATGTTCTACGATCCTGATAGCGGCGCTGGTCCTGGAGCAATTCAGGACATGTAAATAGGCCAGTCCGTGCACCACGTGGAACTAGTGCAATTCCAACCGATGCCGCTGTCAGATTCGCTGCGGTAAGAACAAAGAACAAAGAAAAGTACAGCTCAGAAACAGGCCCTTCGGCCCTCCAAACCTGCGCCGACCATGCTGCCCGTCTAAACTAAAATCTTCTGCACTTCCTGGGTCCGTATCCCTCTATTTCCATCCTATTCATGTATTTGTCAAGATGCCCCTTAAAAGTCACCATCGTCCCTGCTTCCACCACCTCCTCCAGCAGCAAGTTCCAGGCACCCACTACCCTCTGTGTTAAAAGCTTGCCTCGTACATCTCCTCTAAACCTGGCCCCTCGCATCTTAAATCTATGCCCCCTAGTAATTGACCTCGCTACCCTGGGAAAAAGCCTCTGACTATCCACTCTGCCTATGCCCCTCATAATTTTGTAGACCTCTATCAGGCCGCCCCTCAACCTCTGTCATTCCAGTGAGAACAAACCGAGTTTGTACAAACTCTCCTCATAGTTAATGCCCTCCATACCAGGCAACATCCTGGTAAATCTCTTCTGCACCCTCTCTATAGCCTCCACATCCTTCTGGTAGCGTGGTGACCAGAATTGAACACTATACTCCCAAGTGTGGCCTAACTAAGGTTCTATACAGCTGCAACATGAACTAAGGTTCTATACAGCTGCAACATGACTAAGGTTCTATCCAGCTGCAACATGAACTAAGGTTCTATACAGCTGCAACATGACTAAGGTTCTAGACAGCTGCAACTTGACTAAGGTTCTATACAGCTGCAACATGAACTAAGGTTCTATACAGCTGCAACATGAACTAAGTTTCTATACAGCTGCAACATGATTGTGCCAGGATTGGCACTCGATAGCCTGACAAGCTGGAGCTGCATGTAACCACTCGCTCTATTCCAGCCAAGAAGATGGCACCACAAAGAGTGGCCGTGAGGATCGCCGTGCAGACCTCGAGACACTGCTGGGTGCATTGGAGGAGAGGCGGGACACCCAGTTCCCTGGGGTGGGAAAGAGGCTGCCACCCGTGATGTGAACCGGGCCTGGGTTGAAATGAAATGAAATGAAAATCGCTTATTGTCACAAGTAGGCTTCAATGAAGTTACTGTGAAAAGCCCCTAGTCGCCACATTCCGGCGCCTGTTCGGGGAGGCTGATACGGGAATCGAACCGTGCTGCTGGCCTGCCTTGGTCTGCTTTAAAAGCCAGCAATTTAGCCCAGTGTGCTAACCAGCCCCTGGTTAGCTGTGACGCTGTGAACGTTGTGGGCCCCACCGCCAGGACTGGGCATCAGAGCAGGAAGAAGGTGCACAATCTCCTCAGGAAGGCCAAGGTAAGTCACCACCCCCGTGCCCCTGGCACCAGCCCAACCCGCAAACCACCCCCGTCCCACTCACCCTAATGCGGCCCCAGGAGGAGTGTGGGCAGGCAGCGATAGGTGAGGAAGAGCAGCCACCCAGACCCCCACGCTGCATTACATGCCAACACGCATACCACCCGCCATGGCCAGGTGCCATGCACATACAGGCCATCAGCTGTGGACCCCCTGCGCTGCCCGCATCAGAGTGCCTCACACTGTGCATCATCTGTCCCCCCAAAAGAAGGTGGCCCACAACCGCCGGGAGAAAGAACAGGCTGGTTGGGGCCCACCGGACCTGTGGCCCCTCACTGTGGCGGAGCAGAGGGTGTTGGACCTAGTCAGCGGGGTGGGAGAGTGGGCAGTCGCTGAGACGCAGGTCGGCATGAGACAGCCAGGTGTGCCCTCGGTGCGTAGCAATGTCCCTATGGCACATGAGGCACCCCTCCCCCAACACCACATTGTTGTGGTGCTCCAGAGCTTGGCCCAGTCACAACGGGCCATGGCTGCAAACGCTGAGAGCAGTGGCCAGGTGCTGGCTGATCTGAGCCAGTCCCAGAGGGATGTGGCACAGTCCGGAGCCCCATCCCAGGGAGTAACCCGGGAGCCATTGGGGTAGGAGGTAGAGGGGCCCATGATGGTGGCACCCGCAGGGGAGGTGCCTGAGTGCTGCTCTGAATCCCACCCCATCTGTCCCTTCCGCATCCGATGGGTGGTGGGCAGAACAGGGCAGCACTATGTCACTTGTAACACGTGGAAGACTGCCGGGCCCATCCAGGTCCGGCCACTCCAGAGGGCGGCTGCCAAAGGGGAAACAGGTCACAGGGCGGGAAACCCAGCATCCCGCCTCCACTTCTGATGTACTATCTACATTCATCGTGGGACACTGCCTCGAAAAAACAAAGAAGTGAAGGAAGAAGACTGAGGAGAGGAGGACAAAGGACAGAACAGGTATACCAGTTTGGCTACTGTTTGGGGGGGAATAGCCTATCAGGGGAAAACAGCAGCAGCCAAAGTAGTGGCACCACAAAGTCATAGGTGACTCCATAGTCAGGGGCACAGATATACGCTTCTGTGGAGTAAAAGAGACTCCAGGATGGTATGTTGCATCCCTGGTGCCAGGGTCCAGGATGTCTCAGACGGGTAGCGGGCATCCTGAAGGGGAGGGCAAACAGGCAGAGGTCGTGGTACATATTGGTACTAACGACATAAGCAGGAAGGGGGATGAGGTCCTGCAGCAGGAGTTCAGGGAGCTAGGAAGAAAGTTAAAGGGCAGGACTTTGAAGGTTGTAATCTCGGGATTACTCCCTGTGCTACATGCCAGTGAGGCTAGAAATAGGAGGATGGAGCAGCTAAACATGTGGCTAAACAGTTAGTGTAGGAGGGACGGTTTCAGTTACCTGGACCACTGGGAGCTCTTCCGGGGCAGGTGTGACCTGTATAAGAGGGACGGGTTGCATCTAAACTGGAGAGGCATAAACATCCTGGCTGCGAGGTTTGCTAGTGTTACACGGGAGGGTTTAAACTAATATGGCAGGGTGGGTGGGTACCGGAGCAATAGGCCGGAAGGTGAAAAAATTGAGGGAGAACTAGGGAACAGAGCCAGTATGGCTCTGAGGAAGAGCAGACAGGGAGATGTTGCTGAAGTTAGCAGGACTGGTGGTCTGAAGTGCATATGTTTTAATGCGAGAAGTATAACAGGTAAGGCAGATGAACTTAGAGCTTGGATTAGTACTTGGAACTATGATGTTGTTGCCATTATAGAGACCTGGTTGAGGGAAGGACAGGATTGGCAGTTAAACATTCCAGGATTTTGATGTTTCAGGCGGGATAGAGGGGGATGTAAAAGGGGTGGAGGAGTTGCGCGACTGGTTAGGGAGAATATCACAGCTGTACTGCAGGAGGACACCTCAGAGGGCAGTGAGGCTATATGGGTAGAGATCAGGAATAAGAAGGGTGCAGTCACAATGTTGGGGGTTTGCTACAGGCCTCCCAACAGCCAGCGGGAGATAGAGGAGCAGATAGGTAGACAGATTTTGGAAAGGAGTAAAAGCAACAGGTTGTTGTGATGGGAGACTTTAACTTCCCCAATATTGACTGGGAATCACTTAGTGCTAGTGCTAGGGGCTTGGACGGGTCAGAGTTTGTAAGGAGCATCCAGGAGGGCTTCTTAAAACAATATGTAGATAGTCCAACTAGAGAGGGGGCTGAACTGGACCTGGTATTGGGGAATGAGCCTGGCCTGGTGGTAGAAGTTTCAGTAAGGAGCATTTCGGGAACAGTGACCACAATTCAGTAAGTTTTAAAGTGCTGGTGGACAAGGATAAGAGTGGTCCTAGGGTGAATGTACTAAATTGGGAGAAGGCTAATTATAACAATATTAGGCGGGAACTGAAGAACCTAGATTGGGGGCGGATGTTCGAGGGTAAATCAACATCTGACATGTGAGAGGCTTTCAAATTCAGTCCAAAGATGTGCAGGTTAGGTGGATTGGCCATGCAAAATTGCCCTTAGTGTCCAAAATTGCCCATAGTGTTAGGTGGGGTTGCTGGGTTATGGGGATAGGGTGGCGGTGTGGACCTTGGGTAGGTTGCTCTTTCCAAGAGCCGGTGCAGACTCGATGGGCCGAATGGCCTCCTTCTGCACTGTAAATTCTAAATTCTAAATTCTATGAAATGTCAGTTGAAAGGAATTCAGGACCGGCATGTTCCTGTGAGGAAGAAGGATAAATTTGGCAAATTTCGGGAACCCTGAATAACGAGAGATATTGTAGGCCTCGTCAAAAAGAAAAATGAGGCATTTGTCAGGGCTAGAAAGCTGGGAACAGCCGAAGTCTAAGTGAATATAAGGAAAGTAGGAAGGAACTTAAGCAAGGAGTCAGGAGGGCTAAAAGGTGTCTCGAAACGTCATTGGCAAATAGGGTTAAGGAAAATTCCAAGGCTTTTTACACGTATATAAAAAGCAAGAGGGTAGACAGGGAAAGGGTTGGCCCACTGAAGGACAGGGAAGGGAATCTATGTGTGGAGCCAGAGGAAATGGGCGAGGTGCTAAATGAGTACTTTGCATCAGTATTCACCAAAGAGAAGGAATTGGTGGATGTTGAATCTGGAGAAGGGTGTGCAGATAGCCTGGGTCACATTGAGATCCAAAAAGACGAGGTGTTGGGCGTCTTGAAAAATATTAAGGTGGATAAGTCCCCAAGGCCTGATGGGATCTACCCCAGAATATTGAGAGAGGCAAGAGAGGAAATTGCTGAGGCCTTGACAGAAATCTTTGGATCCTCATTGTCTTCAGGTGATGTCCCGGAGGACTGGAGAATAGCCAATGTTGTTCCTTTGTTCAAGAAGGGGAGCAAGGATAATCCAGGGAACTACAGGCCGGTGAGCCTTACGTCAGTGGCAGGGAAACTACTGGAGAGAATTCTTTGAGACAGGATCTACTCCCATTTGGAAGCAAGTGGACATATTAGCGAGAGGCAGCACGGTTTTATGAAGGGGAGGGCGTGTCTCACTAACTTGATAGAGTTTTTCAAGGAGGTCACAAAGATGATTGATGCAGGTAGGGCAGTGGATGTTGTCTATATGGACTTCAGTAAGGCTTTTGACAAGGTTCCTCATGGCAGACTGGTACAAAAGGTGAAGTCACACGGGATCAGAGGTGAGCTGGCAAGATGGATACAGAACTGGCTAGGTCATAGAAGGCAGAAAGGAGCAATGGAAGGGTGCTTTCTGATTGGGGGGCTGTGACTAGTGGTGTTCCGCAGAGATCAGTGTTGGGACCCTTGCTGTTTGTAGTATATATAAATGATTTGGAGGAAAATGTAACTGGTCTGATTTGTAAGTTTGTGGACGACACATAGTTTGCTGGAATTGCGGATAGCGATGAGGACTGTCAAAGGATACAGCAGGATTTAAATCGTTTGGAGACTTGGGTGGAGAGGTGGCAGATGGAATTTAATCCAGACAAATGTGAGGTAATGCATTTTGGAAGGTATAATACAGGTAGGGACTATACAGTGAATGGTAGAACCCTCAAGAGTATTGACAGTCAGAGAGATCCAGGTGTACAGGTCCACAGGTCACTGAAGGTGGCAACACAGATGGAGAAGGTACTCAAGAAGGTATACGGCATGCTTGCCTTCATTGGCCGGGGCATTGGCTATAAAAATTGGCAAGTCATGTTGCAGCTGTATAGAACCTTAGTTAGGCCACACTTGGAGCTTAGTGTTCAATTCTGGTCGTCACACTACCAGAAGGATGTGGAGGCTTTGGAGAGGGTGCAGAAGAGATTTACCAGGATTTTGCCTGGTAGGGAGGGCATAAGCTATGAGGAGAGTTTGAATAAACTCGGCTTGTTCTCACTGGAACATCGGAGGTTGAGGGGCGACTTGATAGAGGACTACTAAATTATGAGGGGCATGGACAGAGTGGATAGTCAGAGGCTTTTTCCCAGGGTAGAGGAGTCAATTGCGCGGGGGCATAGGTTTAAGGTGCGAGGGGCAAGGTTTAGAGGAGATGTACCAGGCAATCTTTTTACACAGAGGGCAGTGAATATTTTATTGTGGTCACAGTTACTCAGAGGGTAGTGGGTGCCTGGAACTCGCTGCTGGAAGAGGTGATGGAAGCAGGGATGATAGTGACATTTAAGGGGCATCTTGACAAATACATGAATAGGATGGGAATTGAGGGGTACGGACCCCAGAAGTGTAGAAGATTTTGGTTTAGACGGGCAGCATGCTTGGAGGGCCGAAGGGCCTGTTCCTGTGCTGTACTTTTCTTTCTTCTTAGTTCTTTATATCACCGAGAGAGCCATATGTGGTTCTTGTAAATAAAACAGGTATAAATCTGAAGGTAGTGTTGTTAAAATCTTGATTTATAAATGGCTTAAATGCAATTCAATTATTTGATGCAAGATTATTCAACTTCAAAGTAAACTATTAGAAAGAAGTTAATCAATATTGATGAATGCTGACAACATTAAAACTGACCCACAGCCAACTGACTGAACTGTTCCGGTTGTCATAAATCAGACAAATGGACATTGAACAAAGTTTTCTCAGATATTCAATATTTTCTCAGGTATTCAATTGTGGCATCATGATATGCTCATGTCTCCCCAGCCCGATAACATGCCTTGCAGTCAATTTGTGGACACTGTTGCCTTCAATAATGTAGCTGTTGTTGCAATGGCAGCCAGTTCTCTCCCACTGAATGTTCCTGCATGGCATCGCTGACACACGTGCTTCTGGCCTCTCAGCAGCAACCACACTGCAAGAAGACCTGCAGAAGACTTTCACTCTCTTTGTCTGCACAGAGACATTGCCTCGGTTGTGTTGTCGTCATCACCAAGAACACAACAAATGCACACACCGGGAATCCCTGTCCAGGTTTGTGCTCACTCACCGGGGGCTCTGGCACACTCTGACTCTCAGATCTGCTGAGCTTGGCGGCGAGTTCTCTGACGATCTCCTTCTGTTTCATGACGGGCTCTTTCTGCTGCAGGATGGTCTCCCGGAGGGGGAATTTGGTCCCCTTGATGTTGTCCACCAGACTAGTGTTCTGTCTCGGGGCACTTGGGATCCATGTCCAGGGGGATGGAAATGCAGATGGATCGCATCTGGATGAACATTTGGGGCACAGGTTTGGCCAGGAGGGGTCGAGCAATCTGCCAAACGTTCCTCAGCACATGGTCGAGGGGGTGGGGTGGTTGGTGGTGGGGGGAGGGGAATGCAAGGAAGCTTCCAGAAATCTGTCAAATAATTGTTCCCTCTAGAGGATTGAATTGATATTTTAGGGAGGATTTTCCTGCAACATTCTGAATGCTGAATGTTGGGAAACTCCGCGTTAGCGACTGATGGGTGTAGAACACCGTGACCCTTAGCTCCGTGACCCTTCTGACACCCACCCGCATGCCGTGACCCGCACTTTAAAAAATACTGGTTTAAGTAATTGTCAAGCCCAATTGTAAAATGTGGTTGTGGCATCTTGCAGCCAGAAGCTGTAAAGTGTTTGATAGCCATTACAGTGAAGTGGGTGGTTACATTGTCAGATGTTGATGTAACGTTAGCAAATTGAAGTGACAGCACTAAAGGAACCTTGTTAGAGTTGATGTGGCTATTAGACAGTTTGCTGTCCACTGGAGCAAATTATGCAGGCCCATAAATTCCCATCTCTGGGGCGTCGTAGCCAGGGCATTCCCCAAATACGTAATGGGGGAGTCCACTGCCCCTGAAGTCCCCATGCAAGGACTTCAGTTAGGCAATTGCCCAACACTGGGAACAATCCAGTACTCTGATGTAAATCCCAAACTTCAGAATGTTGCGACTGCCTTATAGGAATACCCAGGAACGGTTAGAACAATTAAAACCACTTCTAACTCTTGGTAACTATAGCACTGACTACCCAATGCCCTCATGGTACACCCCTCCCCAACTACCTTCCGACCCCCACCACAGAACACCCTGACCACCCCCAACCCAATACATTCCCCCACTCCCCGATTGCCCTCCTGGTCCCCTGGACTACCTCATTCACAGACAACATTCACCAACCCCCCACCCACCCCCCACCCCCCCATTGATCAACCCTCCCAACTGACTATCCACCCCTTCTCCACCACCCCCCAGATCCTACCCACTTACCCTCACATCCTAAACAATAACCTTCCCCCTAGCTTCCCAAGGTACCTGGACCTTTAAACCTATCTGCTGTCCAGCAGCTAGTGCAGTAAAAGAGAAGAGGGCCTCGGAATCCACTGTGCTGTACATTTCTCACCCAGCCTGAGTCAGAAGGTCGGGCAAGGGAGAGTAACAAGGAGCAGAGTGACAACTTAACTGTGATTGCCACTCCATGGAATTTTGACCCATTCTTTTGATTTGATTTATTATTCCCACATGTATTAGGATACAGTGAAAAAATTATTTCTTGCATGCTATGCAGACAACGCATACAGTACATAGAAAAGGAAGGAGAGACTGCAGAATGTAATGTTATAGTCATAGCTAGGGTGTAGAGAAAAGATCAACTTAACACGAGGTAGGTCCATTCAAAAGTCTGATGGCAGTAGGGAAGAAGCTGTTCTTGAGCCAGTTGGTACGTGACCTCAAACTTTTGTATCTTTTTCCTGACGGAAGAAGGTGGAAGAGAGTATGTCCGGGGTGCGTGGGGTCCTTAATTATGCTGGCTGCCTTTCCGAGGCAGCGTGAATTATAGATAGAGTCAATGGATGGGAGGCTGGTTTGCGTGATGGACTGGGCTACACTCACAACCTTTTGTAGTTTCCTGCGGTCTTGGGCAGAGCAGGCTCCATACCAAGCTGTGATACAACCAGAAAGAATGCTTTCTATGGTGCATCTGTAGAAGATGGTGAGAGTCGTAGCAGACATGCCAAATTTCCTTAGTCTTCTGAGAAAGTAGAGTCATTGGTGGGTTTTCTTAACTGTAGTGTCGGCATGGGGGGACCAGGACAGGTTGTAGGTAATTTGGACACTTAAAAACTTGAAGCTCTCGACCCTTTCTACTTCGTTCCCATTGATGTAGACAAGAGTATGTTCTCCACTACGCTTCCTGAAGTCGATGACAGTCTTCTTCATTTTGTTGACATTGAGGGAGAGATTATTGTCTTCGCACCAGTTCACCAGGTTCTCTATCTCATTCCTCTACTCTGTCTCTGTGTGGTGAATGTATAGTGCTAATAATTCACCATGTATTTGTATCATGTTCTGCTGTTGTGTTCTGTTGTTAACCCTGTGGGCTCCACCTATGGGCCATTGTGTGGCTTCACCCACAGGGGGATATGTTGGGGCATGTCTGGACTCCGCTCATGGCTCCTCCCCTTAAGAGGAAGTATAAAGAGCAGCTGACCTGCAGGCAGTTCCCAGTATTGTACCAGTCGCAGGCAGGCACTGTTCTAAGCTGATTAAAACCACGGTTTACTTCTCCTCGTCTCTTTGTGTGAATTGATGGTCGCATCAATTTAATCAGCTTAAATACAACTATGGAATCAGCCTTCAAACCTGACAGACTGGAACTCGATCTGCAGGCTGCGGAGGCAAAAGAAATTTTTTCGCACTGGCTTCGTGCTTCAAGGCCTACCTCGCCGCGTCGTCCACGCCATCCGTCACGGATGAACAGAAGCTGAGCCTCCTCCACGCACGGGTGAGCCATCACATTTCTGTCCAGCTCGACAAGGCCGCCACCTATACAAATGCCCTCACGCTGCTCGAATGCCTCTACGTACGGCCTGTGAACGAGGTCTACGCAGGACATGTCTTCACCTCTCGCCGCCAGCACCCCGGGGAGTTGCTGGATGATTACCTATTCGACCTCAAAGCCCTCGCACGCAACTGTAATTACCAGGCCGTTACGGCCACTCAGCACATGGAGCTCGCCGTCCAAGACGTTTCCGTGGCGGGGGTCTGATCGAATTATGTGAGACAGCGCCTGCTCGAAAAAGGGGCCCAGGACTTGGACGACACGGTAAAGTTAGCCACCTCTCTGGAGGTTGCTTTTCAGAGCCTTACTGCGTTCCCGGCTGACCACGCGACCCCCTCGTGGGCCCCCGACCAGAGACTTCACCAGGCCTGTGCCGTGCGGCCGCCCGCCCATCATGGGGAGCTACCCTGCTATTTTTGCGGCCAGTCTCAACACCCCCGGCAGCACTGCCCGGCCCGCAACGCGAACTGCAGCAGCTGTGGGCGAAAAGGACACTTCGCCAAGGTCTGCCCGGCCAGGTCTAAGAACTCGAACTCACAGACCCGATCCTCAGACTCACAGGCCCGCAGACCCCGCAATGTGGCAGCATGTCTGCCGACTCCGTCTCCTCACAACACGTGCAACTCATGGGGGCCGCCATCTTGGCCATCTTCCCCCACGCGGCCGGCCACGTGCGATCCATGGGGACCGCCATCTTGGACACCATCTGCTACGCCGCTCGACGCGTACGATCTACACGGACAGTCATCGCGGGGCCGCCCCAGCACCTCCGATCACGTCGCCGGCTACCCGCAACTCAGCGCGGTCACCCTGGACCAGTCGCGACCCAAGCACCTCGGGAGCACCATGATGGCCGTCCGGGTTAACGGGTACGAGCCACCTTGCCTTTTCGACTCCGGGAGCACAGAGAGCTTCATTCACCCGGACATGGTAAGATGCTGCTCTCTCCCCCAATTTTCCCGACGCAACAAACCATCTCCCTCGCCTCTGGGTTGCACTCAGTGCAAATCCAAGGGTGCACAACTGCAACCCTAGCGATACAGGGTGCTGAGTACGCTAATTTAAAACTATATGTGCTCCCAGACCTCTGCGCTCCTCTCCTATTGGGACTAGACTTCCAATGTAACCTCAGGAGCCTTACTCTTACGTTCGGGGGGCCCCTACCCCCACTGACCATATGCAGCCTCGCGACCCTAAAAGTCGACCCTCCCCCTCTCTTCGCAAACCTCACCGCCGACTGCAAGCCAGTCGCCACCAGAAGCAGGCGGTATAGCATGCAGGACAGGACGTTCAGTAGGTCCGAGGTCCAGCGTCTCTTGCGGGAGGGAGTCATAGAGGCCAGCAATAGTCCCTGGAGAGCTCAGGTGGTGGTCGTCAAGACCGGGGAAAAGTTCCGGATGGTAATACAGCCAAACATTTAACCGGCACATGCAACTCGATGCGTACCCCCTTACCCGGATTGCAGACATGGTAAATCAGATCGCACACTACCACGTGTTCTCCACAGTGGATCTGAAGTCTGCATACCACCAGCTCCCAATCCGCCCGGAGGACCGCCACTACACGGCTTTTGAGGCAGACGGCCGCCTTTTCCATTTCCTCCGGGTCCCCTTTGGCATCACGAATGGGGTTTCGGTGTTCCAAAGAGCAATGGACCGAATGGTGGACCAGTACGGGCTGCAAGCCACATTTCCGTACTTGGACAATGTCACCATCTGTGGCCATGATCGGCAGGACCACGGCGCCAACCTCCACCGATTTCTCCAAACCGCCCAAAAACTCTACCTCACCTACAACAAGGAGAAATGCGTTTCCGCACAACCAGACTAGCCATCCTCGGCTACGTCATGGAGAACGGGGTCCTAGGGCCTGACCCTGATCGTATGCTGCAACTCCCTCTTCCTCACTGTCCCAAGGCCCTGAAGAGGTGCCTTGGATTCTTCTCCTATTACGCATAGTGGGTCTACCAGTATGCGGACAAAGTCCATCCACTAATTAAGGCCACCATTTTTCCACTGGTAACTGAGGCCCGCCAGGCCTTCAGCTGCATCAAGGTAGATATCGCCAAAGCCGCGATGCGCGCGGTGGACGAGTCCGTCCCCTTCCAGGTGGAGAGCGACGCATCGGAGGTCGCTCTCGCCACCATCCTCAACCAAGCAGGCAGACCAGTAGCATTCTTTTCACGCACCCTCACCACCTCTGAAATGCGACACTCCTCGGTCGACCCCGATATGGCTCCCCCCCCCCCGCCATCCCCCCCTTCACCGGTCCACAGGAATGAAGCTCCAGAAGAGCCGCTCCCGGAGTCCACGCCTGTGCCCGCACCGGACCCACTCCCACAGCCACCCGGACTGGCTGCAACACCAGTGCCATCCCCTGCCCCGATATGACCACTCCCACTGTCATTAAAGCCATGCATAGTGTCTTCACCCTGTTTGGTTTCCCCAGTTATGTCCACAGTGACCGGGGCTCGTCGTTCATGAGCGACGAACTGCGTCAGTACCTGCTCAGTAAGGGCATCGCCTCGAGCAGGACGACCAGTTATAACCCCAGAGGAAGCAGGCAGGTGGAGAGGGAGAACGCGACAGTCTGGAAGACCGTCCTACTGGCCCTGCGGTCCAGGAATCTCCCAGTTTCTCACTGGCAGGAGGTCCTCCCCGATGCACTCCACTCTATTAGGTCCTTCCTTTGTACAGCCACAAACCAGACTCCTCATGACTGCTTGTTTGTTTTCCCTAGGGGAGCTACCTCAAGGGCCTCGCTTCCGTCCTGGCTGAAGACACCTGGACCAGTCCTCCTCCGAAAACACGTTCGGAGCCTTAAGACCGACCCCCTGGTAGAGAGGGTCCAGCTCCTACACTCCAACCCACAATATGCTTATGTCGAACACCCCGATGGCCGACAAGATACCGTCTCTCTCTGGGACCTGGCGCCCGCAGGCTCCACCACCACCACCGCAGCCCCCACACTATATCCCGTCCAACCGACCATGTCCAGCGCCCCCACCCCTATATGGCTCCCGCGCTCCCCCCCGCCCGCCATCCCCCCTTCACCGGTCCACAGGAATGAAGCTCCAGAAGAGCCGCTCCCGGAGTCCACGCCTGTGCCCGCACCGGACCCACTTCCACAGCCACCCGGACCGGCTGCAACACCAGTGCTTCGGTGATCGCAGTGCACGATCTGTGCGCCGGACCGGCTGAACCTATGAGCCCGTCACCCCCACCGGACTTTATTTTTTATCAGGGGGTGAATGCAGTGAATGTATAGTGCTAATAATTCACCAGTGCATTTGTATCATGTTCTGCTGTTGTGTTATGTTGTTTACCCTGTGGGCTCCACCTATGGGCCATTGTGTGGCTTCACCCACAGGGGGATATGTTGGGGCATGTACGGGCTCTGCCCATGGCTCCTCCCCTTAAGAGGAAGTATAAAGAGCAGCTGACCTGCAGGCATTTCCCAGTGTTGTACCAGTCGCAGGCAGGCACTGTTCTAAGCTGATTAAAACCCCAGTTTACTTCTCCTCGTGTCTTTGAGTGAATTGATGGTCGCATCACTCTGTTTGAAATCCAACCCACTATGGTAGTATTATCAGCAAATTTGAGAATTGAGTTGATGGGGAATTTAGCCACACAGTAATAGGTGTACAAGGAGTATAGTAGGGGGCTGAGGACACAGCCTTGTGGGGCACCGGTGTTGAGGATGATCATGGAGGAGGTGTCGTTTTCTTTTTTCTGCCACGTGCACAAAGCCTACTCCCGGATAGATTTTTTTTTGTTCTGGGCAGGGCGCTGATCCCGAAAGTGGAGGGAACGGAGTATTTGGCTATAGCCATTTCAGATCACACCCCGCACTGGGTGGAGCTGGAGCTGGGGGAGGAGAGGGACCAACGCCCGTTGTGGCGGTTGGATGTGGGACTGTTGGCGGACGAGGTGGTGTGTGGGAGGGTGAGGGGGTGTATCGAAAGGTACTTGGAGGCCAACGACAACGGGGAGGTGCAGGTGGGGGTGGTGTGGGAGGCGCTGAAGGCGGTGATCAGGGGAGAGCTAATCGCCATCACGGCTCATAGGGAGAAGAGAGTGGGCAGGGAAAGGGAGAGGTTAGTAGGGGAGATTTTGAGAGTGGACAGGAGATACGCAGAGGCCCCTGAAGAGGGACTACTTAGGGAAAGGCGATGTCTCCAGATGGAGTTTGACCTGTTGACCACAGGGAAGGCAGAGGCACAGTGGAGGAAAGCTCAGGGGGCGACGTATGAGTATGGGGAGAAGGCGAGTTGGATGCTGGCACACCAGCTCTGTAAGAGGATGGCAGCGAGGGAAATAGGTGGAGTCAAGGATGGAAGGGGAGCTACGGTGCGGAGTGCGACAAAAGTAAGTGAGGCATTCAAGGCCTTCTATGAGGAGCTGTACAGATCCCAGCCCCCAGTGGGGGAAGAGGGGATGAGACGATTTTTGGACCAACTGAGGTTCCCGAGGGTGGAGGAGCAGGCGGTGGCTGGTTTGGGGGCGCCAATTGGGTTGGAGGAGCTGAGCAAAGGTCTGGGGAGTATGCAGGCATGGAAGGCCCCGGGACCGGACGGGTTCCCGGTTGGGTTCTATAGGAAATACGTAGACCTGTTGGCCCCGCTGCTAGTGAGGACTTTTAATGAGGCAAGGGAGGGAAGGACCCTGCCCCCGACAATGTCGGAGGCGACGATCTCTTTGATCCTGAAGCGGGACAAGGACCCACTGCAATGTGGTTCGTACAGGCCGATCTCGCTCCTCAACGTGGATGCTAAGTTGCTGGCAAATGTGCTGGCTACGAGGATCGAGGACTGTGTCCCGGGGGTAATCCACGAGGACCAGACGGGATTTGTAAAGGGTAGGCAGCTAAACACCAATGTGCGGCGGCTCCTAAACGTGATAATGATGCCATCGGTGGAGGGAGAGGCGGAGATAGTGGTGGCTATGGACGCGGAGAAGGCCTTTGACCGAGTAGAGTGGGAGTACCTCTGGGAAGTGCTGCGTAGGTTTGGGTTCGGGGGAGGGTTGATTAGTTGGGTTAAGCTCCTTTACAGAGCCCCGGTGGCGAGTGTGGTTACGAATCGGCGGAGGTCAGAGTATTTTCGGCTGTACCGTGGGACGAGGCAGGGGTGCTGCCTGTCCCCCCTGTTGTTTGCATTAGCAATTGAACCCTTGGCCATGTCATTAAGGGAGTCTAGGAAATGGAGGGGGGTGGTCCGAGGGGGAGAGGAGCATCGAGTGTCGCTTTATGCAGACAACCTGTTGTTGTATGTGGCGGATCCAGTGGAGGGGATGGTGGAGGTCATGCAGACTCTAAGGGAGTTTGGGGATTTTTCGGGCTATAAGCTTAATGTAGGGAAGAGTGAGCTTTTTGTAGTACAGTCAGGAGACCAGGAAAGGGGGATAGACAATCTACCGCTGAGGAGGGCGGAGGGGAGCTTTTGGTATCTGGGGATCCAGATAGCCAGGAGTTGGGGGACCCTACATAAACTGAATCTGACGAGGCTGGTGGAGCAGATGGAGGAGGACTTCAAACGATGGGACATGTTGCCGCTCTCGCTTGCGGGTAGAGTGCAGTCGGTCAAAATGGTGGTCCTCCCGAGGTTTCTTTTGGTGTTCCAGTGTCTTCCAATTGTAATCACCAAGGCCTTTTTTAAGAGGGTAGGCAGGAGTATGATGGGTTTTGTGTGGGTGAATAAGACCCCGAGGGTAAGGAGAGGGTTTCTGGAGCGCAGTAGGGACCGAGGAGGGTTGGCGCTGCCGAATCTGGGTGGCTACTATTGGGCAGCAAATGTGGCGATGATCCATAAGTGGGTGATGGAGGGAGAGGGGGCAGCATGGAAGAGGTTGGAGATGGCATCCTGCAAGGAAACGAGCCTGTGGGCGCTGGTGACGGCACCGCTGCTGCTCTCGCCGACAAGGTACACCACGAGTCCGGTGGTGGCAGCAACGCTAAAGATCTGGGGCCTGTGGAGACGGCGCAGGGGTGCAATGGGAGCCTCGGTGTGGTTCCCGATCAGGGTAACCATCGGTTTGTCCCAGGAAGGATGGACGGGGGTTTTCAGAGCTGGCATCGAGCAGGGATTAGAAGAATGGGGGACCTGTTCATTGATGGGACGTTTGCGAGCCTAGGGGCACTGGAGGAGAAGTTTGGGCTACCCCCGGGAAATGCTTTCAGATACATGCAGGTGAGGGCGTTTGTGAGGCGACAGGTGAGGGAATTCCCGTTGCTCCCGGCACAGGAAATTCAAGACAGGGTGATCTCGGGTGTATGGGTCGGAGAGGGCAAGGTGTCGGCGATATACCAGGAGATGAAAGAAGAGGGGCAGGCGTTGGTAGAGGAGCTGAAGGGTAAATGGGAGGAGGAGCTGGGGGAGGAGATTGAGGAGGGCCTATGGGCTGATGCCCTAAGTAGGGTTAATTCCTCTTCTTCGTGTGCCTGATACAGTTTAAGGTGGTTCATAGAGCGCACATGACGGGGGTGAGGCTGAGTAGGTTCTTTGGGGTGGAGGACAGATGTTGGAGGTGCTCAGGAAGCTCGGCAAACCATGTCCATATGTTTTGGTCATGCCCGGCACTGGAGGGGTTCTGGAGGGGAGTGGCGTGAACAGTATCTAAGGTGGTGAAAGTCCGGGTCAAGCCAAGCTGGGGGCTAGCAATATTTGGAGTAGTGGACGAGCCGGGAGTGCAGGAGGCGAAAGAGGCCGGAATTCTGGCCTTTGCATCCCTAGTAGCCCGGCAAAGTATCTTGCTAATGTGGAAGGAGGCGAAGCCCCCCAGCCTGGAGGCCTGGGTAAATGATATGGCTGGGTCCATAAAGTTAGAGAGGATAAAGTTTGCCTTGAGAGGGTCTGCGCAGGGGTTCTACAGGCGGTGGCAACCGTTCCTAGACTATCTCGCGGAGCGTTAGATGAAGGTCGGTCAGCAGCAGCAGCAACCCGGGGGGGGGGGGGGAGGGGGGAGGGGGGACGTCTTGCGTGGGGGGGGGGGGGGGGGGGGGAGGGGGGTCTGTCTGGGGGGTATTTGAGCAAGAAAATACATGAAGGATCTGGAAAACTGACATGTACGGGAGGAATCCAATGTCCAAAGTTCTGTAACATATCGTTTCGCCATGTTTATGTCTTGCTATGTGCGTTATTAAGGCACGCTGCTTGGCTTTTCTTTGGTACAGGGATGATGGTCGTCTTCTTGAAGCAGATAGGGACCTCAGATTGTTGTAAAGAGAGGTTGAAGATATCTGCGAATACCCCCACCAGCTGGTCTACACAAGACCCGAGTGCTCGTCCGGGTACCCCATCCGGGCCAGTGGCTTTCCGTGGGTTGACCTTCGAGAAGGCTGCTCTGATGTCTGCAATGGTGATCTCAGATACAAGTTCATCCGAGGCTTCTGGGGTGTAGGACGTACTCCCGCTGACCTCTTGCTCAAAGTGGGCATAGAATGCATTGAGCTCATCAAGGAGGGGTGCGTTGGAGCAGGTGATTTTACATGCCTTCATCTTGTAGCCCGTTATGACTTGCAGACCTTGCCATAGTTGGCGGGGCTCCGTGTGGCTCGTCTGGGACTCGAGCTTGATCCAGTACTGTCTTTTGGCATCTTTGATGGATTTCCTTAGATCATATCTGGCTTTCTTGTAGAGGTCAGGGTCGCCTAACTTGAACGCCTCAGAACTAGACTTCAGCAAGCAGTGGATATCCCTGTTCATCCAGGGTTTCCGGTTGGGAAACACGCGGATTTGCTTCTTTGGCACAAAGTCTTCTACACACTTACTAATGAAGTCAGTTACTGTCGTGGCGTTCCCGTTCAGGCTGGTCGCAGAGTTTTTAAATACTGACCAGTCCACTGACTCTAAGCAGTCCCGAAGGAGATCATCCAATTCCTCAGACCATGATTCTGGCGTTTGCCCCAGGTTGGTGCTTTAACTACAGCTCTTTTTGACACAGATTAATCATCTGGACTTGGGTATACAGAGCTTTACAAAGTTTGCTGATGACGCAAAACTTGGATATGTAGCAAACAATGATGAAAACAATGACCTACTTCACTTGCATTTATGTCGCGTTTTAAAAAACCAACCCAAAGTGCTTCACAGGAGGTGATCCTCAAACACTCAGCCACATGAGGAAGAAAGTGCAAATATCCTCAATCCAAAGTCACAAAACCAAACACTTTTTATTGAAGCCCACCGACCTTTAGAACAGGAAGTCTAGTTGTTTGTCTACAGTGTTTACCTTGTGATTTTTATGGTGTACATGTCAAAAAGAAACTTATTCCGGGTGCCCTGGACTTATTATTTAGAGAAACAGGGCGGTTTGGTGGCGCAATGGTTTGCACTGCTGCCTCATGGTGTCAAGGACCTGGGTTCAATCCCACTCCTAGAATCATAGAATCATAGAATTTACAGTGCAGAAGGAGGCCATTTGGCCCATTGAGTCTGCACCGGCCTTGGAAGGAGCACCCCACTTAAGCCCACACTTCCAACCTATCCCTGTAACCTAGTAACCTCGTGGAGTTTGCACTTTCCCCCCGTGTTTGCGTGGGTTTCAGCCCCACAACGCAAAGATGTGCAGGGTAGGTGAATTGGCCACGCTAAATTGACCCTTAATTGGAAAAAAAGAATTGGATACTATTAAAAAAATGTAAAATAAATTATTCAGAGACAAATCTTGCTTTTCTCTCCATTTGATGAGTTTAGGCTGAAACTAGACCAGGCTTGGGCTATTGTAATGCAAGTTTATCTGCGGTATCTGGGCCGGGATTCTCCCCTACCCGGCGGGGCGGGGGGTCCCAGCGGAAAGTAGTGGCTGCTGACGTCATCCCCGCACATGCGCAGGGGGGGGGGGGGGTCACTTCCACATCGGCCATCGCGGAGGCTATGGTCGAGGCGGAAGGAAAAGAGTGCCCCCACGGCACAGGCCCGCCTGCGGATCGATGGGCCCCGATCACGGGCCAGGCCACCGTGGGGGCACCCCCCCGGGGCTAGATCGCCCCGTGCCCCCCCCCCAGGACCACGGAGCCCTCCCGCGCCGCCAGTCCCGCCGGTAAGATAGGTGGTTTAATTCACGGCAGCGGGACTGGCATGACAGCAGTGGGACTTCGGCCAATCGCGGGCCGGAGTATCACCGGGGGGGGGGCCCGCCGACCCCCGCCGAATTTTCGGTGCCGGAGAATTTGGCGGCCGGCGGGGGCGGGTTTCACGCCGCCCCTCGGCGATTCTCCGACCCGGCGGGGGTCGGAGAATCCCGCCCCTGAAAACCAAAATGATCTGAAATCCAAAATGAAATCAGCCCTGAGGGTTTCAGACAAAGGATATTCGACCTGGTTAGGGCAAACAACTCATAGCTGGGTCAAAGAAGAAGGTTTTATGGAACATTTTAATGGAGTGGAGAGGGCGGGAGACAGAGAGGTAGGGTGCTCCTTCCAAAGGCCGGTGCAGACTCAATGGGCCGAATGGCCTCCTTCTGCACTGTAAATTCTATGAGAGATCGAGAGGTGGATCTGGCATTAATTCATTTGATAGGGACTGAAATGTTTTTACTTAACTCTTATTAACTATCGATCTCAGATCTTAATTTGCTGCAAAATTTACATCTCTTTAGTTTACAATCCTCATATTATGTGCGCGATTCTCCACTCCCACGCCGGTTGGGAGAATCGCCGGGGCTGCCAAAATTTCCGGGGACGCCGGTCCGACGCCCTCCCACGATTCTCCCAAGCGGCGGGAACGGCCCGGTCGAGTTTCGCGGGCCGCAGGCCGGAGAATCGCCGGAGACACCCAAAATGGCGATTCTCCGGCACCCCCGCTATTCTCAGGCCCGGATGGGCCAAGCGGCCAGGCCAAAACGGCGGGTTCTCCCCGGCGCCGTCCACACCTGGTCGCTGCAGTCGTGGGCGGTGCGTGAACGCTGGGGGGGCGGCCTGTGGGGGGGGGGGGGGGGGGGGGCGAGGGGGGATCCTGCACCGGGCTTTACCTGGAATGTGGGGTGGCCCGCGAACGGTGCCCACCGATCGTCGGGCCGTCCTCTCTGAAGGAGGACGTCCTTCCTTCCGCGACCCCGCAAGATCCGTCCCCCATCTTCTTGCGGGGCGGACTTAGAGAGGACGGCAACCACGCATGCGCGGGTTGGCACCGGCCAAATATTGAGAAACAAGTATCCTGATCATAAATGAATAATAGGGAATAGGACTAAGGAGCGATTTAAAATCAGAGAACCTATGGTGGGATAAAATTGACATAAATAAGTCAGTATGGAGTATTGAGGAATAAGAACTAGGAGCAGGAGTAGGCCATCTGGCCCTTCGAGCCTGCTCCGCCATTCAATGAGATCATGGCTGATCTTTTGTGGATTCAGCTCTACTTTCCGGCCCGAACACCATAATCCTTAATCCCTTTATTCTTCAAAAAACTATCTATCTTTCTCTTGAAAACATTTAATGAAGGAGCCTCAACTGCTTCACTGGGCAAGGAATTCCATAGATTCACAGCCCTTTGGGTGAAGAAGTTCCTCCTAAACTCAGTCCTAAATCTACTTCCCCTTATTTTGAGGCTATTCCCCCGAGTTCAGCTTTCACCCGCCAGTAGAAACAACCTGCCCGCATCTATCCTATCTATTCCCTTCATAATTTTATATGTTTCTATCAGATGCATCCTTCCAAATTCCAACAAATTTGGTGAGAGGGGCAAGGTTTAGAGTAGATGTACGAGGCAAGTTTTTTACATCGAGGGTAGTGGGTGCCTGGAACTCGCTACCTGAGGAGATGGTGGAAGCAGGGACGATAGTGACATTTAAGGGGCATCTTGACAAATACATGAATAGGATGGGAATAGAGGGATACGGACCCAGGAAGTGTAGAAGATTGTAGTTTAGTCGGGCAGCATGGTCAGCACGGGCTTGGAGGGCCGAAGGGCCTGTTCCTGTGCTGTACTTTTCTTTGTTCTTTGTTTTTTGTTCTTTGAGTACAGTCCCAGACTACTCAACCTCTCTTCGGAATCCAACCCCCTCAACTCTGGGATTAAACTAGTTATTGTAATTGTGAGCAATTGTGGGGCCAACACTGATCTCTGAGGGATACCACTAGCTACTGATTGCCAACCAGAGAAACACCCATTAATCCCCACACTTTGCTTTCTATTAATTAACCAATCCTCTATCCATTCTACTACTTTACCCTAACGCCATGCATCTTTATCTTATGCAGCAACCTTTTGTGTGGCACCTTGTCAAAAGCTTTCTGGAAATCCAGATATACCACATCCATTGTCTCCCCGTTGTCTACCGCACTGGTAATGTTCTCAAAAAATTCCACTAAATTAGTTAGGCACGACCTGCCCTTTATGAACCCATGCTGTGTCTGTCCAATTTTACAATTTCCATCCAGATGCCTCGCTATTTCTTCCTTGATGATAGATTCCAGCATCTTCCCTGCTACCGAAGTTAAGCTAACTGGCCTATAATTACCCGCTTTCTGCCTACCTCCTTTTTTAAACAGTGGTGTCACGTTTGCTGATTTCCAATCCGCTGGGGCCACCCCAGAGTCCAGTGAATTTTGGTAAATTATCACTAGTGCATTTGCAATTTCCCATGCCATCTCTTTTAGTACTCTGGGATGCATTCCATCAGGGCCAGGAGACTTGTCTACCTTTAGCCCCATTAGCTACCTCCTTAGTGATAACAATCGTCTCAAGGTCCTCACCTGTCATAGCCTCATTTCCATCAGTCACTGGCATGTTATTTGTGTCTTCCACTGTGAAGACCGACCCAAAAAACCTGTTCAGTTCCTCAGCCATTTCCTCATCTCCCATTATTAAATCTCGCTTCTCATCCTCTAAAGGACCAATATTTACCTTAGCCACTCTTTTTTTGTTTTATATATTTGTAGAAACCTTTACTGTCTGTTTTTATATTCTGAGCAAATTTACTCTCATAATCTATCTTACTCTCCTTTATGTAAGACCATAAGACATAGGAGTGGAAGTAAGGCCATTCGGCCCATCGAGTCCACTCCACCATTCAATCATGGCTGATTTCAACTCCATTTACCCGCTCGCTCTCCATAGCCCTTAATTCCTCGAGAAATCAAGAATTTATCAACTTCTGTCTTAAAGACACTCAACGTCCCGGCCTCCACCCCTCTGTGGCAATGAAGTCCACAGACCCACCACTCTCTGGCTGAAGAAATTTCTCCTCATCTCTGTTCTAAAGTGACTCCCTTTTATTCTAAGGCTGTGCCCCCGGGTCCTAGCCTCCCCTGCTAATGGAAACAACTTCCCTACGTCCACCCTATCTAAGCCATTCATTATCTTGTAAGTTTCTATTAGATCTCCCCTCAACCTCCTAAACTCCAATGAATATAATCCCAGGATCCTCAGACGTTCATCGTATGTTAGGCCTACCATTCCTGGGATCATCCGTGTGAATCTCCACTGGACCCGCTCCAGTGCCAGAATGTCCTTCCTGAGGTGTGGGGCCCAAAATTGCTCACAGTATTCTAAATGGGGCCTAACTAATGCTTCAGAAGTACATCCCTGTTTTTATATACCAAGCCTCTTGAGATGAATGACAACATTGCATTTGCTTTCTTAATTACGGACTCAACCTGCAAGTTTACCTTTACAGAATCCTGGACTAGGACTCCCAAGTCCCTTTGCACTTCAGCATTATGAATTTTGTCACCGTTTGGAAAATAGTCCATGCCTCTATTCTTTTTTCCAAAGTGCAAGACCTCGCACTTGCCCACGTTGAATTTCATCAGCCATTTCTTGGACCACTCTCCTAAACTGTCTAAATCTTTCTGCAGCCTCCCCACCTCCTCCATACTACCTGCCCCTCCACCTATCTTTGTATCATCGGCAAATTTAGCCAGAATGCCCCCAGTCCCGTCATCTAGATCGTTAATATATAAAGAGAACAGCTGTGGCCCCAACACTGAACCCTGCGGGACACCACTCGTCACCGGTTGCCATTCCGAAAAAGAACATTTTATCCCAACTCTCTGCTTTCTGCCTGACAGCCAATCATCAATCCATGTTAGTACCTTGCCTTGAATACCATGGGCCCTTATTTTACTCAGCAGTCTCCCGTGAGGCACCTTATCAAAGGCCTTTTGGAAGTCAAGATAGATAACATCTATTGGCTCTCCTTGGTCTAACCTATTTGTTATCTCTTCAAAGAACACTAACAGGTTTGTCAGGCACAACCTCCCCTTACTAAATCCATGCTGACTTGTCCTAATCCGACCCTGCACTTCCAAGAATTTAGAAATCTCATCCTTAACAATGGATTCTAGAATCTTGCCAACAACCGAGGTTAGGCTAATTGGCCTATAATTTTCCATCTTTTTCCTTGTTCCCTTCTTGAACAGGGGGGTTACAACAGCGATTTTCCAATCCTCTGGGACTTTTCCTGGCTCCAGTGACTTTTGAAAGATCATGGGCGAAATTCTCCGGAAACGGCGCGATGTCCGCCGACTGGCGCCCAAAACGGCGCAAATCAGACGGGCATCGCGCCGCCCCAAAGGTGCGGAATGCTCCGCATCTTTGGGTGCCGAGCCCCAACATTGAGGGGCTAGGACGGCGCCGGAGGAATTTCCGCCCCGCCAGCTGGCGGAAAAGGCCTTTGGTGCCCCGCCAGCTGGCGCTGAAATGGCATCTCCGGGCGGCGCATGCGCGGGAGCGTCAGCGGCCGCTGACAGTTTCCCACGCATGCGCAGTGGAGGGAATCTCTTCCGCCTCCGCCATGGTGGAGACTGTGGCGGAGGCGGAAGGGAAAGAGTGCCCCCACAGCACAGGCCCGCCCGCGGATCGGTGGGCCCCGATCGCGGGCCAGGCCGCCGTGGGGGCACCCCCCGGGGCCAGATCGCCCCGCGGCCCCCCCCAGGACCCCGGAGCCCACCCGCGCCGCCTTGTCCCGTCGGTAAGGTAGATGGTTCAATTTACGCCGGCGGGACAAGCATTTTAGCGGCGGGGCTTCGGCCCATCCGGGCCGGAGAATCGAGCGGGGGGGCCCACCAACTGGCGCGGCGCGATTCCCGCCCCCGCCGAATCTCCGGTGCCGGAGACTTCGGCAACCGGCGGGGGCGGGATTCACGTCAGCCCCCGGCGATTCTCCAACCCGGTGGGGGGTCGAAGAATTTTGCCCCATAACTAACGCCTCCACTATTTCTTCAGCTATCTCTTTTAGAATTCTAGGATGTAGCCCATCTGGGCCCGGAGATTTATCAATTTTTAGACCTCTTAGTTTCTCTAGCACTTTCTCCTTTGTGATGGCTACCATATTCAACTCTGGCCCCTGACTCTCCGGAATTGTTGGGATATTACTCATGTCTTCTACTGTGAAGACTGACGCAAAGTACTTCTTTAGTTCCTCAGCTATTTCCTTGTCTCCCATCACTAGATTACCAGTGTCATTTTGGAGCGGCCCAATGTCAACTTTTGCCTCCCGTTTGTTTTTAATGTATTTAAAGAAACTTTTACTATCATTCCTAATGTTACTGGCTAGCCTACCTTCATAATTGATCCTCTCTTTCCTTATTTCTCTCTTTGTTATCCTCTGTTTGTTTTTGTAGCCTTCGCAATCTTCTGACTTCCCACTACTCTTTGCCACATTATAGGCTTTCTCTTTTGCTTTGATGCATTCCCTAACTTCCTTTGTCAGCCATGGCTGCCTAATCCCCCCTCTGATAACCTTTCTTTTCTTTGGGATGAGCCTCTGTACTGTGTCCTCAATTACTCCCAGAAACTCCTGCCATTGCTGTTCTACTGTCTTTCCCACTCGGCTCTGCTCTCAGTCGATTTTCGTCAGTTCCTCCCTCATGCCCCTGTAGTTACCTTTATTTAACTGTAACACCTTTACATCTGATTCTACCTTCTTTCTTTCAAATTGGAGATTGAATTCTACCATATTATGAAATGAAATGAAAATCGCTTATTGTCACAAGTAGGCTTCACATGAAGTTACTGTGAAAAGCCCCTAGTCGCCACATTCCGGCTCCTGTTCGGTGAGGCAGTTACGGGAATTGAACCGTGCTGCTGGCCTGCCTTGGTCTGCTTTCAAAGCCAGCGATCACTGCCTCCTAAGTGTTCCCTTACTTTAAGATCTTTAATCAAGTCTGGCTCATTACATAACACTAAGTCCAGAATGGCCTGTTCCCTCGTGGGCTCCATCACAAGCTGTTCCAAAAAGCCCTCCTGTAAACATTCAATGAATTCCCTTTCCTTGGGTCCACTGGCAGCATTATTTACCCAGTCCACCTGCATATTGAAGTCCCCCATGATCACTGTGACCTTGCCTTTCTGACATGCACTTTCTATTTCGTGGTGCATTTTGTGCCCCCGGTCCTGGCCACTGTTAGGAGGCCTGTACATAACTCCCATTATGGTTTTTTTGCCTTTGTGGTTCCTCAACTCTACCCACACAGACTCCACATCATCCAACCCCATGTCGTTTAGTGCTATTGATTTAATTTCATTCCTAATTAACAAGGCAACCCCGCCCCCTCTGCCCACCTCTCTGTCTTTTCGATAGGTTGTGAATCCCTGGATGTTTAAATGCCAGTCCTGAACCCCCTGCAACCACGTCTCTGTGATGCCTACCACATCATACCTGCCAGTCACAATCTGGGCCACAAGCTCATCTACCTTGTTCCGTACACTGCGTGCATTTAAATATAGCACCTTTAATTCTCTATTGACCGTCCCTTTTTGTTTTGTTTGTGTGGTGGACCTTGGTTTACTGAGCCTTTCCATACACTGTGTCATATTTTGTGGGATGGGGACTATCGTAACCTCTCCTGAGTTTTGTCTTTTCGTGCTTTTTTGTATTCCTAAGCAGCTACGCTTCCCACTGATTACTTCACCTCTTGGTTCCCTGACTTTCCCTTCCCCCCCCAATCTCTAGTTATATCTTTTTTAGTAGCTTTCTGTTGCCTCTTAAAGATTTCCCAATCCTCTAGTCTGCCACTAATCTTTGCCACTTTGTATGTGATGCACTATCAATTACCACAAAGACGAGAGTAGTCGAGGCTTCATTGAGCAAAGATGTTGTGCCTCCTGTAGCTGGAACCAGAATGGCTGCAGCACCGGTGAGCACACACATTTATACTCCGCCTACTGGGCGGAGCCAGCAGGCAGGGATTTACCCATGTACCTCTAGTATATGTGTCTTACCGTAATACATATTATTCAGCTAGTGGTGACTACCACAGTATGCTTTTTCCTTCAATTGATCCAAGTTTGGAGACAAGTATGACAGACGAGTGAAGTCCAGAAGCTATTTGATGGAGAGAGGATGGGAAAACCCCAATACTGATGGAGGGTAATCGACACCAATGAAGTTTGCCGGCACAAAGAAATGGTGGAAAATCATCATCAGGTCCAGAAGCAGCAGAAAAATGACCTTCAGCCCAGGAGAGTGACTTTCCAGCCAGGATCGGACTTTGTCTGGAGCTGAAGCCATAGAAACAGTGGGTCAGTCACAAGCTCAACAGCCGAGAACAGCAGTGCTGGAGGAGGGATTGCAAAGTTACCCTTCCAAAAAATTCCTACAGTGCAGAAAGGGGCCATTCGCCCCATCGAGTCTGCACCAATCCTCTGACAGAGCACCCTACCCAGGTCCACTCCCCCGCCATATCCCCAAAGCCCCACCTAACCTTCATATTTTTGGAAACTAAGAGCCAATTTAGTATGGCTATCCACCTAACCTGCACATCTTTGGACTGTGGGAGAAAACCGGAGCACCCGGAGGAAACCCATGCAGACACGACAAGAACATGCGAACTCCACAGACACTTGAGACCAGAATCAAACCCAGGTCGCTGGTGCTGTGAGGCAGCAGTGCTAACCACTGTGCCACCTTGCCACCCTGAAAATGTGCCACCTTAAAATGTAAGTAACATGGGGCAGAATGCCACAGACAGAGGAGGTGTGTCTAATGGGGTAGTCCAGTGCAGGACCACAGTCATAGAGCATAGAACATACAGTGCAGAAGGAGGCCATTCGGCCCATCGAGTCTGCACTGACCCACTTAATGTGCACGTCTTTGGACTGTGGTAGGAAACCGGAGCACCTGGAGGAACCCACACAGACACAGGGAGAACATGCAGACTCCGCACAGACAGTGACCCAGCAGGGAATCGAACCTGGCGCTAAGAAGCCACAGTGCTAGCCACTTGTACTACCGTGCTGCCCAGGATGTCCAGAGCAGTCCAGGAAATTAGAAGCAAACAGTGAGCAAAGTGTTAGTGGGAACTGAGAAAAGCAAAAAGAAGGCACAGTTTGTGCCTGGACGGGGTTTAATTTCGGACTTAACTTGTCGTTCGGATTGAAATGCACCCACTATTATGGTCATGGAATTTAAACAGTGGAAGAGAGGAGATTGAGGGAGAAAGGATGGCAGTAAATATTCAAGAATTGAGGTGTACAGTAAGAGGCTCCCCAGGGACTCAGGAATCATCTTGAAACCTCAATGACCTTCCGATAGCAGAAGGTGAGATGTCGTAACAGTTAACTTTATGTCGTAACAGTCAACTAGATAGTCAGAGGCTTTTCCCCAGGGTAGAGGGGTCAATTACTAGGGGGCATAGGTTTAAGGTGCGAGGGGCAAGGTTTAGAGTAGATGCACGAGGCAAGTTTTTTACACAGAGGGTAGTGGGTGCCTGGAACTCGCTGCTGGATGAGGTGGTGGAAGCAGGGACGATAGCGACATTTAAGGGGCATCTTGACAAATACATGAATAGGATGGGAATAGAGGGATACGGACCCAGGAAGTGTAGAAGATTGTAGTTTAGTCGGGCAGCATGGTCGGCACGGGCTTGGAGGGCCGAAGGGCCTGTTCCTGTGCTGTACATTTCTTTGTTTTTACAATAAAAAGCTGAGAGAAAAGGGAAACACATCTCCTGTTACAACATTGCAAGTGAGGTAACCACACCCTGTGACTGAAGACACTTCCTTTTGGCAAAATTTATTTGCTAATCGACTTCCTTGTTCCTCACATTGGAAGCATTTTCTGTGGTGTCTCACTGCGATCAGAGCTGGAATTACTGTAATTCACAGAGTCACAAATGGGTGATTGGTTGTGAACTCTGACCCCACGCCTATTCGAAAAATGTGTGCTTTGGGGGTGGCACGTGGTGCAGTGGTTGGCACTGGGACTGCGGTGCTGAGGACCCGGGTTCGAATCCCGGCCCCGGGTCACTGTCCGTGTGGAGCTTCACATTCCCCCCGTGTCTGCGTGGGTTTCATCCCCAGAACCCAAAAGATGTGCAGGTTAGGTGGATTGACCACGCTAAATTGCCCCTTAATGGAAAAAAAATAAAATAATTGGGTCCTCTAAATTAAAAAAAAAAGTAAGTGCTTTGAATTACGTAGAGTTAATTAGAATATTAACTCATAGACCCGGAGCTCTGATCAGGTAAATAAAATGGCCTCTCATGCTGCCTCAAGATGAAATAAACCAATCAGCCAACCTGAGTGGTTCATTCTTGGGACAGTTGCGCACCATTGGTGGAACCTATGAAAGGGTCGGTGCACTGGGGCGACATCCAGCTTCATTCTAAACAGGACTGAAATGGCAGCTAAATGCGAGGGGAGCCCCAATTTACAGATACAGTCTTGGAGATGCTGGTGGAGGAGCTTAACAGGTGCCTCATCATCACCAATGACAAGGTGACATTCCAGTTAGGGTTCCAGAAACAGTGGCAGAGGTGATAGAGCGGGTCAGTAACATCACTTGCAGGATTCCAGCACGACAGTCAGCATTTGTCAGGACTAGAAAGCTGGAAACAGGCAAAGCCCGCGAGGAATATAAGCAAGGTACGAAGGAACTTAAGCAAGGAGTCAGGAGAGCTAAAAGGGATCACGAAATGTCTTTGGCAAACATGATTAAGGAAAATCCCCAAGGCTTTTTGCATGTATATAAAGAGCAGGAGGGTAACCAGGGGAAGCATTGGCCCACTCATGAACAGGGGAGGGCATCTATGCATGGAGCCAAAGGAAATGGACGAGGTACTAAATGAATACTTTGCATCAGTATTCATCAAGGAGAAGGACTTGGTGGATAATTAGTCTGGGGACGGGTGTGTAGATAGTCTAGGTCACAGTGAGATCAAAGAGAAGGTGGTGTTGGACATCTTGAAAAACATTAAGGTCGATAAGTCCTCAGGGCCTGATGGGATCTACCGCAGAATACTGAGGGAGGTAAGAGAAGAAATTGTTGAGGCCTTGACAGAAATCTTTGTATCCTCACTGGCTATAGATGAGATCCCAGAGGACTGGAGAATAGCTAATGTTTAAGAAGGGTAGCAAGGATAATCCAGGAAATTACAGGCCAGTGAGCCTTACATCAGAGGTCGGGAAATTATTGGAGAGGATTATTCGAGATGGGATTTACTCCTATTTGAAAACAAGTGGATGTATCAGCGAGAGGTAGCAGTGGAAGGGTGCATTTCTGGATGGAGGGCTGTGACTAGTGGTGTTCCGCAGGGATCAGTGCTGTTCGCAGTATAAATAAATGATTTGGAGGAAAATGTAACTGCTCTGATTAGTAAGTTTGTGGACGACACAAAGGTTGGTGGAACTACGGATAGAGCTGAGGAATGTCAGAGGATGCAGCACGATTTAGATTGTTTGGAGACTTGGGCGGAGAGATGGCAGATGGAGTTTAATCTAGACAAATGTGAGGTACTGCATTTTGCAAGGTCTAATACAGGTAGGGAATATACAGTGAATGGTGTGGTGATATACATCACTGTAAGTACACAAAGGGTTAATGTATGTACACTACACCTCGTTAGACACTAGAGGGCACACCAGAGACATGACACACAGACAGTCAACCAATAGGTCAGTAAGATAGGACACGACCAATGGGCAGTCACGATACACACAGAGGTGACACTACCACAGTAGGGCATTACACAAACCCATATAAAAGGACACATCACACATGCTCAGTCTCTTTCCAGTGGAGACACTCAGTGAGTACAGACACAGGGTTGATTGAACATCAGACCCACCACGTGGATTGTAGCAGACTGGTTCGTCAGTCTGAGTAGCTATAGCAGGATTAACAGTCGCGTCGAATCCAAGTAGGAGAATTGTTAATAGTTTAATAAACGTGTTAAAGCTATCTCCAAGTCTGAACCTTCCTTTGTCAGAGTGCACATCAAGGAAGCAGCTTAAGCTACGACAAGAGCATAACAAAACATGGTTCCAGGAGTGAACTGCTAAATCCTATAGTTGCAACTCAGCGAACAGTGACAACCAGCAACAACAGCCAGGCAAGATGATGTTCGGGATTCCGGTTCCACAACCGCTCAGGTATCAAGGCAATCTCAGTGAAAACTGGCATTGATTCAGGCAGAGATTCGAGATCTACCTGGTAGCGGCCGACTTAGATGGCGTGGCGGATGCAGAAAAAATAAAGCTTCTACTTACCATCGTGGGTCCAGAAGCAGCTGAAATCTTCCAGACCTTCAAATACTCAACGGGGCAAAACAAGAGCGATTTCCAGGCAGTCCTGGACAAATTCCAAGAATTCTGCGAGGAACATACAAGAAGAAAAGGTAACAGAGGCGCCAAAACTCACCGCGAGGTAGGCTTGCAGCAACGAACGGCAGTTTTGAATTGCAGCCATCTTGGAAAAGGTGCTGCACATGCGCAGTTGCGCGAAGAGCGCACAGAACGGGAAGGTCCATTTGCGCAATTGCGAAAAAGGCCCCAAGTAAAGGAACAGCGATCTGCACATGCGCAATCGCTTCCTACACACTACGTCACACGCGTCGTGACGTCAGAGATCCCGTACCACGCCCACTTAAAGGGGAAATGTCCCAAAACACGGGGGGGAAAAATTTCAAGCCGTAAAATCCAAATCTTTCACCTGGAATGAAAGCACAATGCCTGAAATTCGACCAGCAGCTGAAAGTAACCTCCGCAGAACCCTGCAACAAGCAGTTCGCACCACCCAAAGAGATGATACAGTCCTTGAAGACTATGACTCAGACCTTGAATTCTTTTTGGACATCGCGAGCCCAATGCCAGCTCCGACACAAAACGTGATGATATGGTCTTGGAAGACAACGACTCAGACAAAGCTTTCACCTTGGGAGGCTACCCCAGTACCAAATCCGAACGGCAACTAGGCATGTTGCACATTGACAACCCCGACGACGAGTTCTTCGGATTTGAGGATCTTCAGCCCAGCAGCTATGACATCCTGACTCGTTGTAGCGCACAAAGACTCCATGAGACGAATATAGTGAAGTCGATGAGGCTTTATTAAGCGTGTCTGTTCCCCAGCAGCCCGATAGTAAACTGGCCTGCGGGGGAAGACACCGGCTTCTTATACTTCGCCTTCAGGGCGGAGCTTGAGGTCAACGGCCAACCAGGACCCGGGATCTGTCAGCCAATGACATTAGGGCTTCCAGTCCCACATGACCCCCAATACATACTACCACATTCACCCCTTGTCAAAAATGAACCCGGCGGGGTGATGCTTCGTATGGTGGTAAGGGTTTACAGGGCTGGTCCTGGGAGGATAGAACATTCACATGGTAGTACAGTATTGGACAGTTCCGTCCTGTTGCAACTATTTACAGAGGGTATAGGAAAAAACAAAATGTTCTTTGAACAGTCCATCTTTGTTTTACATCGACGCCACGAGTCGGTCGGGCGGTCTGGTCGTCCGTGTCGATCGCCTCGGCCCCGGCGGTGGTGGTGGTGCTTGTACCAGTGTTGTCGCCTCCAGGAGCCGTACGGTTTCAGCTGTTGGTGCAAAGGGGAGGGGGACTGATCCTCCTGGGAAGGGGGCGGTCGCGGGGTGCGGCGGTGGCAGGAAGGGGGGCAGTTGGGTTGATGGTGTCGGGGGGGGTGTGCGTGGTGCCGGCGGGCGCCAGATCCCGCAGGGAGACCGTGTCCTGTCGGCCGTCGGGGTACTCCACGTAGGCGTACTGGGGGTTTGCGTGGAGGAGGTGAACCCTTTCGACCAACGGGTCCGCCTTATGTGCCAGCACATGCTTTCGGAGCAGGATGGGTCCTGGGGCCGCCAGCCAGGTCGGCAGCGACGTTCCAGAGGAGGACCTCCTAGGGAAGACAAGGAGACGCTCGTGCGGCGTTTGATTAGTGCTTGTACATAATAACGACCGGATGGAATGGAGAGCGTCCGGGAGGACCTCCTGCCACCGTGAAACTGGGAGATCCCTGGACCGTAGGGCCAGTAGGACGGCCTTCCAGACCGTGCCATTCTCCCTTTCTACTTGCCCGTTCCCCCGGGGGTTGTAGCTGGTCGTCCTGCTTGAGGCTATGCCCTTGCTGAGCAGGAACTGGCGCAGCTCGTCACTCATGAAAGAGGACCCCCTGTCGCTGTGGACGTATGCGGGGTAACCGAACAGCGTGAAGATGCTGTTCAGGGCTTTACTGACTGTGGCCGCGGTCATGTCGGAGCAGGGAATGGCAAAAGGGAAGCGGGAGTATTCGTCCACTACATTAAGGGAATATGCGTTGCGGTCGGTGGAGGGGAGGGGCCCTTTGAAATCGAGACTGAGGCGTTCAAAGGGGCGGGAAGCCTTAATCAGGTGCGCTCCATCTGGCCTGAAAAAATGCGGCTTGCATTCCGCGCAGATGTGGCAGTCCCTTGTGACTGTACGGACCTCCTCTAAAGAGTATGGGAGATTGCGGGACTTGATGAAGTGGTAAAACCGAGTGAGACCCGGGTGGCAGAGGTCCTCGTGGAGGGTTTGGAGGCGGTCAATTTGTGCGTTGGCACATGTGCCGCGGGATAGGGCATCGGACGGCTCGTTCAGCTTTCCGGGCCGGTACAAGATCTCATAGTTGAAGGTGGAGAGCTCGATCCTCCACCTTAAGATCTTGTCATTTTTAATCTTGCCCCGCTGTGCATTATCGAACATGAAGGCTACCGACCGTTGGTCAGTGAGGAGAGTGAATCTCCTGCCGGCCAGGTAATGCCTCCAATGTTGCACAGCTTCCACTATGGCTTGGGCTTCCTTTTCCACTGAGGAGTGGCGGATTTCTGAGGCGTGGAGGGTTCGGGAGAAGAAGGCCACGAGTCTGCCCGGTGGTTAAGGGTGGCCGCTAGAGCTACGTCGGAGGCGTCGCTCTCGACCTGGAAGGGGAGGGACTCGTCGATGGCGTGCATCGTGGCCTTTGCGATGTCCGCTTTGATGCGGCTGAAGGCCTGGCAAGCCTCTGTCGACAGAGGGAAGGTCGTGGTCTGTATTAGGGGGCGGGACTTGTCTGCGTACTGGGGGACCCACTGGGCGTAGTACGAAAAGAACCCCAGGCAGCGTTTCAGGGCTTTTGGGCAGTGCGGGAGGGGAAATTCCATGAGTGCGCGCATACGTTCGGGGTCGGGGCCTATTATCCCATTGCGCACTATGTCGCCCAGAATGGCTCGCCGATCGGTGCTAAAAACGCACTTGTCCTCGTTGTACGTGAGGTTCAAGGCTTTGGCGGTCTGGAGGAATTTTTGGAGGTTGGCGTCGTGGTCCTGCTGATCGTGGCCGCAGATGGTTACATTGTCGAGGTACGGGAACGTGGCCCGTAACCCATGTTGATCAACCATTCGGTCCATCTCCCGTTATACATACTACCACACTCGTGAATACAGGATTATGCTGCGGCCTGACACCAAGAGACAGGGAGCGGTACAAGCCCACAGAGAGCGGCCTGCTGCCACACAGAGAGTGGTCCATGCACCACAAAGGGTCCCAGCCTCCACACAGAAAGTGATGAAAGACTCCACAGCGAGCTCATGGACAGACTCCACGATAGAAGCAACGCAAGACTCCAAAGCGCAGTCCTTGCATGAACAAGAAGTGACTCGAGTAACACAAGCCTCCACAGAGAGCTCGTGGACAAACTCCATGATAAAAGCAACGGAAGACTCCAGAGCGCAGTCCTTGCATGAACAAGAAATGATGACAGTTTCCACAGAGAGACCAATGCACGATTCCACACAAGGAACACTGCAAGACTCCACAGAGGGAGTGACACAAGCCTCCACAGTGAGCTCGTGGACAGCATCCACGATAGAAGCAATGCAAGACTCCAAAGCGCAGTCCTTGCATGAACAATTCCATGAGGGTCTAGAACATCCTCTGAGCAACCAGCAGCAGGCAATGCAAGTCTGCCACGCTCAAGTGAACAACAGAAAGACTATGACAGTCTGCCACACTCAAGTGTACAGCAAGCAGACAATGACAGTCCACCCAGATTATTTGAGCCACCAGAAGAAGACTCTGACGGTCTACCCAGCTCAAGTGAACGACAAGAAGACACTGAGGCTCTGCCCACTGTATGTGAGACAAGTGACGACGGCATCCCACTTCCCATACCAGATGTGCAATGTGACAGACCTCAGCTAGAGTGTACAGAGGCACTCGACAATCACGTGAGACTACTGATGACTCCAGTGACACCACGTTTCTTCAAACCTCATTCGCTCGAGCCTCTCCACAAGCAAATGCATTCCTGAATGTTTTGACGCCTGACGTAGAGCATCAAGAAACCTCAGAAGATGCAAGTGAACCTGAAATGACTCCGGACGGGGAGCATCAAGAAATCCCAGCTGACTCAAGTGAACCTGCAGTGACTCTGGACGGGAAGCATCAAGAAACCAAAGCTGATTCAGGTGAACCAGAAAGGGCTCCAGACGGGGAGCATCGACAAACCAAAACTGACTCGGGTGAAACAGACCAGACTCCAGACGGGGAGCATCGACAAGCCAAAGCTGATTCAAGTAAGCCGGACATGACTCCAGACGGGGAGCGCCGCAAATTCAGTGACGGCACGCTCAAGGAGACAGCACATGCCACGAAACACGCTAACATGAGTAACTGTGTGAAGGACTCGTATTATCCACAGAGTGTGGTCCTTGAGCGCAGCAAACACGGCAACAAAACCAATCACCACAACAACAACATCAAAGACAATAACAAGAAGCGTACCAAAGGCAACAACATCGACAACAAGCACGACAAACACAACACCAATGGGACTACGACTGGTACGACATGGTACAGCTCTGCAAATGAGGGACACTGTTACTGCTCAGCTCAGTACAATCACATACCATGGCAGGAAGATGCATCTTACCAATTCACGTTTGCTGCACTACCAACAGGCAACCTGGCTTTCAGGACCGATGCCTTCAAGAATTACCACCACAAGCATCGAAAGAAAAAAGAGTCCAAATCTGACAACAAAGTGATTTGACCACTTCTTGGTTCCTTCAGCACAGGGGCACTGATGGCGTTTGCAATGCAATGCCACCATCAACATCACCAACTCACCAACCAAACAAGAAAGCCACTCGACCATAATAATTAATGAACTTTGGATTCATGCATATGATTTGGACTTATTGTTTAATGATCACTGTTATCATAACTTGTACAGAGTATCACTCATCTACCTAGTTTGTTCAATTTTCTTTAACATTGTACAGAAAATATGTAACACGTAAAAAGGGGGGATATGGTGATATACATCACCGTAAGTACACAAAGGGTTAATGTACATACACTACACCTAGCTAGACACTAGAGGGCACACCAGAGACATGACACACAGACAGTCAACCAATAGGTCAGTAAGATAGGACACGACCAATGGGCAGTCACGATACACACAGAGGTGACACTACCACAGTAGGGCATTACACAAACCCATATAAAAGGACACATCACACATGCTCAGTCTCTTTCCAGTGGAGACACTCAGTGAGTACAGACACAGGGTTGATTGAAACACATCACTCCCACCACATGGATTGTAGCAGACTGGTTCGTCAGTCTGAGTAGTTATAGAAGGATTAACAGTAGCGTCGAATCCAAGTAGGAGAATTGTTAATAGTTTAATAAACGTGTTAAAGTTATCTCCAAGTCAGAACCTTCCTTTGTCAGAGTGCACATCAAGGAAGCAGCTTATGCTGCGACAAGAGCATCACAAAACAAATGGCAGAACCCTTTTGAGTATTGACAGGCAGAGGGATCTGGGTGTACAGGTCCACAAGCCACTGAAAGTGGTAACGCAGATGGGGAAGGTAGTCAAGAAGGCAGATGGCATGCTTGCCTTCATCGACCATGACAAGCCATGCTGCAGCTATATAGAACCTTAATTGGGCCACACTTGGAATATAGTGTTCGAGTCTGGTCACCACACTACCAGAAAGATGTGGAGGCTTTAGAGAATGTACAAGAGAGATTTACCACAATATTTCCTGATATGAAGCCATTAGCTATGAGGAGAGATTGGATAAACTTGCTTTGTTCTCACTGGAATGACGGAGGTTGAAGGGTGATCTGATAGAAATCTACAAAATTATGAGGGGCATAGACAGAAGCTTTTTCCCAGGATGGAAGAGTCCTGGGAACTCTTCCAGTTCTCTGGGAAGAGTCGAGGGGACATAGGTTTAAGGTGCGAGGGGCAAGATTTAGAGGAGATGTACGAGGCAAGTTTTTTACACAGAGGGTAGTGGGTGCCTGGAACTCACTGCCGGAGGAGGTGATGGAAGCAGGGACGATAGTGACATTTAAGGGGCATCTTGACAAATACATGAATAGGATGTTCTTTGACTACAGTTTCCTCCTCAGAGACTGCTGGGAGTATTCACGTGCCGCCCCAAGGGAGGACCTGAGATCCATGTGAACGGCACCTCTGCCCACTCTCACACAATGGCTGCTCCCCCACTAGCCCGTCCACCAGCTATCTCACTGGCGCTGAGCTCAACAGCCCAGCTGCCACTCAGGTGCTGCAGTTTGAATCCAGCTCCTAGGTCCAGAGCTGGTCGAGGCCACTCTCTGCACTCACCTGCAGTCTCCTCAGTGGCAGTTCAGCATTCTCCACACTGGAGCCACTGGAGAACACACAAGAGCATTGGAAAAGTTAAGCTAGCAGACAAGACAGGCACATCAAGCAGTTCTTGTTTCCTGTGAACAATATAAAGAATTATCAATGAAGAATAATTGGCATCTCAGTTGAGTAAACTTTCTTTGATTGCAGTTGGCCTTGATATTCTACTTTGGGTCAGTGAATCACGCATGAGAACATTGTGATGAGGTTGTGAGCTGGGATAGATGGATGGAGGCATTGTTGGTGCATTGAGGTGCAGAGAGGACATTCAGGTGAAATTTCATCAGTGAGATGCTGACTGAGAGCCCCGGTCAACAGCATCACAGCCGGGCTCAGGTCTTTCTTCTCTGCTCCTCGCTCCTCTCTTCCACTTCCGTCCTCTCTCTCCCCTCTCCTCTCCTTGCCTCCCCTCCATCCCCTCTACTCTCTTCCCCTTTCCTCCCCTCCCCTTCTGTCCCCTCCACTCTCCTCCCCTCCTTCCCCTCTCCTCTCCTCCCCCTCCTCCTCCCCATTCCTCCCCTCCCTTCTCCTCTCCTCCTCTCCCCTTTCCTCCCCTCCACTCTATCCCTATTCCCTCTCCTCCCCGCCCCTCTCCTCCTCTCATTGCCCCTCTCTTCTCCTCTCCTCTTCTCCCCTCCCTTCCTCTCCCCTCTCCTTACCTCCCCCTCATCCCTTACCTCCCCTCCACTCTCCATGCCTCACATCCCTCCCTTCTCCTCGCCTCCCCTCATCTCCACTCCCCTCTCCCCGTCTCTACCCACCCCTCTCCAACCGTCTCCTCTCCTCCACTCCCTTCGCCTCTCCTCCTCTCCTCTCTCATCCCTTCATCTCCCCCTCCCCTCTCCTCACATCTCTTCCCTGCCCCTCTCCTCCTCTATCCTCCCCTCCTCTGTCCTTCCTTCTCCTCACCTCTCCACCACTGCCTTCTCCTCCCCCTCATCCTTCTCCTTTCCTCTTCTCCCGTCCCTTCTCCTCCCCTCTCTTCCCCTCCTCTCCCCTCTCCTCTTCCCTCCCCTCCCCTCTCCTCCCCTTTGTAATGATCTTGTCAGATGGCCTGACTTACATTACAAGAACACATGTAGCTAAAGCTATAAACAATTTATTAACTTTAACTGTGGGTCAACTATGTACAAAACAACAGATGAATAACAGTATGATCATGTACAAGCAACCCCTCTCTTCCAGCTCTCCAGTCAGTCAGAGGTCAGCTGACTCTAACATTCACTTATATACTAATGAGACTCCTAGTTGGTCAGTTGGTGAATTACAAAACAACCATGATATCACCAGACCCTAAACCCCCCTCTTCTTCCCCCTCCCCTCTCCACCCTTTCCCCTGCCCACTCATCTCCTCCTCTTCTTCTCTTTCCTCCCCTCTCCTTCCTTCTCTTCCCCTCTCCTCCTCCCTGCTGCCCTCTCATCCCATCCTCTCTCCTCCCCTCCCCTCTCCTCCTTCCCCTCCCTGTCCTACCCTCCCAGCCCTGATGAAAATTCCCACAACAAGATGTGAAGGGGATTTGATTTAGAGTCCCAGTGCCTGTGGCCCAGCATCTGTGTCCCAGTGCCTGTGTCCCAGTGCCTGTGTCCCAGCGCCTGTGTCCCAGTGCCTGTGTCCCAGCGCCTGTATCCCAGCGTCTGTGTCCCAGCGTCTGTGTCCCAGCGCTTGTGTCCCAGCGCCTATGTCCCAGCGCCTATGTCCCAGCACCTGTGTCCCAGCATCTGTGTCCCAGTGCCTGCATCCCAGTGCCTGTATCCCAGTGCCTGTGTCTTAGCGCCTGTGTCCCAGCATCTATGACCCGGAGTCTGTGTACCAACGTCTGTGTCCCAGCGCCTGTGACCCAGCACCTGTGTCCCAGCGTCTGTGTCCCAGCGTCTGTGTCTCAGTGCCTGCGTCCTAGCGTCTGTGTCCCAGCGCCTGTGTCTTAGCGCCTGTGTCCCAGCACCTGTGTCTTAGCGCCTGCATCCCAGCATCTGTGTCCCAGCATCTGTGTCCCAGCGCCTGTGTCTTAGCACCTGTGTCCCAGCGCCTGCGTCCCAGTGCCTTTGTCCCAGCGCCTGTGTCCCAGCGCCTGTGTCTTCGCGTCTGTGTCCCAGCACCTGCGTCCTAATGCCTGCGTCCCAGCGCCTGTGTCTCAGTGCATGTGTCCCAGCGCCTATGTCTCAGTGACTGTGTCCCAGTGCCTGTGTCTTAGCGTCTGTGTCCCAACGCCTGTGTCCCAGCGTCTGTGTCCCAACGCCTGTGTCCCAGAGCCTGCGTCCCAGCACCTGCATCTCAGTGCATGTGACCCAGCGCCTATGTCTGAGCGACTGTGTCCCAGTGTCTGTGTCTTAGTGCCTGTGTCCCAGTGCCTGTGTCCCAGCATCTGTGGCCCGGCATCTGTGTACCAGCGTCTGTGTCCCAGTGCCTGCGTCCCAGCGCCTGTGTCCCAGCGCCTGTGTCTTAGCGTCTGTGTCCTAGCACCTGCGTCCTAATGCCTGCGTCCCAGCGCCTGTGTCTCAGTGCATGTGTCCCAGCGCTTATGGCTCAGTGACTGTGTCCCAGTGCCTGTGTCTTAGTGTCTGTGTCCCAGCGCCTGTGTACCAGCGCCTGCGTCCCAATCTTTTTAGCTGTAATATTACGTACTGGAATGGCCTCTGGAAACCTAGTAGACACATCCATTATAGTCAAAAGATATTGATTCCCACTTTTTGTTTTAGGAAGCAGACAAAGCAATCAATTAGGACCCTTGTAAAAGGTTCCTCAAATGCTGAAATGGGTATTAAGGGCGCTGGTTTTATCACTGCTTGAGGTTTCCCTATCACTTGACATGTGTGACATGATTGACAAAATTTAACTAAATCTTTATGTAGTCCAGGCCAATAAAAATGTTTTGTGATTTTAGCTTGAGTTTTCCTTATTCCCAAATGACCTACCACTGGTACCTCATGTGCAACTCGCAACACCTCCTTTCTATACCCTACCGGCAAGACTACTTGATGAACTTCTGCCCACTTTTCATCCGCCTGCATATGTAAAGGTCTCCATTTTCTAATCAAGACTTCACTTTTAGGGTAATAACACTCTGGTATACACTCAGATTCCTCTTCCGCATATGCTTTCTGATATATCCGTTTTATTTCTCCATCTTTCTGTTGTAACTCTGCCAATTTTCCTGAACTAAAAATATCTGCCTCATCCTCCACCTGTTCTTGTTCTTTTTCAACCATCTGATCAAAAATCGTTTCTGATAATTGAACTTCAACTTCATCTTCACTCTTTGATTTCTCCTCTTGTCTTAACCTGTGACTTTGCGACCTTGTTGCTACACAGTCCGGAAAAATCCCAGGATATTCGTCCTTCAATACTTCAGTTGTCTGATTTTCCATTGGCTTATCAACCACAGTAGGCATCACTCCCACCTGCGATCCAGCTATATCATTACCTAAGATATACTGTATTCCTGGACAAGATAGTTTCTCTATTACTCCTGCTACCACTTCACCACTCTTCACTGGACTTTCCAACCTTACCTTATATAATTGAACACTACTCCTCTCATCCTAAATTCTGCATATTACCACCTTTTCTGGTAACATTAGAACATAGAACATAGAACAGTACAGCACAGAACAGGCCCTTCGACCCTCGATGTTGTGCCGAGCAGTGTCCGAAACCAAGATCAAGCTATCCCACTTCCTGTCATTCTGGTGTGCTCCATGTGCCTATCCAATAACCGCTTGAAAGTTCCTAAAGTGTCCGACTCCACTATCACAGCAGGCAGTCCATTCTACACCCTAACCACTCTGAGTAAAGAATCTACCTCGGACATCCCTCCTATATCTCCCACTTTGAATCTTATAGTTATGTCCTCTTGTAACAATTATTTTTTGTTCAAGGAAATAGAATCCTTACAGTGCTGAAGGCAGCCATTTGGCCCATGGAGTCTATACCGGCCCTCTGAAAGAGCATCCTAACCTAGGCCCCATAACTCCTCATCTCTTACCATTGAAGATTGACTAGCTCCCGTATCTCTTAAAATTGTGACTTCTTAACCTGCTCCTCCTGATACACAGGAGTAAACTTTACCCACACAAGTAAATTCTTTAAAGAGATCTGGCACCTTCTCATAAATCACCTCTTCATCAGGCTGTACAATCTTTTGCACCTCCTTCGCTTCACTTGGGCTTTCCTTTACCACTTTAACAAACCCCACTGTCTTATCCTGTTTTACCACAGCAGCCTTCACAGTGCTTTTCTTCAACCACTAACACTGTGACTTTACATGGCCTAGTTTATGATAGTGAAAACATTTGAAATTTTTCATTTCCTTTCCACCCTGCTGGATTTCTTTTTTAATCTGAGGTACACTCTCCTTATCATCTCCCACCAGATCACCTTTACCTTTACAGCTCCAGGGTCCCAGGTTCGATGCTGGCTTGGGTCACTCTTTGTGCTCTTTCTCACTATCCTCATCACTATCCACCAACTGTACGTTTCCCTTTACGTCTGCCAATTTTAACTGACTGTCATGTTTCATGGCCATTTTATGAAGTTCAAACTCTCTCTCTTTATCTTTTTCCCTGATCTGTATCTCCCTTTCTCTTTATTTTTGTTCTGCTAGGGCTATTCTTTCTGTTTTCCTTTCTTCTCTCTCTTTTTCCTCTCTCTCTCTTTCGTATTCAAGCTGCTTTAATTCTTTCTCATGTTCCATTTGTTTAATTTGTAACTGAATTATTGCTATTTGCAATGAGTCAAACTGTATCTCAGGCAATTTTAAATGCTTAGCCACCGCCATAATTACCTCACCTTTTTGCATTTTGTCAGGTAATGTTAACTGCAATGTTTTTGTCAAATCTAACAGTCTGCTTTTAGTCTCTGTCCGTAAGTTACTGCGTGTGACCGTCTCTACCCCAAAAAACTTCAGAGCCTCTGAAAGAGCCATTGTCCACAACTCACTCCCTACTTAAACTGAAATACCACACCTGAAAAGCAACCACAATATGCTCACCCCTCACTGTCTTTAAGTTCACTAAGCCAATCCAATAGATAGACTTTTATCCCGGACGAGCCCTCAATTTGTTATGGGCCAGGGTTTAGAGAACCCTAAAGTGTATCATGGAGTTCACCTGACCCATAACGTTTAATAGATTGTGGTATGGGGAGCACACGGCCCACTCTACAGGTGTGGTACAGCAGAAATGGGAAAGTATTGTTTAAAGCAAAACAATGTTTATTCTATGAACTCAAGTTAACCTTTTTAAAACATACAGTGAACATCTTAGCAACCATCAATTCAAATACAACCCCCAAAGAATACAACACTAAGTAATCCTTAATAACTTTCCAAACAACATCCAGAAGACAAAAGAAACACCTTTTAACAGAAGCACATTAAATTTACATTCACTACTGAGAACATTTATAATTCTGAATTCGCCAAATGATCAAGAGTTAGTCTTTTCATGGCAGAGAGATCAACAGTACACCTGCTCTGTTTGGCTTCAGCTCCAAGACTGAAAATGAAACTAAAACACACCCTGCAGCAAACAGCCTAAAACAAAAGTAAAAAGCTGACAGACAGCCCAGCTCCACCCAAACTCTGACATCACTGGTAAACACCCATTTCTTAAAGATACATTTCGTAAACACCCATTTCTTAAAGGTACATTCTTAAACACCCATTTCTTAAAGGTACTCTCACATGACAGTATACCCAAAGTAGGGAGGGAGTTCTAGGTTTCTGATCCAGTGACAGTGAAGGAACGTCGATATATTTTCAAGTCAGGGTAGTGGGTGACTTGGAGGGGAGCCTCCAGGTGGTGGTGTTCCCAGGTATCTGCTGTTCATGTCCTTCTAGATGGTAGTGGTCATTCGTTTGGAAGGTGCTGTCTAAGGAACCTTGGTGAGTTACTGCGGTGTAGATGGTACACACGGTTGCCACTGTTCGTTGGTGGTGGAGGGTTTGAATGTTTCTGGAAGGAGGAGCAATTAAGTGGGCTGCTTTGTCCTGGATGCTGTTGCGCTACTTGAGTGTTGTTGGAGCTGCACTCATCCAGGCAAGTGGGGAGTATTCCATTACATTCCTGACTTGTGCCTTATTGGTGGTGAACAGGCTTTGAGGAGTCAGAAAGTGAGTTACTTGCTGCAGAATTCCCAGCCTCTGATCTGCTCTTCTAGCCACAGAATTTACATGGCTAGTCCAGTTCAGTTTCTGGCCAATGGTAACCCCCAGGATGTTGATAACCAAGGCCGTAATGAGGACAGGAGCTGAGTGATGCTGGCGGAACCCACACTGAGTGTTCGTGAGCAGGTTATTGCTGAGTAAGTGCTACCTGATAGCACTGTTGATGACTCCTTCCATCACTTCACTGTTGATTGAGAGTAGACTGATAGGGCAGCAATTGGCTGTGTTGGATTTGTCCTGTTTCTGGTGTACAGGATAACACCTGAGCAATTTTCCACATTGCCGGGTAGATGCCAGTGTTGTCAGGGCCCATAGCCTTTGCAGTATCCAGTGCCTTCAGCCATTTCTGGATATCAGGTGGAGTGAATTAAATTAGCTGAAGACTGACATAATATAATAATCTTTATTGTCACAAGTAGGCTTACATTAACACTGCAATGAAGTTACTGTGAAAATTCCCTAGTCGCCACACTCCGGCTCCTGTTCGGGTACACAGAGGGCGATTTCAGAGTGCCTAATTCACCTAACAGCGTCTTTCGGGACTTGTGGGAGGAAACCGGAGCGCCTGGAGGAAACCCACGCAGATACGGGGAGAATGTGCAGACTCCGCACAGATAGTGATCCAAGCCGGGAATCGAACCTGGGAACCTGGAGCTGGAGAGCAACAGTGCTATGCACTCTGCTACCGTGCTGCTGGGGAACTTCGAGGAGGCTGAGTTGGATCACCCACTCAGCACTTGAAATTTTATTTTCCCAATTATGGAGCAATTTAGCATGGCCAATCCGTCTTTCCGCACATCTTTGGGCTGTGGGGCTGAGACCCACGCCCACACGGGGAGAATGTGCAAACTCTACATGGACAGCAGCCAAGATGCTCCATGGCGCCATGAGGCAGCAGTGCTAACCACTACGTCATCGTGCATTCAGCACTTTTGACTGAAGATTGTTGCGAATGCCTCACCTTGTCTTTTGCACATATATGCTGGGCTCCTCCATCATTGAGGATGGGAATATTTGAGAAGGCTCCTCCTCCAGTGAGTTGTTTTAGGGTCCACCACCATTCATGGCTGGATGTGGCAGGACTGCAGAGCTTGGATCTGACACGTTTGTTGTGGAATCACTTAGCTCTGTCTATTACTTGCTGCTTATGCTGTTTGGCACACAAGTAGTCCTGTGTTGTAGCTTCATCAGGTTGACACCTTTTTTTTGGCTATGCCTTGTGTTCCTCGTGGCATGCTCTCCTACACTCTTCCTTGAACCAGGGTTGATCCCCGGCTTGGTGGTAATGGTAGGGTGGGGGCTATGCCAGGCCATGAGGTTGCACATTGCGGTTGAATACAATTCTGCTGCTGCTGATGGCCACAGCGCCTCATGGATGTCCAGTCTTGAGTTGCTAGATCTGTTCAAAGTCTATCCCATTTAGCACGGTGGTAGTGCCACACAACATGATGGAGGGTATCCTAAATGTGAAGACAGGACTTTGTCTGCACAAGGACTGCGTGGTGGTCACTTTTATTGATACTGTCATTGACATATGCATCTGCAGCAGGCAGATTGGTGAGGATGGGGTCGAGTATATTATTCCCTCTTGTTGCTTCCAATTAAGGGGCAATTTCCCCCCCCCCCCCCCCCAATTATAGAGCAATTTAGCGAGGCCAATCCACCAAACCTGCACGTTTTTGGGTTGTGGGGGTGAAACTCATGCAGACACTGGGAGAATGTGCAAACTCCACATGGACAGTGACCCAGATCCGGGATCGAACCCGGGTCCTCAACGCCGTAAGCAGCAGTGCAAACCACTGCCCCACCGTGCCGCCCTGAAGTATTTAAGATATAAAAGGGAAAGACAGTGTAGATAAAGGTAAACTGTGTCCACTGGTTGGAGATTCTGAAACTAGGGGGCGTAATCTAAAAATCCGGGCCAGACCATTCAGAAGAGATGTTCGGAAGAACTTCACTCAAAGGGTGGTAGAGGTTTGGAACTCTCCCACAAACAACAGTTGAAGTTAGAACTGTTGTTAATTTTAAATCTAAGATAGATACATTTCTGTTAAGCAAAGACATTGGCCGGGATTCTCTGAAACACCGGAGCGTTTCACACCGGCGACAACGGGCCCCTTGGCCCAGCGATTCAGCTTTCTAAAGGGGACCAGCAGGGCGCCGGAGTGCTCCGTGCAGCTCTGGCTGCCGATACGGGGCCCTGCACTTCCGGCCGCCGGTCCGTGCACGCGGCGGCGGCCCCGCGCAACATGGCAGACCCACACAGCAAGCCGGCCCCAACAATATAGGGCCCCCCCCCCCCCCAGATCGCGCGCGCCCGCTGAGCGGCGGCCCCCGATCGGAACCCTGGCCGTCCTGGAGGACCACCCCCCCCACCTCCCGGTGACGGATCCCCCCCGTCCCACACCAGTGCGGCCGCGGCAGCCGCCACTCCGAGTGCCCGCCGGGTGGAACCATGTTAGAACCACGCCGGCGGGAACTCGACCAGCTGCTGGGGGAGAATCGCCGCAGGGGTCTCTTTCAATGGCCCCCTGCTGGCAATTCTCCGGTCCGCCGAGCGCGATTGCAGCGTGGAGGCTCGGAGAATTCCGGCCGTTAAAGGATACGGGCCGAAGGCAGGTATATGGAGTTAGGCCACAGATCAACCATAATCTCATTAAATGGTCCGACATGCTTGAGGGGCTGAATGGCCTACTCCTGTTGCTATATTCCTTTATGAATCTAATACAGAAAGTAACAATGCAATTTGTTTTAAAGATATACAATATAATCACAGAATGCCCCTTTGCACAGGGGAATGAGGCAGGAACCCCCCATGACCCCTTCTGTTTGCGCTGGCAATAGGGGGGATTTTGGAGGAAGATCTGTGTCCCTGGAGGGGGTCGCGGTCATGAGGGAGGAGGGGCTGGGATGGTGCTGAAGGAGGGATTGTGGTGTGAGGTGCCATGGAGGGTGACCCAGTGTGCGAGGCTGGGGTTGATACAGTTAAAGGTGGTACACAATGCGCACATGACAAAGTCGAAGATGAGACGGCTGTTTGAGGGGTGGAGGATATTTGTGAACGATGTGGGAGGAGTCCAGTCTTGGTCCTGCCCGAAATTGGAGAAATTTTGGATGTTGTTTTTCAGCACCAGCTCGGGATCTTGCATATGGACTTGGAGCCCAGTTCCCTGGGGGCCATATTCAGGGTGCCAGACCTATCCGAGTTGAAGGTGGGAGTGGGGGCAGATGTTTTAGCCTCTGCCTCACTGATCGCTCGCAGATGGGTTTTGTTGGGGTGGAGGTCAGCTTCTCCACCTTGTGGCTGGCGTCGATTGGAGTTCCTGCATTTAGAGAAGGTGAAATTTTCCCTAAGATGGGTGAATGAGGGGTTCCACAAGAAATGGGGTTTGTTCATTGTCCCTATGTCTGCGTGGGTTTCACCCCCACAACCCAAAGATGTGCATGGTAGGTGGATTGGCCACGCTAAATTGCCCCTTAATTGGAAAAAAAGAGATGAGGTTTGTTTATTCTGCATTTTGGAGAACTAATTACCATCAACTGTCGGGATGGGGGGAGAGTGGGATTGGGGGAATGGCGGGGGGACCAGGGATCGGGTTTTGTGTTGGGTTTATTTTGTGTTTGTAGCACCATCGATCACACACGAGGCGAGACGTAGAGAACTTCAATCGAGGCTTTATTGAGCAGACTTGTTCAGACTTGTTCCCCAGCAGCTCAGTCACAGAATGCAGCTGCAGGGAGTAAACCGGGTTCTTATACCCCGCCTATCTGGGTGGAGCCCAGTAGGCGGCAGATCCAATCGGGACCCAGCATCTGTCCTCCAATAGCTCCTTGGCATTCATGGTGTACCGTATTACCCCTAATACATACCACCACAGTGTTGTAATATTTTCAAATGTTAAAATGTTAAAAATGTGAATAAAAATCATGGAATCCCTACAGTGCAGAAGGAGGCCATTCGGCCCACCGAGTTTGCACCGCCCTTGCTCCAATAGAATACCCTAGCTGTGCCCAATCCAGCACCCCTATCCCCATAATCTCACCTAACCTCTGGGGAATATTAGCATGGCCAATTCACCTAACCTGCACATCTATGGACTGTGGAAGGAAATCGGAGCACCCGGAGGAAACCCACGCAGACACGGGGAAAACGTGCAAACTCCACACAGACAGTGAGCCAAGCCTGGAATTGAACCCGGTCCCTGGAGCTGTGAGGCAGCAGTGCTAACCACTGTGCCACCATGCTGCCCATAGTAATAGTCACTGTTTAAAATGTGACGTTCTAAACCAGTCTCTTTATACATTTAGTTAATACATAGTGTTAAATAATAATGATCTAAAGAATTGAACTATTATATCTAATCGCATATTAAGTAACTCTAATACAAAGTTAATGGTAATTGCTTCTTCTCAAATCCTATGAGCTAAACTAATGCATGGAACATCTGCTGTTGTACTTCCTTCCCTTGCAGTCATAAATTCCTGCTAGCCTTCCTTTTGCTGATAGCAAATGTGAGCTGCCCATTCAACCTTGAAGGCTACAAACTCTTGCAGTAATTTACAACAGGGGCCTCTTCAGGCATTAGCTGGGTCCATAGTTAGCTTTATTCTGTCTAACATCCCAAGATGCAACGTCCTGTCAAGTGAAGCTAAGAATAGTCACAGGATGCTGAACTAAAATTTGCTGCAAGTTTAATCAGAATCCTAAAAGAGTAATTTGATTTCACTCAAATAAAACTACTTTTTTAAAATTTAGAGTGCCCAATTTCTTTTTCCAATTAAGGTGCAATTTAGCGTGTCCAATCCACCTAACCTGCACATCTTTGGGTTGTGGGGGTGAGACCCACACAGATATGGGGAGAATGTGCAAACTCCACATAGGCAGTGACAAATAAAACTATTAATGTGATATCAATTTACGTGCAAGACCCAGGGGCCCCCATGGTGCCGGACACCGACGGGGCAGGGGTAAGAGGATGGGGGTGGGGGACATGCAGGGGCGGAGCCCACACTGCCAACCGGGGCCACTGTGTAGCCCCTGGAACCTGGTTGGACACGGGAGTATGCACCATGCTAACATGTTGGCCTTTCACCCCCTGCAGACAATGGTGTTTGGAATTCAACAGCATTGGCAGCCGCCCTGGTGACGGTCACAGCTCTGCGAGATTCCCTGCGGCTGCAGCGGGAGCTGCTTGGGGAGAAGTGGGAAAGCTGCAGCAGCAGAACGGGCAGCAGCAGCAGAGCGGTCAGCAGAGGACTGGGCTGCACAGGAATGAGCTACAGGGTGCAAGTGGCAGCCGCACAGGCTGGAGGACCGGCCGCCCAACAGGCCGAGGAGGAGGAGGTGCCAAGGAGACGCCATATGAGACCTTGTGTGTATCGGCACCGCCTGTCATTCGAGGACCTCCTGGGCCAGACATGCTGTTGGAGATTCCGGAGGAGCAGAGAGAAAGTGCGACACATCTGCCAGACGATAGCACACCTGGCACCGCAGGGTATGGGGGAGGATACCTGCTCTCGGTGACCGACAAGGTGACGGTCGCCCTGAACTTCGATGCCACAGGGTCCTTCCAGTCGCCGAGTGGGGAACTGTCTGGGATCTCAAAGAGCTCAGTGCTGGGGGTCTAATGGCGTTCCTGCATTTAGAGAAGGTGAAATTTTCCCTAAGAGGGCGAAATAGGGGTACCACAAGAGATGGGGTTTGCTCATTCTCCCCATGTCTGCGTGGGTCTCACCCCCACAACCCAAAGATATGCAGGGTAGATGGATTGGCCATGGAAAATTGCCCCTTAATTGGAAAAAAAAGAGATGGGGTTTGTTTATTTTGCATTTGGATAACTAATTACCGTCAACTGTTGCGGTGGAGGGAGAGTGGGATTGGGGGAATGGCGGGTGGAACCAGGGATCGGGTTTTGTGTTGAGTTTATTTTGTGTTGTAATGTTTTTCAAATGTTAAAATGTTAAAAATTTGAATAAAAATACTTTTAAAAAGGTGCATCCGCGCCATCACAGAGGCCCTATATGCCCAGGCGGACCAATACATCCATTTCCATATGGGCTGAGCCCACCAGGATGCCCGGGCAGCGGGATTCGCCACCATCGCCGGGATGCTCCGGGTCCAAGGGGTGATCGAGGGGATGCACGGCGCCCTACGAGCACCGGCTGATGACAGGCCGTTCTACACAAACCGAAAGCAGCACCATTCAATGACTATACAGCTGGAGTGTGACCATCAGCTGCACATCGTGCCCCTCCCTGCCCAATACCCGGGCAGTGTGCACGATTCCTTCATCCTGGCACACTCAGTGATTACTGACAGATTCGTGCCCCCCCCCCCCGCACCCCCCTCCCCCCCGCCGCGGCTGAGGGGTTGGCTCCTGGGTGACAGGGGTTACCTGCTGCGGCCGTGGCTGATGAGACCATAAGACACAGGAGCAGAATTAGGCCACTCGGCCCATCGAGTCTGCTCCACCATTCAATCATGGCTAATATTTTCTCATCCCCATTCTCCTGCCTTCTCCCCATAACCCATGATCCCCTTATTGATCAAGAACCTATCTATCTCTGTCTTAAAGGCACTCAGTGAATTAGCCTCCACAACCTTCTGTGGCAAAGAGTTCCACAGATTCACCACCCTCTGGCTGAAGAAATTCCTCCTCATCTGTTTTAAAGGATCGTCTCTTTAGGCTGAGATGGTGTCTTCTGGATCTAGTTTCTCCTACAAGTGGAAACATCCTCTCCACATCCACTCTATCCAGGCCTCGCAGTATTTTTTACGTTTTAATAAGATCTCCTCTCATCCTTCTGGACGCCAATGAGTAGAGACCCAGAGTCCTCAAACGTTCCTCATACGGCAAGTTCTTCATTCCAGGGATCATTCTTGTGAACCTCCTCTGGACCCTTTCCAAGGCCAGCACATCCTTCCTTAGATACGGGGCCCAAAACTTCTCACAATACTCCAAATGGGGTCTGACCAAAGCCTTATACAGCCTCAGAAGTACATCCCTGGTCTTGTATTTTAGATGACGCCTATCCGGAGGCCACAGACTAACGCAGAGACCCGCTACAACGACGGCCATACGGCGATCAGGAGTGTGATCGAGCGGTGCTTCGGCATCCTGAAGATGCGCTTCAGGTGCCTGATCCGCTGTGGAGGGGCCCTCCAGTATGAGGCTGAAAGGGTCGCCCGCATCGTGGCGGCCTGCTGCATCCTCCACAACACCATGCAGCAGAGCGGGGAAGAGGAGGATGAGGAGGAAGGGCAGGCCTTGTCCGCCGAGAAGGATGCGGTGCTGCCCTGTTCTTCCCGCTGCCCACCAGATTTTCCAGAAACGTGGGGGGGGGGGCATTGAAAGAGACCCCCGTGACGATTCTCAGCCAGCAGCTGGCTGAGTTCCCACTGGCATGGTTCCCTCATGGTTCCACCCGGCGGGCACTTGAAGTGACGGCTGCGGACACAGTCTGGGGCGGGGGGATCCGTCACTGGGGGTGGGCCTCCAGGACAGCCAGGGTTCCGATTGGGAGTCACCGATTGGCGGGCGCGGGGGGTCTATCAGGGGTGGGCTATATTGTTGGGGCCGGCTTGCTGTGGGGGTCCGCCATGCACGGACCCGTGGCCGGAAGTACAGAGCCCTGAATTGGCAGCCGGAGCTGCGAGGACTACTCCGGGGCCCTGCAAGCCTCCTTCAAAATGGAGAATCACTCGCGGGCGTGGGGATCTAGCCCCATTTTCAGAGAATTCCGCCCAGGGTCTGTGCACCATGGCAGTTGAGGGGGGAGCAAGAAGGTAAGGAAACTCTTTTAAAACTTTCCAAAATTGTCAGGCTTGCTGGGCAGTGGCTGCCTGGGTGGCGGGGGTCGTGTGGAATGGCTTGGTGCAGATCTGTGATCTCGGAGTGTCCTCCGCAGGATCGGGGTGGCCTGGCTCAGACGACCATTGCTGCAGTATGTTTTAGGCACACAGCCCTCTGGTGCCATCTACAGGCCCCTGGCTGTTCACTCTGCTGACTGCTCAATGTATCCTGTAAATGCTCAGGCATCCTTTCGTCATCTGGGAGCCCACCCAGCCCCCCGTGTGGAAACTCTCAGACCCAGGCTGAATCATCACTGGGATGGGCATGGCCAAGGACAATCCATGGCCATCCGGTGCTGCTATTCCTCAGTGCACTCATCAGAAGCTGCTCCACTGCAGGGGAAGCTGGGGAATAGCAGAGCTCACCTCTAACACAGGACTCATGCACCATGGCCTTTGGCACGCTCCCTGGCACACAGTCCCTCTTAGATCTGAGGCCTCACCAGTGACACTATCAGCGAGCCGACCCCTCAGGACCAAGAGCTGTCTCCAATTCCGCCTGTCTACAGCGCCCCGGCTCCCATCCATCCTGCCCCTGGTCAGGTTGTCACAACTTGTGTGTCACACCCAGGACCCGCATCACACTGCAGCTCACTCCCAGCAGACACACGCTTCCCACCCTCAACCCCATCTGTAGGACCTGCCCACACACCAAGGCCTCTAAGCATGGAGGTGATTGGTGGCACACGGTCACCCTCTGCAGTGCACAACCAGATGCCACCCTGCTGGTGGGATAACACACGGCCCACCCAGCGAGGAGATCCACAGTAAACCCCACTAGGGAAACATGACGGGGGCCACAGAGCCTATTGCTGACACGGGTTTGCGGCAGCCACCGGTACCCCTGTTCACAGGGACAAGTAGTGAGTATAGAGGTTCCTCGGTGCCACTCACTGATGGGGACAGGATGCAGTGTGGCCAGTAAAATATCAGGTAGACCAGCTGAAGGGTGGGGGTGGGTTTGTGGGGACGTGTTGAGGGTGGCGCAGTAGTACAACTTAGGGTAACCATGTAGCCTGTTGGATCTGGATGGACAAGGGAAAACTCATCTTGTTAACAAGTCTTCTCTTGCCCCCCCTGCAGAGAATGAATTTCGGAGTGCAGCCAGCTATGCTCGCTATCTACCTGGCCGCAGCTGCCGTTACAGACGCACGGAGGCTGGAGGCCTGCTTGGGGAGGACCCTGCACAAGAGGAGCCTGCCCCAGAAGAGCAGGGGCCAGCTGGGGAGGTTCGAGTGCCGTCCGTTCAATGGGCCGAGGAGGAGGTGTGAAGGAGGCGCCGCATCAGAGCACGGGTGTACCATCAGCTCCTGTCCTCCGAGGAGCTGCCGGGTCACGTGTGCCGCTGAAGACTTTGGCTAACCAATGAGAGCGTGCCACCTGCACCAGATGGCACCTGGCACCCTGGGGGTTTGGAGGAGGCCATCCGCTCTCGGTGGCCGTTAAGGTGATGGCCGCCCTGAACATTATTGCCTCTGAACCTTTCCAGGGCTTGAAATGGGTCCTGTGTAGGATCTCGCAGACCTCCACACACAGGTGAATCCGCACTGTGATGGATGCCCTATGCACCCGGGCATTGGAATATATAACCTTCAGTCTGGACCAGGCCCACCAGGATGTCCAGGCAGCAGGATTCACCGGCATCACTAGCATGCCGCAGCTCCAGGGGTGATTGATGACACACATGGCCCCTACAAGCACTGGTTCACAAGGGGTGCCCTTCATCAAGATGAAGGGCTTCCACTCCCTGAAAATGCAGTTGGTGTGTGTCCACCACTGCACATCATGCACATCTGCGCCCGATACCCAGGCAGCGTGCACAATGCCTACACCCCGGTGCACCTTCGGGACGCTCCCTCGGGTGAGGGGTTGGCTCTTTGGTGACAAGGGTTTCCCGCTGAGGTCTTAGCTAATGACACCTGTCCAGAGGCTCCAGACCAATGCGTAACGACGCCCATGTAGCATAATTGAGCGGTGAATTGTCATCCTCATGATGCGCTTCCGATACCTGTCCTGCTCAGGTGGGACTCTGCAATCTAGCCCCAGGAGACTCTTGAACATTGTGCTGGCCTCCTACATCCTGACCACATTGCGCAGCAGAGGGGGTCATGCTGGAGGAGGAGGAAGAACGCTAGGCCTCATCTGACGAGAAGGTGGGTGTTCAGGAAGAAAAGGGCATGGAGCCTGGGCTGCCAAGGCAGGCCGCCCAATGTGTGCTCCGGGGCCGCCGCACACGGGACAACCTTATCATCCCGATTTGCTATCTAGGGTCAGCTCTGCCGTCCTGTCCCTTCTCCCTTCACTCCTTTCCTTTCCCACAGCCCTTCACTCCATCCCAGTACCTTTCCCCACTCAAAGGGTCCTACCAGCACCACTACAGGGTGTTGACCCTGGATTGGCAATATCAGCGGGCCTTGTCCATGCGGCAGAGGATGATGACGACTCGCTGTGAGCTGAGCTCTGGTGTCCACATCGTTTGGCAAAGTCTAACTCCTGCCTTTAGCATCACATTCCACCATCTGCCTGGGTGACCCCTGCATGTGTGCTGGCCAATGCATCTCAAGGTTGGGGGGGTGAGGGGGATTCTGGAGATGGTGAGCGGTGATGGGTCACTCACTGGGTAAGGTGTCATACAAAGGGGCCTCATACTTCTGTTCCCGTTCCCTGCCACCTCTCTCTGATGGTGACACCAGGTGGGACATTCAAGTGGCATGGAGGCCCTGCTCCATGCCATCCTCCAGCCCCCAACCCCCCACTCACAAAGCAAGTCTGCCTCCCCCCAAACCCCCCACCCTCCACACCCAGCTCCAGCCCATCCCTGACACCCTTTAGACAGAGGATTGAGGCAGGTCAGAATGTTGGTGAAAAGGTGTTTACTGGTGACTATATATGTTTAGCACAGGGCTAAATCGCTGGCTTTGAAAGCAGACCAAGGCAGGCCAGCAGCACGGTTCATTTCCCGTACCGGCCTCCCCGAACAGGCGCCGGAATGTGGTGACTAGGGGCTTTTCACAGTAACTTCATTTGAAGCCTACTTTGTGACAATAAGCGATTTTCATTCATTTTTCATGTTGTGCCCTGACCCCTAATCTCACCTATGTGCTGCACCTGTACCAACGTAACTGGTGTCTAACTTTCTAATTTTCCGTTCTCTAACACTCTTTCTTGATGTTACCCGAGATAGCACATCTGACGTGGATGTGGCCCACTGCGCTTCTCACCCTCTGACCTGAGATACCTTTGGCGTCCGTCCTCTGGAGGGCCTGGGCCATGAAGAGCCTGGCCAACCTTCAGGTGTCACAGGTCACGAGGTGCTACCCTGTTCGGCCCACTGTCCATCAGATGGCCAGTGTCCGGTGGGGAGATTCGGAAGCGCTGATGTGTTCCAGCCCCTCCTCTGTGGGAGGCACTGGCATGGGCCCCACCCAAGGCTCTGAGTTCTTGCTCTAAGGCTTCCATTATGATCGCCACCCTTTCAGTGTTGTCTTGGATACCAGGCATTGTCGGCACAATGTCCTGCACTTGAAGGCAGTTGGACTCCTTCAGTTGCACCTGCAGGCGCTGGAAAATTGCTGACACCCCCTCCTCTAAATCCTGGCCCTGCATCTGCATCTCTACCAGTGATGGAATTATACTTTCCAGAAGCACAAAACCTGTCGAGACTACAGCTATTTCCTGGGATCGGGCATCCCTCTCACCCCCCGCTCCCTCAGGGGTCCCTGCATGTGCTACAGGGTGTATGAAGTGCACAGCAGATGGTGTCTCAGGAGACTCTTCACTAACATGCCACAGGAGATAGTCTTGTGATGGTGGAGGTGCAGGTTTTTGCAGTCACAAGTGTTACGGTATCCTGGGTGAGTGCACGGTCAATTTTAGCTCCACAGACCCCGAAGTCCCAACATAAGAGAATTAACCAATAATTTGTGCATTTTTCTGAGATCTTTAACCCTTGTCTGCTCCAATGAGTTACAGGCACCAGATTTATAAGTAAAACATTAAAAAATGTTTATTTATGAGAAGAGTAAATGATGAACATACAATAGAAGTAATGGAACAATGATCTATTATTCTAACTATTCCCAAAAGCCTGTCTCACCCTCCACCCAGACACACACAAGACAGACACATGGTGGGATAGGAAAGGTTTAATAATAACAGGGATTAAAAGGTATGATAGATTTGACATTTTCGCTGCTGGAGATGAGGCCTTTGTAGCCAGTGATCTTCTAATGATAGTCTTCAACTAGAACCTGCAGGCTGTAGAATGCGCCCTGGTAATCACTTTCACTTTTAACAATCTTCCCACTGAGAATTTCCCCTCTGAGGACTTTGCAATTCTAACCTGCGTTCACCAGGTGGACTATCAGCCTCACTGAGTTAAAACTATAGTTCTCAGCATAAGGGTTTTAAGTGGGCTTTTAAACAGCCCCCTGTCTGTTCTGAACCCTCTGGAAGAATCCAACAGGGAGAGAGGACTTGGAGTATGGCTTCACAATTCTTAATCAGAATAGGACACTTTCACAGTCTAGCAGGAGGCATTCAAATTGCCAGGCCATAAGCAGCCAGAGAGAGAGTGTTTTGCACTTTCACCGACCTGGCTGGAGACATTTAAGGCAGAATCTGCTTCCCCAAGCTGGATAGAATTTCACAAAACTAAGAACAAAATGGAGCTGGCCTGGGTTTTCCAGAATCTTACAGCAACTCTCTGACAAGCTTATCCAATCCCAAATGAGAATAGAAGATGTCCCACAGTTTCAGAAGCATCCATTACTTGGCTGCGTGCCAAGTCCTTCAAAATGACATCCCGGGCTGTTCCACAGAACAACAAGGGGAGACCTGGACCAGTACATTAGACCAGGGGTGTTTTCGGTTTGGCCAGAGTCTGCAGGTCTTAAAGCAAAACTGCAATGTTTCAGGGACAGGGATAAAAAAGATGCAACATGCAACAGAGAATAAAATAACAAGTTCCTTACGTACCTCCCCCTCTAAAATAATGAAACGTCAGGACATGGATATTTCATTATGACGTATGCAAGACACATAACAGCCGCACATACCTGTCTAAACTAGTCCCATTTTCAATTTCCCTGCCCAGTTTCGGCATTTGTAATTATTTAACTTTTAAACACATGACAAAATACTTGCAAACACATTATTGCTTCCAGGAAATATGTGCAATCTGTACATCAAAATATTGGGATAACATGTTCGACAGGGTTTTAAATGTCTATGAATCCAAGTGGTCAGCTGTTCGAAAAAGTCCAGGGCGTCCAGTACCGATTAGTCCTGAAACATGGCTGTCGATCTGTCAGACCCTTCTTGACGTTCCATGGACCACAATGGTTTTGTTTGTTTCTGCAACATGTCCAACATACATTGTTCCTCAGTCTCCAACTGAACCAGACTCCGTGGCTTTAGTCGAGATGGAGGTGGGTCAGTAATGGAATGTGTCTGACCATCCACACTGACCCGGTCAGTAATGGAATGTGTCTGACCCTCCACACTGACCAGGTCAGTAATCAATGTGTCTGACCCTCCACACTGACCAGGTCAGTAATGGAATGTGTCTGACCATCCACACTGACCCGGTCAGTAATGGAATGTGTCTGACCCTCCACACTGACCAGGTCAGTAATCAATGTGTCTGACCCTCCACACTGACCCGGTCAGTAATGGAATGTGTCTGACCCTCCACACTGACCCGGTCAGTAATGGAATGTGTCTGACCCTCCACACTGACCAGGTCAGTAATCAATGTGTCTGACCCTCCACACTGACCAGGTCAGTAATGGAATGTGTCTGACCATCCACACTGACCCGGTCAGTAATGGAATGTGTCTGACCCTCCACACTGACCCGGTCAGTAATGGAATGTGTCTGACCCTCCACACTGAATGGGTCAGTAATCAATGTGTCTGACCCTCAACACTGACCGGGTCAGTAATGGAATGTGTCTGACCCTCCACACTGACCGGGTCAGTAATGGAATGTGTCTGACCCTCCACACTGACCGGTTCAGTAATGGAAAGTGTCTGACCCTCAACACTGACCCGGTCAGTAATGGAATGTGTCTGACCCTTCACACTGACCGGGTCAGTAATGGAATGTGTCTGACCCTCCACACTGACCGGGTCAGTAATGGAATGTTTCTGACCCTCCACACTGACCGGGTCAGTAATGGAATGTGTCTGACCCGCCACACTGACCAGGTCAGTAATGGAATGTGTCTGACCCTCCACACTGACCGGGTCAGTAATGGAATGTGTCTGACCCTCCACACTGACCCGGTCAGTAATGGAATGTGTCTGACCCTCCACACTGACCCGGTCAGTAATGGAATGTGTCTGACCCTCCACACTGACCTGGTCAGTGATGGAATGTGTCTGACCCTCCACACTGACCCGGTCAGTAATGGAAAGTGTCTGACCCTCCACACAGACCGGGTCAGTAATGGAATGTGTCTGACCCTCCACACTGACCCGGTCAGTAATGAATGTTTCTGACCCTCCACACAGACCGGGTCAGTAATGGAATCTGTCTGACCCTCCACACTGACCGGGTCAGTAATGGAATCTGTCTGACCCTCCACACTGACCGGGTCAGTAATGGAATCTGTCTGACCCTCCACACTGACCGGGTCAGTAATGAATGTGTCTGATCCTCCACACTGACCGGGTCAGTAATGGAATGTGTCTGACCCTCCACACTGACCGGGTCAGTAATGGAATGTGTCTGACCCTCTGATGCGCAATCAATTACTCTCGAGACAAGGTGAGTCATAACTAATAGGCTTTAATCAGCTAGACCTGTACCCAGCAGCTTCGATACAGAAAGTGAAGGCTGCTGGGACAGCATTGGTTCTTATACCCCGCCTCTCAGGGTGGAGCTATGTACATCAGCCAATGGTAGTCTCCTGGGTCTAGCCAATGGTCATCCACCTCTCAGGTACCGCAATACCTGGTATCACCACATTCACCCACTGTTAAAAAAAGAGCCCGGCGGCGTGATGGCCAGCGTTAATGTCGCCTTTTGCATGGTCGGACCAGGTATTGAGGTGTCGTGATATCGGGGGTAATAGCAAAGTGTTCATGGTGCAGCAATCAGTCGATCGGGTGGCCTGGTCGTCCTTCTAGAGCGTCGTGGCTTCGGTGGTGATCCTGATGGGGGTCCCGGCGGTTGCGATTCCGGGAACGTGGTGTCGTCCTCCCAGGCAGCTTCGTCACCCCTAGGCGGCGCTGTTGGTGCGAAAAGTGGGCAGGACGGGGGGGGGGCGCCTGTAGGGGGCGTCGGCGCTTGTTCGGGCCGAGGCAGGGCCGGCGGGAGTACTGACCCTCCGGTCAGGTGTTGCGGGGAGGGTGGGGGTGGAGGCACGGGTGCAGGGGCGCGTGGGGCTCATGCGGATGCCAGGTCCCGAAGGGAGACCGTGTCATGGCGGCCGTCCGGGAATGCTACATAGGCGTACTGGGGGTTGGCGTGAAGCAGGTGGACCCTCTCGACCAACGGGTCCGACTTGTGCGCCCTCATATGTTTCCGAAGCAGGATGGGTCCGGGTGTCGCTAGCCAGGTTGGGAGCGAGGTCCCGGAGGAGGACTTCCTGGGGAAAACAAGGAGACGTTCATGAGGTGTCTGATTCGTGGTTGTACAGAGCAGTGACCGGATGGAGTGGAGAGCCACCGGGAGGACTTCCTGCCAGCGGGAGACTGGGAGATTCCTGGACCGCAGGGCCAGCAGGACGGTCTTCCAGATCGCTCCGTTCTCCCTCTCTACCTGCCCGTTTCCCCAGGGGTTGTAACTGGTCGTCCCGATCGAGGCGATGCCTTTGCTGAGCAGGAATTGATGCAGTTCGTCGCTCATAAAGGAGGACCCCCTACCACTGTATATGTACGCGGGGAAACCGAACAGTGGAAAGATACCCTGGAGGGACTTGATGACGGTGGTTGTGGTCATGTCTGGGCAGGGGATGGCGAATGGGAAACGGGAGTATTCATCAATCGCGTTCAGGAAGTACGTGTTGCGGTCGGTGGAGGGGAGGTGGCCTTTGAATTCCATGCTGAGGCGTTCAAAGGTACGGGAAGCCTTTATCAGATGCGCCCCCTCTGGATGGTAGAAGTGCGGTTTGCACTCCGCGCAGATTTGGCAGTCCCTGGTGACTGACCTGACCTCCTCGATGGAGTGGGGCAGGTTGCGGGTCTTGATAAAATGACAGAGACGAGTGACCCCCGGGTGGCAGAGGCCCTCGTGGAGGGATCGGAGGCGGTCCACTTGTGCGGTGGCATAAGTGCTGCGGGACAGGGCATCAGGAGGCTCGTTCAGCTTCCCGGGACGGTACAAGATCTCGTAATTGTAGGTGGAGAGTTCTATCCTCCACCGCAAGATCTTGTCGTTCTTAATCTTGCCCCGCTGCGCATTGTCGAACATGAAGGCAACTGACCGTTGGTCAGTGAGGAGAGTGAATCTCCTGCCAGCCAGGTTTTGCCTCCAGTGTCGCACAGCTTCTACTATGGCCTGGGCCTCCTTTTCGACCGAGGAGTGGTGAATTTCGGAAGCATGGAGAGTGCGGGAGAAGAAAGCCACGGGCCTACCCGCCTGATTGAGGGTGGCCGCCAGAGCTACGTCGGACGCATCGCTCTCGACCTGGAAGGGGAGGGACTCGTCGATGGCGCGCATCGTGGCTTTAGCAATGTCCGCTTTGATGCGGCAGAAGGCCTGGCGGGCCTCCGTCGACAGGGGGAAGGTTGTGGACTGGATCAGGGGTCGAGCCTTGTCGGCGTAATTGGGGACCCACTGTGCATAATAGCTGAAGAAGCCGAGGCAGCGCTTTAGGGCCTTGGGGGGGGGGAACTCCATGAGGGGGCGCATGCGCTCAGGGTCGGGGCCTATGACTCCACTTCGCACAACGTAGCCCAGAATGGCTAGACGGTCGGTGCTAAACACGCATTTATCCTTATTGTAGGTCAGATTAAGGATATTCGCAGTCTGGAGAAATTTTCGGAGGTTGGTGTCGTGGTCCTGCTGGTCATGGCCGCACATGGTGACGTTATCAAGATACGGTAATGTTGCGCGTAAGCCATACCGGTCAACCATTCGGTCCATCTCTCGTTGGAAGACCGAGACCCCGTTCGTGACACCGAAGGGAACCCTTAAAAAGTGATAGAGCCGCCCATCTGCTTTGAAGGCAGTGTACTGGCGGTCACCATGACGGAGGGGTAGCTGGTGGTAGGCAGACTTGAGATCCACAGTGGAGAAAACCTTGCACTGCGCGATCCTGTTTACCAGGTCGGCTATACGGGGGAGAGGGTACGCATCCAGCTGCGTAAACCTGTTGATGGTCTGGCTGTAGTCAATGACCATCCTGTGTTTCTCCCCGGTCTTTACCATCACTGCATTGGAGATCTCTACTGCCTCCCGAAAATACATAAGGCCAACACACCAGGCCGCCCTATCGTTTCAGGCAATGGGACCCTGTGTGAGAACCTCTCTGGCTACATCGAGGGCATCTTGAAACCCATCGTACAAGGTACACCCAGCTTCTGTCGCGACACGACGGACTTCCTACAGAAACTCAGCACCCATGGACTAGTTGAACCAGGAACATTCCTCGTCACAATGGACGTCTCGGCACTCTACACCAGCATCCCCCATGACGGCGGCATTGCTGCAACAGCCTCAGTACTCAACACCGACAACTGCCAATCTCCAGACGCAATTCTGCAACTCATCCGCTTCATTCTGGATCACAACGTCTTCACCTTCGACAACAAGTTCTTCATCCAGACGCACGGAACAGCCATGGGGACCAAATTCGCACCCCAATACGCCAACATCTTCATGCACAAGTTTGAACAGGACCTACTCACCGCACAGGACCTTCAACCGACGTTATACACCAGATACATTGATGACATTTTTTTCCTTTGGACCCACGGCGAAGAATCACTGAAACGACTACACGATGACATTAATAAGTTCCATCCAACCATCAGACTCACCATGGACTACTCTCCAAAATCAGTTGCATTCTTGGACACACTCGTCTCCATCAAGGACGGTCACCTCAGCACTTTGCTTTACCGCAAACCCACGGATAACCTCATGATGCTCCACTTCTCCAGCTTCCACCCTAAACACATTAAAGAAGCCATCCCCTATGGACAAGCGCTCCGTATACACAGGATCTGCTTAGACGAGGAGGAGCGTAACAGACATCTACAGACGTTGAAAGATGCCCTCGTACGAATGGGATATGGCACTCGACTCATCGATCAACAGTTCCAACGCGCCACAGCGAAAAACCGGACCGACCTCCTCAGAAGACAAACATGGGACACAACCGACAGAATACCCTTCGTCGTCCAGTGCTTCCCCGGAGCGGAGAAACTACGTCATCTTCTTCACAGCCTTCAACACGTCATTGATGACGATGAACATCTTGCCAAGGTCATCCCCACACCCCCACTACTTGCCTTCAAACAACCGCGCAACCTCAAACAAACCATTGTTTGCAGCAAACTACCCAGCCTTCAGAACAGTGACCACGACACCACACAACCCTGTCATGGCAATCTCTGCAAGACGTGCCAGATCATCGACATGGATACCACTATTACACGTGAGAACCCCACCCACCAGGTACGCGGTACATACTCGTGCGACTCGGCCAACGTTGTCTACCTCATACGCTGCAGGAAAGGATGTCCCGAAGCGTGGTACATTGGCGAGACCATGCAGATGCTGCGACAACGAATGAACGGACATCGCGCAACAATCACCAGGCAGGAATGTTCCCTTCCAGTCGGGGAACACTTCAGCAGTCAAGGGCATTCAGCCTCTGATCTCCAGGTAAGCGTTCTCCAAGGCGGCCTTCAGGACCCGCGACAACGCAGAATCGCCGAGCAGAAACTTATAGCCAAGTTCCGCACACATGAGTGCGGCCTCAACCGGGACCTGGGATTCATGCCGCATTACATTCATCCCCCACCATCTGGCCTGCGAAATCCTACCAACTGTCCTGACTTGATACAATTCACACCTCTTTAACCTGGGGTTACCCCATCTCTGGATCTGTAAAGATTTAATCACCTGCTAATGGTCGCATTCCTAGCATTGTTTGGCATCTTTGAATTTGTCTATATATGTGTTTCTGGAACAGACCGCTTCATTCACCTGAGGAAGGAGCAGCGCTCCGAAAGCTAGTGACATCGAAACAAACCTGTTGGACTTTAACCTGGTGTTGTAAGACTTCGTACTGTGCTTTACCATCACTACTTGAGCTCTCCAGGGGCTGTTGCTCGCTTCGATGACCCCTTCCCTCAGCAGCTTTTGGACCTCTGACCTGATGAAGGTCCGGTCCTGGGCACTGTACCGTCTGCTCCTGGTGGCGACGGGTTTGCAATCCGGGGTGAGGTTCGCAAACAGGGAAGGCAGGTCGACCTTAAGGGTCACGAGGCCGCAGACAGTAAGGGGGGTATAGGGCCGCCAAATTTAAAGGTCAGGCTTTGCAGATGGCACTGGAAATCCAGCCCAAGGAGGGTGGCAGCGCAGAGTTGCGGCAGAACGTACAGGCGGAAATTGTGGAATTCCCTGCCTTGGACAGTGAGGTTCGCTAGGCAGAACCCCTTTATCTCCACCGCGTGTGACCCGGAGGCCAGGGAGATCCTCTGGTTTACGGGATGTGTGACAAGAGAACAGCGCCTTACCGTGTCGGGGTGAACAAAGCTCTCCGTGCTCCCGGAGTCGATCAAGCACGACGTCACCTGGCCGTTGATGGAGATCGTCGTTGTAGCTTTCGCAAGCGTCCGGGGCCGACTCTGGTCCAGAGTCACCGAGGCCAGCTGCAATAATGGAGAGTTCGAGTTCTGGTCGGGCAGCGTGTAGTTGGCTGTGCTGGGGGCCTGAGGCCCCATCCAAGATGGCGTCAGCCATGGGTCGCACATGGAGTCCGGGGACAAAGAAGATGGCGGCGGCGAGGGACAAAATGGCGGCGCCCACCCGTCCAGCGTGGTAGCCGGGGGGCAAAATGGCCACGGCCGCAGATCGCACATGACCTGAGGATAGGGGGGTGGCGGTGGGCTTTGGAGGGCTGGGGCCTGAAAGGGGGGCTGCCGATAGTCGCTGGAGACCACGGCCATGGAGTGGGCCTGGCAGTCCCCGACATAGTGGCCCTTCTTGCCGCACCCTTTGCAGGTGGCGGTGCGGGCCGGGCAGCGCGGGCGGGGATGATTCGTCTGCCCGCAGAAGAAACAGCGGTGTCCGGCGGCGGTAGCGGGCCATCTCGCCGTGCAGGCTTGCGAGGCCAGGGGGAAGGTCTGAGGGGCTGCCGCAAAGGGGTACCACGCAGCCCACGGGGCAGCCGCGCGTTCGGGAGCAAAAGCCAGCGCGTTTTTATACGCAACGTCCATGGACCCCGCCAGGGCTCGTGCCTCAGTCAGTCCAAGAGAGTCCATTTCTAGGAGCCTGCGGCGGATGTCGGGGGAAGTCATACCTGCCACAAAAGCATCCCTGATCAAAAGTTCCGTGTGCTCGTTCCCCGAAACTGGCGGGCAGCCACAGTTTCGGCCCAGCACCAGCAGCGCCCGGTAGAAGTCTTCCAACGTTTCCTCGGGGCTTTGCCTCCTAGTCGCCAGCAGGTGACGAGCATAGACCTGGTTCACAGGGCGGATATAGTGTCCTTCTAGCAGCTCGATCGCCGCAGCATAATTCTCCGCCTCTTCGATGAGAGTGTAGATCCCAGGGCTGGCCCGTGAGCGTAGAAGGTGCATCTTTTGTCTTTCCGTGGGGGTGCCGGCGGCTGTGTCGAGGTAGCCCTTAAAGCACGCCAGCCAATGTTTGAAGATAGCAGCAGAGTTGTCCGTGTGGGGGCTGAGCTGAAGGCACTCCGGTTTGATACGGAGATCCACCCCTTCACTGAAGTTGTAGCAGATTAAATTGATGCGCAATCAATTACTCTCAAGACAAGGTGAGTCATAACTAATAGGCTTTAATCTGCTAGAACTGTTCCCCAGCAGCTTCGATACAGAAAGTGAAGGCTGCTGGGACGGCATTGGTTCTTATACTCCGCCTCTCAGGGCGGAGCTATGTACATCAGCCAATGGTAGGCTACAGGGTCTAGCCAATGGTCATCTACCTCTCAGGTACTGCAATACCTGGTATCACCACACCCTCCACACTGACCGGGTCAGCAATGAATGTGTCTGACTCTCCACACTGACCGCGTCAGTAATGGAATCTGTCTGACCCTCCACACTGACCGGGTCAGTAATGGAATGTGTCTGACTCTCCACACTGACTGAGTCAGTGATGGAATCTGTCTGACTCTCCACACTGACCAGGTCAGTAATGGAATCTGTCTGACTCTCCACACTGACTGGGCCAGTAATGGAATCTGTCTGACTCTCCACACTGACCAGGTCAGTAATGGAATCTGTCTGACTCTCCACACTGACCAGGTCAGTAATGGAATCTGTCTGACTCTCCACACTGACCGGGTCAGTAATGGAATGTGTCTGACCCTCCACACTGACCGGGTCAGTAATGGAATCTGTCCGACCCTCCACACTGACCGGGTCAGTAATGGAATCTGTCCGACCCTCCACACTGACCGGGTCAGTAATGGAATCTGTCCGACCCACCACACTGACCAGGTCAGTAATGGAATGTGTCTGATCCTCCACACTGACCGGGTCAGTAATGGAATGTGTCTGACCCTCCACACTGACCGGGTCAGTAATGGAATGTGTCTGACCCTCCACACTGACCGGGTCAGTAATGGAATGTGTCTGACCCTCCAGACTGACCCGGTCAGTGATGGAATCTGTCTGACTCTCCACACTGACCAGGTCAGTAATGGAATCTGTCTGACTCTCCACACTGACTGGGCCAGTAATGGAATCTGTCTGACTCTCCACACTGACCAGGTCAGTAATGGAATCTGTCTGACTCTCCACACTGACCAGGTCAGTAATGGAATCTGTCTGACTCTCCACACTGACCGGGTCAGTAATGGAATGTGTCTGACCCTCCACACTGACCGGGTCAGTAATGGAATCTGTCCGACCCTCCACACTGACCGGGTCAGTAATGGAATGTGTCTGACCCTCCACACTGACCGGGTCAGTAATGGAATCTGTCCGACCCTCCACACTGACCGGGTCAGTAATGGAATGTGTCTGACCCTCCACACTGACCGGGTCAGTAATGGAATCTGTCCGACCCTCCACACTGACCAGGTCAGTAATGGAATGTGTCTGACCCTCCACACTGACCGGGTCAGTAATGGAATCTGTCTGACCCTCCACACTGACCAGGTCAGTAATGGAATGTGTCTGACCCTCCACACTGACCCGGTCAGTAATGGAATGTGTCTGACCCTCCACACTGACCGGGTCAGTAATGGAATGTGTCTGACCCTCCACACTGACCGGGTCAGTAATGGAATCTGTCTGACCCTCCACACTGACCGGGTCAGTAATGGAATGTGTCTGACCCTCCACACTGACCGGGTCAGTAATGGAATCTGTCCGACCCTCCACACTGACCGGGTCAGTAATGGAATTTGTCTGACCCTCCACACTGACCGGGTCAGTAATGGAATCTGTCCGACCCTCCACACTGACCGGGTCAGTAATGGAATGTGTCTGACCCTCCACACTGACCGGGTCAGTAATGGAATGTGTCTGACCCTCCACACTGACCGGGTCAGTAATGGAATCTGTCCGACCCTCCACACTGACCGGGTCAGTAATGGAATGTGTCTGACCCTCCACACTGACCGGGTCAGTAATGGAATCTGTCCGACCCTCCACACTGACCGGGTCAGTAATGGAATGTGTCTGACCCTCCACACTGACCGGGTCAGTAATGGAATCTGTCCGACCCTCCACACTGACCGGGTCAGTAATGGAATGTGTCTGACCCTCCACACTGACCGGGTCAGTAATGGAATCTGTCCGACCCTCCACACTGACCGGGTCAGTAATGGAATGTGTCTGACCCTCCACACTGACCGGGTCAGTAATGGAATATGTCTGACCCTCCATACTGCTATTGTTTTCAGTGTCACACTGTTTTATTTCTAATCTTAATAAAGTTGATGGGTACATGAGGGATGATGCAGTGAGACTTTATAACCTTGCTGTAGATTTGACAGAGCAATTCAGCTGCAGCTCGTGTTCAATCGTCCTCCATGGTGAGGGTGATGGAAGCTGCAGGAAACAGGTAAATCATGTGTAACAGACAGCGGACACCGTAACAACTGAAACTGTGGTTTCACTGAGGGATCTGTGTGTCAATGGCTCTGCCTGTCTGCCTGACCCCTTTACTCTATTGGGGACTGAAAGGTCAGTTTGTTAGTTCAAACACCAGGGGGTGGCAAAGCCATGTGTTTGGAGGATTCTGCACCATTTCTGGAGGATTCTGCACCTTCAGGGGCTAGGCCAGCGTTGGAGTGTTTGGTCCCGTGCCAGCCAGCGCGGAAGGGCTTGGCGCCGTGCCAACCGGTACTGAAGGGCCTCCAACTGCGGGCGACAGTTGGCGCATGTGCGGGGGCGCCAGCATGTGCTGGCTTCATCCCAGCATGCGCAGGGGGGTTCTTCTCCGCACCGGCCGTGACGGAGATTGACAGCGGCCGGTGCGGAGGGAAAGAGTGCCCCCACGGCACAGGCCCGCCCGCGGATCGGTTGGACCCTATCGCGGGCCAGGCCACCGTGGGGGCACCTCCCGGGGCCAGATCCCCCCGCACCCCCCCCGAGGACCCCGGAGGCCGCCCGCAGAGCCAGGTCCCGTGGTACGGACCTGTTGTGATTTACGCCTGCGGGACCCGCCGTAAACGGGCGGCCACTCGGCCCATCGCGGGCCGGAGAAACGCCGGGAGGGCCCGCTGCCAGCAGCCGCCGACCGGCGCGCCGCAATTCCTGCCCCCGCCAAAACCCCGGCGCCGGAGAATTCGACAGCCGGCGGGGGCGGTATTTGCACCGCCCCCGGCGATTCTCCGACCCGGTGGGGGGTCGGAGAATCCCGCCCATGGGGTGACTGATTTAAAACAGAGAATTTTTTCGAAGGGTGGTGAATCTCTGGAACTCTTCCTCAAAAGGCAGTGGAAACAAGAACCGTTGAATATTTTTAAGGTGGAGCCAGATAGATTCTTGATTAACAAGGGGGTGAATAGGGCAGCGTGGTGGTGCAATGGTTAGCACTGCTGCCTCACGGCGCCGAGGTCCCAGGTTCGATCCCGATTCTGAGTCACTGTCTGTGTGGAGTTTGCACATTCTCCCTGTGTCTGCGTGGGTTTCACCTCCACAACCCAAAGTTGTGCAGGGTAGGTGGATTGGCCACTCTAAATTGCCCCTTAATTGGAACAAATGAATTGTGTACACTAAATTTATAAACAGAAAACAACGGGGTGAACAGTTATTGGGGGTGGTCGGGAATGTGGGGTTGAGGTTACAATCAGATCAGACACGGCCTTATCGATCAGGCTCGATGGCAGAGTGGCCAACACTGCTATGAGTTTGTATGTTTCCATAAAGTGCCCCCTTTTTAAAAGAGACAAACAAAAAACTGAATTATTCGTAAAACAAAGTAAGCTTATCGACTGAATGTCAACTTTCCAAGTACTGATGGTGCGGAAGATCTCAAGCATACCAGCAGACAATGCCCTTTTCCGCTCCAGAGCTCAGGCATGCCAAATGGCCCCCTCGACTGCACACAGCTGGGCCTGAGGGAGATCACCGTAAACAAGCCAGGAAACATCCTACACGGCATTTTCCGACCTACCTGCCAGCCCCCCCCCCCACCCACCCCCCGCCGCTCGAAGTGATCAAGATCAGGAGCCTGGGACAGACGTGCAGCTAGAGGAGAAACATCTTCGATGATGGTAAGATGGCTGCAAACTCTCACAGACTGTGTAAATATTAAACACACCCTCCTCCAGGCACCAGAAATGGAGAGGATTACTACAGGACACCAAGAACAACCAAACACATGGCTTTGTCACCCCCTGCTGTTTGAACTAACAAACTGACCTTTCAGTCCCCAATAGAGTAAAGGGATCAGGCAGACAGGCAGAGCCATTGACACACAGATCCCTCAGTGAAACCACAGTTTCAGTTGTTACGGTGTCCGCTGTCTGTTACACATGATTTACCTGTTTCCCTGTTATACCTGCAGCTTCCATCACCCTCACCATGGAGGACGATTGAACACGAGCTGCAGCTGAATTGCTCTGTCAAATCTACAGCAAGGTTATAAAGTCTCACTGCATCATCCCTCATGTACCCATCAACTTTATTAAGATTAGAAATAAAACAGTGTGACACTGAAAACAATAGCAGTATGGAGGGTCAGACACATTCCATTACTGACCGGGTCAGTGTGGAGGGTCAGACACATTCCATTACTGACCCGGCCAGTGTGGAGGGTCAGACACATTCCATTACTGACCGGGTCAGTGTGGAGGGTCAGACACATTCCATTACTGACCGGGTCAGTGTGGAGGGTCAGACACATTCCATTACTGACCCGGCCAGTGTGGAGGGTCAGACACATTCCATTACTGACCCGGTCAGTGTGGAGGGTCAGACACATTCCATTACTGACCCGGTCAGTGTGGAGGGTCAGACACATTCCATTACTGACCGGGTCAGTGTGGAGGGTCAGAAACATTCCATTACTGACCCGGTCAGTGTGGAGGGTCAGACACATTCCATTACTGACCGGGTCAGTGTGGAGGGTCAGACACATTCCATTACTGACCCGGTCAGTGTGGATGGTCAGGCACATTCCATTACTGACCCGGTCAGTGTGGAGGGTCAGACACATTCCATTACTGACCTGGTCAGTGTGGAGGGTCGGACAGATTCCATTACTGACCCGGTCAGTGTGGAGGGTCAGACACATTCCATTACTGACCCGGTCAGTGTGGATGGTCAGGCACATTCCATTACTGACCCGGTCAGTGTGGATGGTCAGACACATTCCATTACTGACCCGGTCAGTGTGGATGGTCAGGCACATTCCATTACTGACCCGGTCAGTGTGGAGGGTCAGACACATTCCATTACTGACCGGGTCAGTGTGGAGGGTCAGACACATTCCATTACTGACCCGGTCAGTGTGGAGGGTCAGACACATTCCATTACTGACCCGGTCAGTGTGGAGGGTCGGACAGATTCCATTACTGACCCGGTCAGTGTGGAGGGTCAGACACATTCCATTACTGACCCGGTCAGTGTGGAGGGTCAGACACATTCCATTACTGACCCGGTCAGTGTGGATGGTCAGGCACATTCCATTACTGACCCAGTCAGTGTGGAGGGTCAGACACATTCCATTACTGACCCGGTCAGTGTGGAGGGTCAGACACATTCCATTACTGACCCGGTCAGTGTGGAGGGTCGGACAGATTCCATTACTGACCCGGTCAGTGTGGAGGGTCAGACACATTCCATTACTGACCCGGTCAGTGTGGAGGGTCAGACACATTCCGTAACTTTTTTTTTTCTTGTCTAAATTTAGAGTGCCCAGTTCATTTTTTCCAATTAATGGGTAATTTAGCGTGGCGAATCCACCTGGCCGGCACATCTTTGGGCTGTGGGGCCGAAACCAATGTGCAAATTCCAAACGGACAGTGACCAAGAGCCGGAATCGAACCTGGGACCTCGGCGCTGTGCGGCAGCAGTGCTAACCACTGTGCCACCGTGCTGCCCCCTGACACATTCCATCACTGGCCCGGTCAGTGTGGAGGCTCACGCCACTCCTTGGCGCTGGAGTGGCCCGTCCTGCCGGTTCGCGGAGAATCCCGCACTTTATTTTTAACCAGTGACCCCTGGTTTTAGATACTCTCACAAGGGGAAACAGCCTCTCCACATCCACCCTAACAATACCCCTTAGGGTCTTAAAGGTTTTTATCAAGTCGCCTCTAAACTCCACTGGATACAAACCTAATCTCTCCAACCTTTCCTCATAAGATAATCCAGCCAGGCCAGGTATTACCCGTGTGACATTATACATTGCATAAAAGATTTATTGAATGATTCCAGAACAGAGGGACTACACAATTAGCCTCCATAGCCCAGAGCTCTACTGACACCCCTACAGAAGCCCTGGACTCAAAAATGAACATTTGGCACTATTCTGACCACTTGTAGAATTGGCCACATGACACACTCTGACTGACATGGTTTTAACATGACTATAACATTCGTGAGAGGGAAGCGTGTAGACCGTTTGGATTGCATCATAAAACAGCCTCTAACATTGATCTGATACTTGGGTAGATTCCCATCACTGACTGCTGCTTGAGGTACCCCCCACCCATCACAAATACTGTTGGTTATTGCAGTGTTAATGGATCCACCGCTTCCTATGTTTTAGTTGTTTGGTGAAGCTTGATATTTTCATGGGAGTGGTGCTGGATCTTGACGAGGAGGTCAGGCGTGTTGTTTCGCCTGCTTCAATAATGGGATGACAGTGAGAGTTCCTCATGGGCTGCAGCATGATAGAGAGATGGAGCAGAGGCAGCATGAGGAGAAGCTGTGCCCAGAGATAGGGTGAAGAGGGAGGTGTAATGTTCTTGTTAGATGGCATAATTGATTACAAGAACACTTGTAGTTAAAGCTATAAATTATTTATTAACATTAAGTGTGGATAAACTGTATACAAGAATACAGATGAAGAACAGTAAATCAATCACAAGCAACCTTCTCTCTTCGACTTCCTCCAGCCAGTCTGAGGGGCCAGCTGACTTTAACATTCACTTATATACTAGTGAGACTCCTAGTGGTCAGTCGATGAATTACAACACAACCCTGATATCAGTACAGGAAGCTCTCGGAGGCCGAGGCCACTGAGAATCTTCGGAAGTATCACCCACCTTGTCTGAGCCAGGAGCAGTGAGCAGTGTCTAAGGTTTCACCAAGAAGATGCCCTCTGAACTGTGCCACCTCCTAGAACCCAACTGGCAACCTCAGAGTAGGGTGAAGACTTCACTGCCTGAGGTTGTCAATGTTACTGTTGCCCTAAATTTCTATGCAGCACGGTAGCACAATGGTTGGCACTGTTGCTTCACAGCTCCAGGGTCCCAGGTTCGATTCCCGGCTTGGGTCACTGTCTGTGCGGAGTCTGCACGTCTCCCCGTGTCTGCGTCGGTTTCCTCCAGATGTTCTGGTTTCCTCCCACAAGTCCTGAAAGACTTTCTGTTTTGTAATTTGGACATTCTGAATTCTCCCTCTGTGCACCCTAACAGGCGGCGGAATGTGGTAACTCGGGGATTTTCACAGTAACTTCATCGCAGTGTTAATGTAAGCCCACTTGTGACAATAAAGATTATTATTACTACCAAGAGATCCTTCCTGGTAGGATCAGGTGACATTAGCAACATTACGGAGCTGTCTGCCCATTACTGTCTCAGTGAAGCAATAGAAATACTGGGCGTGATTTTACTAAGAAAAACCAGAGTCCCATTTTAAGCGTGTTTAGGGGGGTGTTTACCGGTGCTTGCAGCGGCGAGAATGATTCCTCTATTAAACGGGGCTCCGTTTTTCGGGCCTCGGTGAGGAATGCTCCGTGAAGCCACACATAAACTCATTCACTGGAGCTCAGCTCGTCGGTGCAGGAAGAGATCGGGGTGCCATTTTTAAAAAGCACCTGATCTCTCGACACACCACCGCAACGTCCGGACCCACCCAACGCTCCAACTTACCCATTAGGGGGTTCTTGAACGCCCCCTCACCCCACCTTACAAGAGTAGGGCACCGCCAGACCCGCTGCCCGGCACGGGAAAATTGGTGCCCGAGCACCTTGGCATTGCCAGCCTGACAGCGCAGGCCGCGACAATGGCGGTCCGTGCCTGGACACCACCCCAGTCCCATGGGGGGATCGCCCCTGTGCCCCGTCACTCCTCCCCCCGCCCTGGCAGGGCTCCCAGTTCCAGCCAGCCCGGCCAGTGATCGGGCCAGTAGCCCACTGTCGCACCTCTCCATGAACTACCTCCCCTCTCTCCCTCATCAACCATGGAGCCGGATTCCCGATTTTCAAAAGCACAAGTGAAAATCGCCGTCGGGAATTTATCCCACTATAGGCGGAGAATCGCTGTCGCCCTGGAGAGGACTGGGTCAGGTCCGCCAATGATATGCCAATGGCATTTGCTGTATGTGCGTTCTGGAACGCATTTACGCCGCTGTCGCATAATTGAGATTTTGCGTGAAACCCGCCACGATTCTGGCGTCAAAACCGATTTTTCGCCCAACCGCGTTCCCCGATTCCGGTGTCGGCCGTCGGAGAATCCCGCCCATGTGTTTGTTGCTCTTGCCTTTCTCTGGCCAGTATAGTGCCTTCTCCTTCTACACAGGGGCTGTGACACCCGACTTGACGAGGCCGCATCCTACTGGCCACCCAATTTGGTATTGGTTCTGCAGAGTAACATCGGCCATACGGGTGCCCCCACCCCCATACCCTACCTGACACCATACCAGCCCACCAACCGGGGGAGCATCAAGTGGCCCACCTGAGGGCAACGGCCACAGTAGCCCCCAAGGGGCGTGCTGGACGTTGCCCGTGGAGTGTGCCGCAGGCATGGGCAGTGCCATCCAACGGTACCCATGGCAGCAGAGTATGCACCATGCTAACATGTTGGCCTTTCACCCCCTGCAGACAATGGATATTGGAATACATCCAGCAATGGTGGCCTTCCTCCTAGTCGCCGCAGCCCTGGGGGATGCACTGCGGCTGTACGAGTGGGCCCTGCTCCAGGAGGAGGAAGCTGACGCAGCAGAGCCTGCCCAGAGGAACAGGAGGCAGCTGCTGAGGATGGAGGGCCGGCTGCCCAACAGGCCAAGGAGGAGGAGGTGGGAAGGAGGCACCGCATGAGGCCCCGTGTGTACTGGCAGTGCCTGTCACTCTAGGACCTGCTGGACTAGGCATGCCGTCGAAGGCTCCAGCTGTGCAGGGAGACAGTGCGACATATCTGCCAGATGGTGGTGCACTTGACATCCCGGGGAAATGGGGGAGGACCCCCTTCTCCCGGTGGCCGTCAAGGTGACTGTTGTCCTGAATCTTTACTTCACGGGGTCCTTCCAGGCGCCGAGTGGGGACCTGTCCGGAATCTCACAGAGCTCAGTGCAGAGGTGCATCTGTGTCATCACGGAGGCCCTATATGCCCAGGCGGATCAATACATCCATTTCAATGTCGACCGATGCCCAGGAAGCTGGGTTTGCCGCCATCACAGACATGCCCCGAGTCCAGGGGGTGATCAATGGGATGCATGTCACCCTCCGAGCACCTACAGATGACAAACCGAAAGGGGTTCCACTTGATAAATGTGCAGCTGGTGTGAGACCATCAGATGTGCATCATGCACGTCTGCACCCGATACATGGGCAGTGTGCACGACGCCTTCATCCGGGCACACTCGACGATTCCCGGCCTTTACGAGGCACATTCCTGGCTGGTGGTTTGGCTCCTGGGTGACAGGGGCTATCTGCTGCGGTCATGACTGATGATGCCTATCCGGAGGCCACAGACTGACAGGGAGTCCCGTTACAACGAAGCCCATGCAGCGACCCGAGCTGTGATCGAGCGGTGCCTCGACCTCCTGAAGATGCGATTCAGGTGCCTGGACTGCTCTGTCGGGGCCCCCCAGTACATGGCCAGGAGGGTCGCCCGCATCGTGGTGGCCGGCTGCGTCCTTCACAACATCACGCAGCAGAGGGGCGATGTGCTGGAGGAGGAGGATAAATCTCCGGCCTCGCCTGATGAGGAGGATGTGGGGGAGGGGGAGGCTTGGCAGGACACGGGGCTGGCCAAACCCGAGCCAAGCCCACTTCTAAAGTATGTCCATTCGCCCCCCCACCCCCTTCCCCGCGCCCCCTCTGCGGCCAGCCCAGACCTGCCCAAGCCTCACACCATTCTGACAGAGTACCGAGGCAGGTTGAAACATTGTGCACAGGTGTGAAAACATATATGCAGATATGTGCCCGAGCTCCTATAACTAAACTGTGCCCTGCACCCGTGCCAACTTAACAGGTGTCTACTTTTCTGGCCTTGAGGACCCTAACGTCACGCTGAGGTGGTTTCCCAGACGATACAGCAGTAGTGGAGGCGGCCTACGGTGACTCCTGCCCTGCGACAAGGGTCCCGTTTGGTGTGCGTCACCGGGACGACCCAGCCTGGATGGGCCCGGCCGCTGCTTGTGTGTTCCGGGTGGCGTGGTGCTGCCCTGTTCTGCCCGCTGCCCACCAGATGCACCAGGGACAGGAGGGGGAGAGTCCGAGGTGCTGCGGTGTTCCGGCATCTCCCCTGCGGGAGTCACCGGCACGGGCCCCATCACCTCCTCCTCTCTCGGGAGCCCGATGGCCCCTAGGCTACTCCATGGGATGGGGTTGCGAGTGGAGCCATTCCCTGAGGCTCCACAGCCACCTGGCGCTGCCAGCCCTGGAGGCCCACTCTGGTCTCGACCAGGGTCTGCATGCTCGCAGCCATGGAGCACAGTGGAGTGGACCATCTCCGTCTGGGACTGCACTGCATCATGCTGCGGCTGTGCCACCACCCTCTGGGACTGGGCCACCTCCCTCTGGGACTGGGCCACCTCCCTCTGGGACTGGGCCACCTCCCTCTGGGACTGGGCCACCTCCCTCTGGGACTGGGCCACCTCCCTCAGGGACTGGGCCACCTCCCTCAGGGACTGGGCCACCTCCCTCAGGGACTGGGCCACCTCCCTCTGGGACTTGACCACACCGCCCAGTGTCTGCGCAAAGCCGGCCAGCGCCTGGGCAATGCTACCAACGTTCCCAGCCATGGTCTGCTGTGACTGGGCCATGCTGAGGAGGGCCGCTGTAGTGTACAGGTGGCTCTGTGAGAGGGCAGCCCTGTCCTGGGCCTCGGTCACCGTCTGCACAGAATGTCCCAGGCCTTGGGCACGCTGATCCATCGCCTAAACCGTCGCCCCAATGCCTCCACCACGGACGACACCTGAGCAGTCTTGGCCTGGGTGGCACACATGGCTGGCACCACACCTTGCTCCTGCACGCGGATGGACTCTTCCACCTGCCCCTGCAGGTGCTGGAAGCCGGCTGTCATCCCCTCTTGTCGTCCTTGGCTGTCTGACTGCATCTGCAGTGTGGCTGGGACTGGATGTTCCAGACACCCGGTACCTGCCTGGATGGTAGCTGGTTCCTGGGGCCGGCCTGCCCTCCGACTGTCTGGCCCCCTCGGCTGCCGCTACCTCCATCGGTTGTACCAGATGCGATGTGTGGTGAGCACCAGATAGTGTCCCAGTAGCCTGCTCACTAATGTGCCCAACCGAGGTGATGGTCTCTGGGATGGTGGAGGGTGTAGGAGACAGCTGTGACGGAAAGCCAGTGTCCTCCTCCGCCCCGAGTACGGGGTGTCCTGAGTCTCGGGCGGAGGGCTGGTGTTTGGGCTGCTCTCCCCGTCAGTGCTCGGCTGTCTGGGGGGCACCGGCTTGGGCACTGGCTGGGAGAGGGGGAATCAGAATGGACTGGTCCCACCTCCGGCAGGTCCCGTAAGACACAAGACGACATGTATGATTAGACAGTGGGCCGGAGGGTGGGGGTAGTGGGGGTGACCGTTAGACGGTCCGCCGCATGCAGCCCAGGGGTTGGGTGGATGGTGGCCTCAGTGGCCAGGGCACCTGCCCATGGCAGATGGCATGGGTGCTGGCATGTGGGGCAGGGTGGGTGTTCGGCTGTCCCCCGGGAGGGGAGGGGGAGGGCCGGATTACGGGTGTGTGGGGGGAGTGGGGCTAGTGACAGGGACACGGAGCAGCCGACTCACCCTGGCTGCCCCGAGGAGGTCGCGGAGTTTATTCTGCACTGTATGCCAGTCTGGGTGACATTGCCCACGGCGCTGACCACTACTCCCACCTGTGCCCAGGCACTGCGGGCGGCGGTGCCTGGCGGCCTTCCTCCCGGTCTGGGATATAGGGTCATCTGCCTCTCCTCCACGACATCCAGGAGGGTGTCCAGCTCAGCGTCCCTGAACCGTGGCGCTGCTCTCCTTCCAGCCATCTTGTTGACTGGGACGCTGTGTGTGGACAGATGGATCGTTTAAGTGTGGCTGCGGCTTGTGAGCCTCATGTGTGCCAATGACAGACCCGGAGAATCTGGCGTTGTTTCCATGGAGTTGATTGTGTTCCCTGTGGCAACGGTGCTGGCCCATTTAAAGTAGCTGAATCGGTGCAGCTGTTGCGCCGATTTTTCTGTCGTAAAACACACTTCCTCCGCTGGCATCAACACTTAGCCTCAGAAACGGAGAATCCACACTGTGTCCAACCCACTAATCATATTTAAATGTATACAAACGGCGGTTCTGCATGCCACCACTGGGGCTGGGCGCAAACCTTGATTCGCGCATGATGCCCGATTCTCCGCCCGATCGTGATTCGTGCTCCCGGTGTCGCGAGGTGGAGAATCCAGCCCCTGCCCATCACAGTGCCCCAGTGTTACTGCACAGTGCGAGCCCAGTAGCTGCAGCATGGCTGCTTGGTGGATGCCCATGAACAGCACTGAACCTAGAAGATCCAGCTTTGGACTGCAGCACTGGGCTTGACTGGCAAGAGAACTGGCAGAGCATCAGTGGTGGGAGTGTGACTGTGAGGGGACAGCAGGTCTGTGCTCCATGGGGCCACTGCAACTATCCCGGGGTGGCAGCTCAGTGGGCCTAGTAATCTGTTGGAGACTTAGAATCATGAAGGCAGATCGAGCCTGCATGGCAGCAAGCAGAGATCTCATGACATCTCACTGAGATATCGCCTGGTTTCTGCCTGTGTCGCACTGGAAATGGCGACATTGGACTGCAAGTGTTGTCATGGAGATGGCTGCTATTTTTTTCATGCTGAAAAGAATGGGCTCCAAGTACTGCACAAAAAACTGGAGCCCAATCCCTTCTTGCTCCTTGAGTGTGACAAGAGGTTGTCTGGAAGGTCTGTCAACGCACCAACATCTCAGTCTCCATACTTCTCAGCATTTTCCTGATCTCATTGAAGCCCTTTGCAGCAGAACTCACCTGTGACCGCACCCCTCAATGAGCTGGCACGCAGACTCGCTATGCTTCCTGGCATGGTTCCAGTCCACTTATATCTGGTGACTCAGCAGTTACATATGCTGACTCGAGACTATGTGCAGTGTCAGTGTCTGAGCTGGTTGTAGAGAGTGTCAGATCAAGATTGTTCATCTTTATGACGAGGCTGCCCTCACTGGCCCCTTGACAGTTCTCGGATATCTGAGAGCAAAAATTCAGAAGACAGTGGGAGTTAGGGAAGTGAGAGTGGGAAAGAAGTCCAGGATCACACCAGATAGAGCTTACACTTCATGCAGAGAGCAGAGTGATGGTGAAAATACATTTGAGAAGGAGTATAAAGCAGGAACATTCTATTATCCTGAATATTCTTGGCAATGCCAGACACAACAGGGTTCTGTCACAGCTGATTCCAGGGTACTGAGCAATGTCTTCTCCAGAGAGTTCACTTAATGGAGGTATGCCTGTTCTCCCTTCCTCAACTCCACCCTATTCCCTGTGGCTATGTGCTCTCTTGTTCTGTAGCAGCAAAAGAAGAATGTCAGTGACAGGATTACAATGTGTTTGGAGGAAATGCCTGTCAGGCTGAAACAGCTGGAGGTATATACAAGCAGTGAGTGAGATTTGCAGCTTTTGAAAGTGTGGGCAGGTGAGGTGAATAGCTGAAGATTGGAAGTGAGCCTTGATTCCTGGTGGGTGGGTGATGGACTGTGCTGCTGGGCAGCGTGAGATAGAGGCGGTGCATGTTATTAAAGATTCATTCCCATACCTTCACCCCACCTGTGACAAGTGATTGAACTTTTTATGGCACTGTAGCCAGCCGATTGAGACCAGCCTCTGACGCGGACTTCCCTGTGTACCTGCTCCCATTCACTTTGCAGCTGTTTCTTGGGGGTCTCCTGCGGAGACAGGGCCTTTCCTCCTTTCCATACCCATCAAAAATGTCACCATCTCCACATCAGAAGACCTGGGAGCACCCTTTCTCTCTCTCTCTGCCTGGTGCTTCATTTTCTGTGCTTTATCCTTTAACGTGCCAGAGGCAGTTGCACAAACTTCTGTTGCATGAATATTTTATTCCATCTTTCTTGGGTTGTGTGCATTGCTGGCAAGGCCACCCCAAATTTATTGCTCATTCTTAATTGTTCTTAAGAAGGTGGTGATGAGTCATCTTTTTGAACTGCTGCAGTCCATATGGCGCAGGTGAAGGAATGGCAACATAGTTCCAGGTCAGAATGGTGAGTGGCTTGGAGAGGAATGTCCAGGACGTGGTGTTCCCATGCATTTGCTGCCCATATCCTGCTAGGTGATAGCAGGCTTCCCTCACTCCCATTGACTCCAGTTTGGCTAGCACTTCTTGATGCCAGACTTTGTCTTTTAAAAAAAAATGTTTTTATTAGGGCATTTGCAATTTTTATAATAATAGCAATAACAGTGACATAAACATGGCACAATAAACATTTCCACCCCCATCACAATCTTCACACCCCCCAGCAATAAAAACAACAATCTGGCCCTCCAGCCACCCCCCCGCCCTGCCCCCCACCTTTTTGAATTCAGCTTCTGCTGACAATTTAATTTTCACCAAGAAAGTCGACGAATGGCTGCCACCTCCGGTTGAATCTTACCATTGATCCTCTTAAGGCGAACCTTATTTTCTCGAGACTGAGAAACCCAGCCACGTCACTAACCCTGGTCTCTACATTCGGGGGCTTCGAGTCCCTCCACATTAATAAGACTTGTCTCCGGGCTACCAGGGAGGCAAAGGCCAAGACGTCAGCCTCTTTAGGCCCCTGAACTCCTGGCTCTTCCGACACTCCAAAGATCGCCACCTCCGGATTCGGCAACACCCGTGTTTTGAGTACCGTGGACATCGCCTTCGTGAAACCTGGCCAAAACCCTCTCAGCTCCGGGCATGGGGACATGATTTGCTGGACTTCCCGTGCGCCTCGCACACCTGTCCTCTACCCCGAAGAACTTGCTCATCCGGGCAACTCACACTGTCATGTGTGCCCAGTGGACTACCTTGTATTGTATCAGGCTAAGCCTGGCACATGATGAGGATGTGTTAATCCTGTTTAGGGAATCCGCCCACAGACCCGCCTCTATCTCTCCCTCCCCCTCCCCCACAACCCACTTCCTAATCATGGCTGTATTAGCTGCCCAGTAGTAATTGCAAAAGTTCGGCAGCGCCAACCCACCCTCCCCCCGACTGCGCTCCAGCAACACTTTCTTTACGTCCATACAAAGCCCGAAATAACATTATTCACCCGCTTGATAAAGGCCTTAGGGATGAAGATGGGGAGGCACTGAATGACAAACAGAAATCTGGGGGAGACCGTCATTTTCACAGTCTGGACCCTCCCCGCCAGTGATAGCGGGAGCATGTCCCATCTCTTAAAGTCCTCTTTCATTTGTTCTACGAGCCGGGATAGGTTTCACTTGGGCAATATCTCCCATTCCCGGGCCACCTGGATTCACAGATACCGAAAGCTCCTTCCTACCATTCTAAACGGCAGCTCTCCCAGTCTCCTCTCCTGCCCCCTCGCCTGGATCGCAAACATCTCGCTTTTCCCCATGTTCAATTTATACCCCGAAAAATTATCAAATTTCCCGAAGATCCGCATAACTTCCCCCATGTTTCCGGTTGCGGCTATACGGAGCTAAGACGCACGATTCGGCAGCTCCCGTGAAAACGGACTTTCGGGCTCGATAGAAGAGCCCCAACGGAACTTGTTTCACAGCCAACCCGTGGGGAAGAGAGGAGAGAGGTCCCCTACTAACGTGTATGGACCGGACCCGCAGCGAAACGGCCAAAAAAGTGGCATTGGAGCAGTGGGAGAAGAGAGGGAAAACAAGCAAAATGGCGGCAGCCGGGGACAAAGAGGAGATGCAGGAATTCATCAAGCGCTGCTTCGAGGAGCTGCGTAAGGAGATGGTGGCGCCTATGTTGGCAATAATTGAAGGACTGGGAGCAACCCAGAAAGCCCATGAGGTGAAGATCCAGGAGATCCAGGACAAAGTGAGTTAGAATGAGGACGAGCTCTTGGGCCTGGCGGTGAAAGTGGAGCGGCACGAGGCGCTGCACAAGACGTGGGCGGGAAGACTCGAAGACCTGGAGAACAGGTCGAGGAGGAATAATCTGAGGATCCTGGGTCTCCCAGAAGGAGTGGAGGGGGCTGACGCCGCGGCATATGCGGGCACAATGATCGGGGCGCTGATGGGCGCGGAGGCCCCCCCGGGATTGCTGGAGCTGGAAGGGGCGCACCGAGTGCTGGCGAGGAAGCCCAAGGCAAATGAGCCGCCAAGGGCGATGGTGGTGAGATTTCACCGGTTTACGGACAGAGAGAGGGTCCTGAAATGGGCCAAGAAGGAGCGGAGCAACAAGTGGGACAATGCGGAGATCAGAATATACCCGGATTGGAGCGCGGAGGTCGCTAAGCGGAGAGCGGGTTTCAACCGGGCCAAAGCGGTGCTGCATCGGAAAGGATTGAAATTTGGAATGTTGCAGCCAGCGCGACTGTGGGTTACACATAATAGCCAACACCACTACTTTGAAACGCCCGAAGAGGCGTGGACCTTTATACTAACTGAAAAGCTGGACTCTAATTGAGGGTTTGTGAGGGTGGGAGGTGTTTGAGGGCTAAAGTACGATGGTTGTTGTATATAGGGGGTCAATCACGCGCAGGGAATGTTATATGGGCTGGGGGAGAGAGACAAGGCCGCGACAGGAGCTGCGCCAGAGGGGGCGGGGCAGGCTTTGGAAAGCGCGGGGTTCTTTTCCTGCGCGCGGGAAGAAAGGCGGGAAGCGGAACGAAGGAACGTATATTGATGGGGAGACTCCCACACGGGGGGGGGGGTCAAAGGGATGGCGGGGGAAGCCGGGGTCAGCAGGTGTCAGCTGACTTACGGGAGTGATATGGGGGAGCAAAAAAGCTAGACAGTGGTCTGGGGGGAGATGGGGGGGGGGGGGGGGGGGGGGAAGTAGGTGGAAAAAGGGTTGCTGCTGCACTGGCCGAAAGGGAATGGGACACAGAAGAGGAGGTTGGGACGGAGGTCCCCCAGCTGGGGGACCGGAGGGTGAGGGAGACGCGGACACGGGTCTGGCCCAGAAGAGGAGATGGCTAGCCGGCGGGTGGGGTGGGGGGGTGGGGGGTATGTGAGAGCCCCTCCAATCCGGCTGATAACGTGGAACATGAGGGGCCTGAATGGGCCGGTGAAGAGGGCTCGAGTGTTTGCGCACTTGAAGGGACTGAAGGCAGACGTGGCTATGCTCCAAGAGACACACCTGAAGGTGACGGACCAGGTCAGGTTAAGGAGGGGATGGGTAGGACAGGTATTTCACTCGGGACTGGACGCGAAAAATAGAGGGGTGGCAATTCTGGTGGGAAAGCATGTGTCATTTGAGGCCAAGACTATCGTATTGGATAATGGAGGGAGATATGTGATAGTGAGTGGTAGGTTGCAAGGGACGTGGGTGGTGTTGGTAAACGTATACGCCCCGAACTGGGATGATGCAGGATTCATGAAGCGCATGTTGGGGCGCATTCCGGACCTGGAGGTAGGAGGACTGATAATGGGAGGGGACTTCAATACAGTGCTGGATCCAGCACTGGACCGCTCCAGATCAAGGACGGGAAAGAGGCCGGCGGCGGCCAAGGTGCTCAGGGGGTTTATGGATCAGATGGGGGGAGTGGACCCATGGAGGTTTGTAAGACCGCAGGCCAGGGAATTTGCTTTCTTTTCCCACGTGCACAAGGCCTACTCCCGGATAGATTTCTTTGTTCTGGGCAGGGCGCTCATCCCGAGGGTGGAGGGGACGGAGTATTCGGCCATAGCCGTTTCGGGCCATGCCCTGCACTGGGTGGAAATTGGGCTGGGAGAGGAGAGGGACCAACGCCCGCTGTGGCGGCTGGACGTGGGACTGTTGGCAGATGAGGTGGTGTGTGGGAAGGTGAGGGGGTGTATCGAAAGGTACTTGGAGGGCAACGACAACGGGGAGGTGTGAGTGGGGGTGGTATGGGAGGTGTTGAAGGCGGTGATCAGGGGAGAGCTAATCTCCATCACGGCTCATAGGGAGAAGACAGAGGGCATGGAAAGGGAGAGGTTAGTGTGGGAGATTTTGCGAGCGGACAGGAGATACACAGAGATTATTTGGGGAAAGGCGACGGCTTCAGACGGAGTTTGACCCGTTGACCACGGGGAAGGCGGAGGCACAGTGGAGGAAGGCGCAGGGGGCGACCTACGAGTACGGGGAAAAGGCCAGTCGGATGCTGGTACACCAGCTCCGTAAGAGGACGGCAGCGAGGGAAATAGGGGGAATCAAAGATGGAGGGGGAGCCACGGTTCGGAGTGCAACGAAAATAAACAAGGTATTCAAGGCCTTCTATGAAGAGCTGTACAGATCCAAGCCCCCAGGGGGGGGAAGAGGGGATGAGACGATTCTTAGACCAACTGCGGTTCCCGAGGGTGGAGGAGCAAGAGGCGGCTGGTTTGGGGGCACCAATTGGGTTGGAGGAGCTGAGTAAGGGTCTGGGGAGTATGCAGGCGGGGAAGGCCCCGGGGCCCGACGGGTTCCCGGTGGAGTTTTATAGAAAGTATGTGGACCTATTGGCCCCGCTACTAGTGAGGACCTTTAACGAGGCAAAAGAGGAGGGGACCCTGCCCCCGACAATGTCGGAGGCGACAATTTCCTTGATTCTGAAGCGAGACAAGGACCCACTGCAATGTGGATCATACAGGCTGATTGCGCTCCTCAATGTGGACGCTAAGTTATTGGCAAAAGTGCTGGCCACGAGGATTGAGGACTGTGTCCCGGGGGTGATACATGAGGACCAGACAGGATTCGTAAAGGGCAGGCAATTAAACACTAACGTGCGGCGGCTCTTAAACGTGATAATGATGACGTCGGAGGAAGGAAAAGCGGAGATAGTGGCAGCTATGGACGCGGAAAAGGCCTTTGACCGAGTAGAGTGGGAGTACCTATGGGAGGTGTTGTGTAGGTTTGGGTTCGGGGGAGGGTTTATTAGCCGGGTTAAGCTCCTTTACAGTGCCCCGGTGGTGAGTGTGGTAACGAACCGGCGGAGGTCGGAGTCCTTTCGGCTGTACCGAGGAACGAGGCAGCGGTGCCCCCTGTCACCCCTGTTGTTTGCATTGGCGATTGAACCCTTGGCCATAGCACTGAGGGAGTCTAATAAATGGAGGGGGGTGGTCCGCGGGGGAGAAGAGCATCAGGTGTCGCTATACGCGGATGATCTGCTGTTGTACGTGGCGGACCCAATGGAGGGGATGGTGGAGGTCATGCAGACTCTGAGGGAGTTTGGCGAGTTCTCAGGCTATAAGCTCAATGTAGGGAAGAGTGAGCTTTTTGTATTACAGGCAGGGGACCAAGAAAGAGGGATAGGGGACCTACCGCTGAGGAGTACTCCTTGGGGAGTTTTCGTATCTGGGGACTAGGAGTTGGGGGGCCCTACACAAATTGAATCTGACGAGGTTGGTGGACCAAATGGAGGCGGACTTCAAAAGATGGGACATGTTGCCGCTTTCGTTGGCGGGTAGAGTGCAGTCGGTCAAAATGGTGGTCCTTCCGAGGTTTCTGTTTGTGTTTCAGTGCCTTCCCATCGTGATCACCAAGGGCTTTTTTAAGAAAGTAAGTAGGAGTATTATGGGGTTTGTGTGGGCGAATAAGACCCCAAGGGTAAGGAGAGGGTTCCTGGAACGCAGTAGGGACCGAGGAGGGTTGGCGCTGCCAAACCTAGGGAGCTACTACTGGGCAGCAAATGTGGCGATGATCTGCAAGTGGGTTATGGAGGGAGAGGGGGGGCATGGAAGAGGATGGAGATGGCGTCCTGTAAAGGAACGAGCTTGGGGGCGTTGGTGACGGCACCGCTGCCGTTCTCGCCATCAAAGTATACCACGAGCCCGGTGGTGGCGGCAACGTTAAGGATCTGGGGCCAGTGGAGACGGCACAGGGGTGCAGTGGGAGCCTCGGTGTGGACCCGATCAGGGGTAAGATGGACGGGGGGGTTCCAGGGCTGGCATCGGGCGGGGATTAGAAGAATGGGGGACCTGTTCATTGACGGGACATTTGCGAGCCTAGGGGCACTGGAGGAGAAGTTTGAGTTACCCCCGGGAAACATGCATTTAGATATAAGCAGGTGAGGGCTTTTGTGAGGCGACAGGTCAGGGAATTCCCGTTGCTCCCGGCACAAGAAATTCAAGACAGGGTGATCTTGGGTGTATGGGTCGGGGAGGGCAAGGTTTCGGCAATACACCAAGAGATGAAAGAAGAGGGGGAAGCCCTCGCAGAAGAGTTGAAGGGTAAATGGGAGGAGGAACTGGGGAGGAGATCGAGGAAGGTTTGTGGGCTAATGCCCTAAGTCGGGTTAATTCCTCCTCCTCATGTGCCAGGCTCAGCCTGATACAATTTAAGGTGGTTCACAGAGCGCACTTGATGGGGGCGAGGTTGAGTAGGTTCTTTGGGGTAGAGGACAGATGTGGAAGGTGTTCAGGGAGTCCGGCGAACCATGTCCACATGTTTTGGTCATGCCCGGCACTGGAGGGGTTCTGGAGAGGAGTGGCGGGAGCAATATCTCAGGTGGTGAAAGTCCGGGTCAAGCCAGGCTGGGGGCTAGCAATATTCGGAGTAGTGGATGAGCCGGGGGTGCAGGAGGCGAAAGAGGCCGGAATTCTGGCCTTTGCGTCCCTAGTAGCCCGGCGAAGGATCTTGTTATTGTGGAAGGAGGCGAAGCCCCCTAGCGTGGAGGCCTGGATAAATGACATGGCCGGGTTCATTAAGTTGGAGAGGATTAAGTTTGCCTTGAGAGGGTCTGCGCAGGGGTTCTACAGGCGGTGGCAAACGTTCCTAGACTATCTCGCAGAACGTTAGAGGAAGGCCGGTCAGCAGCAGCAGCAACCCTGGGCGGGCGGGGGGGGGGGGGGTGGGGGGGAACGAGAGACTGTTTGAGGGGATGGATGAGCGGGAGATAACATGGAGGGTGGGGGAAACTGGCACGTGCGGGCATGAGCCAGTGTATAAAGCTATGTAAATATATCATTTTGCCATGTATATATCTTGCTCAATGCGATTTTGTGTTATTTTGTTACGGGGGTGGGGGTTATTGTTTGTAAGGGGAAAAAATTGTGTTGTCAAAAAATCTTAATAAATATATATTTTTAAAAAACCTTCCCCCATCCTCTCCAACGGGTCTGAGATATACAACAGCAAGTCATCTGCTTAAAGCGAACCCCCCCACCCCCCGCCCCCAACGAACAAGCTCTTTCCAGTACCTAGAGGCTCTTAACGCCATGGCCAATGGCTCTATGGCCAGAGCAAACAGTAACGGGGAGAGGGGGCACCCTTGCCTCGTCCCTCGGTGTAGTTTAAAATACCCCGACCTCAGCCGAATCGTACGCACACTCACTACTGGCGCCTGATAGAGCAACCGCACTCAGTCAATAAAGCCCTCACCAAACCCAAACCTTCCCAGCGCCTCCCACAGGTAATCCCACTCCACCCGATCAAAAGTCTTCTCCGCTTCCATCGCTACCACCACCTCCATCTCTCCTCCTTCTGAGGGCATCATAATAACATTTAGGAGCCTTTGAACATAGGCCGTGAGTTGCCTGCTCTTTACAAATCCCGTCTGGTCTTCCCCTATCACCCCCGGTGCACAGTCCTCTATCCTTGTGGCCAGTATCTTAGCCAGCAGTTTGGCGTCCACATTCAGTAGAGAAATTAGCCTGTATGACCCGCATTGCTCCGGATCCTTCTTCCGTTTCAGGATCAATGAAATCGAGGCCTGCGACATTGTTGGGGGGAGGACTCCCTTCTCTCTTGCTTCATTAAATGCCTGCACCAGCAGTGGGCTCAATATCTCCGAAAACATCTTATAGAATTCCACCGGGTAGCCATCCAGCTCCCCACTCACCATTATGTACCTGCCCCCCGTGTGCGACACGATTCTCCCTGCCTCAAATGCCACCCGCTTATTAATCAGAATTGCTACCCCTTCCTCAATCTAGTCTGGTTTGTAACCTTTAGGTGTGTCTCTTGTAAAATTGCCACGTCCGCCTTCAGCCCCCTCAGATGCGCGAACATGTGAGCCCTCTTGACTGGCCCATTCAGCCCTCTAACATTCCATGTAACCAGCCTGGTCGGTGGATTCGACGCCCCCCCTCCTGCCGACTAGCCATCACCCTTTTTAGGCCAGCCTCCAGCTCGCGTCCCCGGCCTCCTCGAGCCTGCCCTCAGGCATCCACCATCCCCGACCTCCCATTTGCCCCCTGGTAGCAGTTCCTCCCCTGTCAGCAAAACAGCTCCCCTCCCCCTCCACCCTGGTAACAGCACCAGAAACCCAACCCCCCATATCACGCTCAAGCTCATCACCTGCTCACCCCCACTGTGCTTCTGCGAGCCAGCTGACCTAGCTGACCTGATAGCTCCAGCCCATGGCACCAAACTGACTGTCTCCCCATTGTTCTCTCTCCTCACCCCCCCACTTGGACAAACATATTCAAAGCATCACATTCCCCAGTAAACAAGCAGTGGAAAAAACAGTGGAAAAATAACCGCAGAGACCACCCCCCGCCATACAGCTCCCAGTAAAACAAAGATAACTTTAGACCGTGAAACAGCCCCCCATTGCACATGACACTACTTATTCAATCCAGCACAAAAGTGAATATCAACAAATCGCCATTGCAATACTCTCCCCAAGGATTCAGTGTCTTTAGTTCACATCCAGTCTTTTTTCCCTGATGAAAGACAAAGCATCGTCCGGTGTTTCAAAGTAGAATTCCCGGTCCACATATGTGACCCACAGACACGCTGGGTACAGCATCCCAAACTTCACCCCCTTCTTAAAGAGGGACGGTTTTGCCCGATTAAACCCAGCTCGCCTCTTGGCCAACTCCGCGCCCAGGTCTTGATAAATGCGCAGCTCACAATTCTCCCACCTGCTGCTCCGCTCTTTCTTGGCCCACCGCAGAATGTATTCCGTATCCAGGAATCGGTGTAAACGTACCACCATCGCTCTCGGCGGCTCGTTCGCTCGGGGCTTCCTCGAGAGGGCTCTGTGCGCTCTATCCACTTCCAGGGGCCGAGGAAACGCCTCAGCCCCCATCAACTTCTCCAGCATGTTCGTCACATAGGCCCTCGCATCCGATCCCTTACTACCCTCAGGGAAGCCGACGATTGTCATATTCTGCCTCCTGGACCTGTTCTCCAGGTCCTCCAGCTTCTCCTGCATTCTTTTCTGGCGGTCATTCATCATCTCCACCTTGGTCTCCAGCATGGTTAGGTATTCCTCGTGCTCGGACACCTTTTTCTCCACCTCCTGGATCGCACGCCCGTGGCTTTCTTGATTCTGCACCACCTGATCAATCGAAGCCTTGATTGGGCCCAGCATGTCCTTCTTAAGCTTGGCGAAGCATTCTTCAAAAAACTTCACCAGATGCTCCGTCGACCACTGTGCCGTCTCCCCGGGGCCCTGCTTCTTCACCATGTCTTCCCGCGTTGCCGGCTCTGCCCGTGTCTTTCTTGTAAAACTTTGTCTTCTCACACGGCCACTTCTGGTCCAATTCTCCATGCACTGGAGGGGGACTTCTCCTCACCGTCCACCGGTTCATCCAATAAAATCCGGAAAAAAACAGGCGAAAAAGGTCCAAAATTCCATCACAGGTGGGAGCTATCAAATGTGCGACCTTCTCCTCCATACTCTTCCCGTATCGGCCTCCCTGAACAGGCACCGGAATGTGGCGACTAGGGGCTTTTCACATTAACTTCATTGAATTATTATTATTATTATGCCGCCACCGGAAGTCCGATGCCAGACTTTGTCAAATGCTAACTTGATGCCAAGGACAGTCACTCTCACCTCACCCTTCCTGTTCAGCACCTTTATACATGTTTGAACTAAAGCTGTAATGCTGTCACGAGCTGAGAGACCCTGGCGGAAAGCACATTGAGTGTCGTGAGCAGGTTATTGCTAAGCAAATGCAGCATGATAACACTGTCGGTGACACCAACCATCACATCGCCGATGATTGTGCCATGGACAGAATGTACCTGCTCTTTTCTGCCTATAATCAGTATGTTTTCTATGGGAAAAGCTATACTTTTTCTCACTCATGAAGTGCGCATTCCAACTAAATAATTCAGCAGCACGCTTTCATGAGTTTAAAACAAGGAAGATTATTTATTCCTCATGCATTTACCTCTAATTAATGCAATGTCATAAACTTGGTCCCATGCACACACACAATGTTTGGATACAGATAAAGATCGTGCACGTTTACAGATTATACTTATTTCTGTCTGTTACAATTTCTGGTCTCCCATGTTAAAGGTCTGTCGTTCCTTGAATGGATTTGATGATTTAAAGTCTTCTGAAGGTCTTATCAGGTGAAATGTGTACAGCAGGTTGTGAGATTGCTTGCCGTTGAATACCAAGGAGGTTGGTTCTCAGGTGAACGTTGACACTGGTACAGGTTACTTACTTTGGCTGCTTGAAGACTTGCAGTTGGACTCGAAGACTGGCTGTCAGACTGACTGCTGGCCAATGCTTCTGATGGATCTGGGTCCTGGGTAGTAAAATGCTGAGAGGTTGTTTCCCTTTCTGGGTGGGTCTAGGACCAGAGGGCATAATCTCAGAGTAAGGGGTCACCCATTGAAGGCAGAGGTGAGGAGGAATATCTTCCCTCAGAGTGTAGGGAATCTGTGGAATTCTTTACTGCAGAGAGCTGTCGAGGCTGGGGAAACCAGGTTGGTAGCGAATCCCAAGAAAATGAATTTGTGGAATCTCTGAGAGATTTTTTTTGGAGCAGCTTGTGACAGAGCTTACTAGGGAACAGGCAATTCTGGATTTGGTGATGTGTAATGAGGCAGACTTGATTAGGGAGCTTAAGGTGAAGGAACCCTTAGGAAGCAGTGACCACAATATGATAGAATTTACCCTGCAGTTTGAGAGGGAGAAGCTGGAGTCAGATGTAATGGTATTATAATTAAATAAGGGTAACGACAAAGACAGGAGGGAGGAGTTGGTCAGAGTTGATTGGAAAAGGAGACTTGCAGGGAAGACATTGGAACAGCAACGGCAGGGGTTTTTGAGTGCTATTCATCCTCAGGAAACGTGCTTACGGGACGTCAAGGCATCCATGGCTGACAAGGGAAGTCAAGGACAGCATAAAAGCAAAGGAAAAAGCATACAAAGCAAGGATTAGTGGGAAGCCAGAGGATTAGGAATCCTTTAAAAGCGAGCATGGAAAACTTAAAAAGCAATAAGGACGAGAAGATGAAATATGAGGAAAGAGGTTTTTTGTGAGATATAAAAGGTAAACGAGAGTCAAGAATAGGCATTGGACCACTAGAAAATGAGGCTGGAGAAGTAGTAATAGGGAAGAAAGAAATGGCAGATGAACTGAATAGTTACTTTGCATCTGTCTTCACGCTGGAAGACATCAGTGGGATGCCAGAGATCCAGGAGAATCAGGGGCAGAGGTGAGTGTAGTGGCCATCACTAAGGAGAAGGTTCTGGGGAAACTGAAAGGTCAGAAAGTGGATAAATCACCTGGACCGGATGGACTACACCCCAGGATCCTAAAAGATATAGCTCAGGAAATTGTGGAGGTATTGGTGGTGATCTTACAGGAATCATTGGAGGCAGGGAGGGTCCCAGGGGATTGGAAAATGGCTAATGTAACACTCCTGTTTCAGAAGGGAGGGAGCAGGAAAACAGGAAATGATAGGCCAGTTAGCCTGACCTTGATTGTTGTAAGCTTTTAGAGTCAAAACAGCTTCTTCCCCGCTCTTACCAGACACCGAAACAACCATTTCATGGACTGACCTGGTTTTTCCTACACTCCTGTATGCTTCACCAGTGAATACGTATTTACATTGTGTATCTTGTGTTGCCCTATTATGTATTTTCTTTTCTTTTCATGTACTAAATGATCTATTTGAGCTGCTCGCAGAAAAATATTTTTCACTGCACCTCGGTACACGTGACAATGAACAAATCCAATCCAATAAGGATGAGATTGCGGAGTACTTGGAAGTGCATGAATAATCATAATAATCTTTATTGGTGTCACAAGTAGGCTTACAGTAACACTGCAATGAAGTTACTGTGAAAATCCCCTAGTCGCCGCACTCCGGCGCCTGTTAGGGTACACTGAGGGAGAATTCAGAATGTCCACCTAACAGGCGCGTGTTTCGGGACTTGTGGGAGGAAACTGGAGCACCCGGAAGAAAACCACGCAGACACGGAGAGAACGTGCAGACTCCGCTCAGGCAGTGACCCAAGCCGAGAATTGAACCCAGGTCCCTGGCGCTGTGAAGCAACAGTGCTAACCACTGTGCTACCGTGCTGCCCAAAATAGGACTGAGTCAGCACGGTTTCGTCAAGGGAGGTCACGCCTGACAAATCTGTTGGAATTCTTTTGAGGAATTAACAAGGAAGCTTGATGGGGTGGGGGGGGGGGGGTGGTCGGGAGAATGAGTGGGGTGTGGGGCGAGGGGTGTGTGGAGGGGGGGGGGGCCCGATACCCGTGCCATGGGCAACCGCAGCTCGGCAGGGTCTCACTTGCTCACCCATGACCGCACTCCATCTCGGTGACATCCCTTTGCTCTGGGCCACCGGCCACGTTCTCGTCACTCTGCTCGGGCATGGTGAGAGGCTGCAGTTCTGCTGGACCCCTCCGTTCTTTGCCCGCTCCCGGCGGTTGTGTGCGGAGTTCTCCTGATGGGGGAGGGGAAACACAACCAGCGAAACCGTAAGACGGTCCAACACATGCAGCCCAGGAGTTGGGTGGATGGTGGCCTCAGTGGCGTGGGTACCTGGCCTTGGCGGATGGCATGGGTGCTGGCATGTGGGGCAGGGTGGGGGTTCGGCCATCACCCGGGGGGCAGGTGCCGGGTTACGGATGTGTGGGGGGCAGGGTTAGCGCCAGGGACATTGTGCAGCCAACTCACCCTGATTGCCCTGAGGAGGTCTGCAGTTTCTTCCTGCACTGCTGGCCAGTCTGGGCGACGTTGCCCACGGCGCTGGCCACCTCTCCCACCTGTGCCCAGTCACGGCGCCTGGCGGCCTTCCTCCCGGGTCAGGGTATAGTGTCATCCTTCTCCCCTCCACGGCGTTCAGGAGGGTGTCCAGCTCAGCGTCCCTGAACCATGGCGCTGCTCTCCTTCCAGCCACCTTGTTGGCTTTGACTGTGTGGTTGGGGGGAAGGACCATTTAAGTGCGGCTGCGGCGTGTGGGCCTCATGAATGCCAATCACGGACCCGGTGGATCTGGCACCGTTTTTCAAAGAATTGATTGCGGTCCACGTGGCGACGGTCCTAGCCCATTTTAGGTAGCTGAATCGGTGCAGCTGTTGCACCATTTTGTCTGTCGTAAAACCCCACTGTTCCCATGCCGCGTCATCACTTAATCCCAAAATCGGAAAATCCAGCCCGCAGAGTTCACACTGGTTTCAGAGAACTGACAGAGACAGGAGCTGCCAGGTAGGGCTGTAACTCTGAAATTCCCTCGTTAGGTTCCTATCCCACTTTTAAGTCATTTTAATATTGTTTTCCTAAAGCCTCAAGTTTTGTTCGTGAGTTACAGATGTTGTTTATTAATTTCACTTCAGTTTGATGCAATGGGGAAGTCTGGTATCTGCAATGCTGCATCAAATCAAGGACCTAGCTGCTTCTAAAACCTTTACAATTGATCCGATGTTCCATAAACAGACTTGTTAACGAAGCAGTGCCTTTGAGTATTGTGTCAGGACTAAAATGTGCCTGGACTGGACAAATTATGATGGGTTATGTATTGGAGTATGTTGATCTTGTCTGTGAGCTGAAGATATAGAGCTGGCCAGAAACAGTCTCCAAATGCTGGACCACACACAACGTAAAAAGTCAATTGTTATTCCACCAACAAAGTTTACAAACTACAAAGGAATGACTGGGATTAGCAATTGGCAGCAGGATGCCTGTTTACATGGTCTGGTAGAAGAGATTTTGGGTGGTCTTCCAAACGTTACCATCTTCCATTCTAAAGCTGGCCATGATCACCAGCAAGAGTCCCGGCATTGACTCCTCACTCACCCCTTTCTCAGGGTCTAGGTTGCTGCAGACACTCCCCGCTGAGTGAAACTGAACTCATTGGATAGACCTGGGCAAAACTGACCTGGGCAAAACTGACCTGGGCAAAACTGACCTGGGCAAAACTGACCTGGACAAAACTGACCGTCCAAAACTGACCTGGACAAAACTGACCCGGACAAAACTGACCCGGACAAAACTGAGCTGGGCAAAACTGACCCGGATAAAACTGACCCAGACAAAACTGACCCGGACAAAACTGACCGGAAAACCGGACCTGAACTAAACTGACCCGGACAAAACTGACCTGGACAAAACTGACCGTCCAAAACTGACCCGGAGAAAACTTACCTGGACAAAACTGACCTGGACAAAACTGACCCGGACAAAACTGAGCTGGGCAAAACTGACCCGGATAAAACTGACCCAGACAAAACTGAGCTGGGCAAAACTGACCTGGACAAAACTGACCGGAAGGCCAGACCTGAACTAAACTGACCCGGACAAAATTGACCTGGACAAAGCTATCGTGGACAAAATTGACCCGGACAAAACTGACCTGGACGAAACTGACCCGGACAAAACTGACCTGGACAAAACTGACCCGGACAAAATTGACCTGGACAAAGCTATCGTGGACAAAATTGACCCGGACAAAACTGACCTGGACGAAACTGACCCGGACAAAACTGACCCGGACAAAACTGAGCTGGGCAAAACTGACCCGGATAAAACTGACCCAGACAAAACTGACCCGGACAAAACTGACCGGAAAACCGGACCTGAACTAAACTGACCCGGACAAAACTGACCTGGACAAAACTGACCGTCCAAAACTGACCCGGAGAAAACTTACCTGGACAAAACTGACCTGGACAAAACTGACCCGGACAAAACTGAGCTGGGCAAAACTGACCCGGATAAAACTGACCCAGACAAAACTGAGCTGGGCAAAACTGACCTGGACAAAACTGACCGGAAGGCCAGACCTGAACTAAACTGACCCGGACAAAATTGACCTGGACAAAGCTATCGTGGACAAAATTGACCCGGACAAAACTGACCTGGACGAAACTGACCCGGACAAAACTGACCTGGACAAAACTGACCCGGACAAAATTGACCTGGACAAAGCTATCGTGGACAAAATTGACCCGGACAAAACTGACCTGGACGAAACTGACCCGGACAAAACTGACCCGGACAAAACTGAGCTGGGCAAAACTGACCCGGATAAAACTGACCCAGAAAAACTGACCCGGATAAAACTGACCCGGACAAAACTGACCTGGACAAAACTGACTCGGACAAAACTGACCCGGGCAAAACTGAGCTGGGCAAAACTGACCCGGATAAAACTGACCCAGAAAAACTGACCCAGATAAAAATGACCCAGACAAAACTGACTTGGACAAAACTGACCTGGACAAAACTGACCCGGGCAAAACTGACCCGGATAAAACTGACCGTCCAAAACTGACCGGGACAAAACTGACCGTCCAAAACTGACCCGGACAAAACTGACCCGGACAAAACTGAGCTGGGCAAAACTGACCCGGATAAAACTGACCCAGACAAAACTGACCCGGACAAAACTGACCGGAAAACCGGACCTGAACTAAACTGACCCGGACAAAATTGACCTGGACAAAGCTATCGTGGACAAAATTGACCCGGACAAAACTGACCTGGACGAAACTGACCCGGACAAAACTGACCTGGACAAAACTGACTCGGACAAAACTGACCCAGACAAAACTGACCTGGACAAAACTCACCCGGACAAAATTGACCCGGACAAAACTGACCCGGACGTAAATGACGCGGGCAAAACTGACCCGGCCAATACTGACCCGGGCAAAACTGACTCGGACAAAGCTGACCCGACCATCGTAGCCAGTGTCAGGACTGGCAGCCCAAGGTCGCACCTCTACATGTCTCACCTCTACATGTACTGCCTCCTCTTTCTCCCTCATCTGCCACGGCCCCTATTACCCGATTTTTAAAATCACAAGAAAACCTCACCATTAGGAATGACCCCCGGTGGATGTGGTGTTTTGCGGAAGACCCGGAGAATACCGGATCAGGCCTGCTAATGATATGCAAACGGCGTTTACTGTATGTGTGGAGTGGAATGCATTGACACCGCTGTCGAGGCAACGGGGAATTGTGATTTGACGTGAAGCCGGCACCTGCCACAATTTTAGCGTCAAAAACAATTCTCTGCCCAATAGCTTTTTCCGATTTCGGTGTCAGTCGACAGAGAAACCCGTCAATGGTCTTTTGTGCCTGTGTTCCATTCTGAGATCTCCGTCCAGTTACAACACCAACTGGGATCATAACAAAAGAGAAACAAAATGAGATGGAGCGAGATAAATGGAGAGGGAGTGTTGGTAAAATAGACAAATCAATGACATTGCAGAACCAAATATGATTTTGGAAAGTTCTGACTGTCACGATGCAAGTGGCTGGTTTAGCACAGTGGGCTAAATCGCTGGCTTGTAATACAGAACAATGCCAGCAGTGCGGGTTCAATTCCTGTACCAGCCTCCCTGAGCAGGCACTGGGATGTGGCGACTAGGGCTTTTCACAGGAACTTCATTGAAGCCTACTTGTGACAATGTGATTATTATTATGTGGATATTGTAAAACACTTAAAGGGTTAATGTAATATTACTACTCTAGTCACCAGATGGTGCAACCATATAAATATCACATGTCTCCTTGACTTCTGGGACGTCGATAGAGACAGATGGAGATAGCTGGAGAGAGTGGAAGAGAGCGATGCAGAGTAGTTGGGAGATAGTTGAGCTGATAGCACAGTTTTTTAATAAATGTTTTTTATTGGGTTTTTCGAACATAGTATATTTACAGATGTACGCAAAGAAGAGAGAGGAAAAAAAAGAAGGTAATACAAACAAGATAAAAACAACAACGCAATATAATTCGCAAGATCACGTAAATAAACAGTAAAAAAACAGGGTGCAGGCAGGTAAATACTGGGAAAGTGTATATACATCGAGGTACTGGAGAGACAATTATATTATACTTGCATACATGTCTTGGGGTGTTTTCTTCTGTTTTGTTTTTTTGTAACAGAGAGAGTACATACAACAGCAGTAATACAAAATAGTTCTGGGTATAGAGGGGCGGGGGGCACTTGGGTGGCGCCCCCGATGTTGCTTGTTTCTCCCGTTCGGTTTTCGCTGTTGTTGTTGTGCGTTTGCCTCTGCTTCGGCCGTTTCTTCCTCCTATACTTTCTAACTCTCTGCTGCCGTGTTTGTCATGGTCGTTATCCTTTCCTGTGTTCTCCTTCCAGTTTGTGTTCCCTTGTCTTTCCCCCCACCCTCTGGTTCCCCTCTATTGTTCTTTGCCCCCGTCTTTCCTTCTTCCCCCCCCCTCCCTGTCCCCCCCCCCCTCCCCCCTGGGGTCTTTCCCTCCTTCCTTCTCTTTTCTCATGCTTTCGCTACTTTCCCCTGGCTCTTGGCTACTTGATTATTCATCGGTTTGTTTGTTCGTCGGCCACAAACAGGTCCCGGAAAGTTGGGTGAATGGCTCCCAGGTTCTGAAGAAGCCACGTTCCGACCCTCGGATGTTGAATTTGATTTTTTCCATTTGAAGATTCTGAGAGGTCGGACAGCCAGTCTGCAGCTTTGGGTGGTGCTGCTGACCGCCAGCCAAACAGGATTCTACAGCAGGCGGTCAGGGAGGCAAAGGCAAGGGCGTCCACTCTCCTTTCCATGAAGAGATCTGGCTGGTCCGAAACCCCGAAGACCGCCACTTTCGGGCACGGCTTCACCCTCACCCCCACCACTTTGGACATTGCCTCGAAGGAGGCTGCCCAGTACCCAGCAAGTCTGGGGCAAGACCAGAACATTTGCCGTTGTTTTTCAGAGCGTCTTGCATCACAATTTACTAATTTTTGCCAAACATTTATTTTAACATAGACATAGAACATACAGTGCAGAAGGAGGCTATTCGGCCCATTGAGTCTGCACCGACCCACTTAAGCCTTCACTTCCACCCTATCCCCATAACCCAATAACCCCTCCTATCCTTTATGGACACTAAGGGCAATTTAGCATGGCCAATCCACCCTAACCTGCATGCCTTTCAACTGTGGGAGGAAACCGGAGCACCCGGAGGAAACCCACGCAGACACGGGGAGAACGTGTAGACTCCGCACAGACAGTGACCCAGCAGGGAATCGAACCTAGGACCTGTCATGATATTCAAACACACATCACAACACACACATCATGATAGACAGACCAACAGGCCAATTAGCACACATAACACGACAGCCAATCACAGACAAGAGCAGACACAGTATAAGACAAGAAACACGACACCTCCTGGTCAGTCCATCTGGAGACAGGACAAGGCCAGGACCTCATTAACAAGACACTCACGCAGTCACCATGTGCTGAGTACCAAGTCAGATGTGTAAATAACTAGTTGGAATAAAACTGCGTTGTACCAATTGCAACCGTGTTGGTTCGTCTGTACCTCAGAGCACCCAACACCACATGGTACCAGTGAGTGAATCGATACTTACCAGCACATCTGCCATCCTGAGCCATGGACACGCACAACAAACCGCAGCCATTGCAAGTCGTTGGGAACCTGGGCACCAATTGGAAGCTCTTCAAGCAGCGATTCGAACTGTTCATGCGAGCCAACGAAAAACAGGGCGCCTCGGACGAAACAAAGATTGCCATGCTCCTCACTACCGCAGGTCAGCACGCCATTGATGTATACAACTCCTTGGTGTTCGCGGAAGGCGAGAACAAATCTAAATATGACACGGTCCTCCTCAAGCTCGACCAGCACTTCAACGTTGAGGTCAATGAAAGCTTTGAGAGGTATATCTTTCAGCAGTGCCTACAAGGTAAGGATGAGCTCTTTCAGTCCTTCCTGACGCACCTCCGCATATTCGCGCAGTCCTGCGGTTACGGCACCAGCTCAGAGTCCATGATCCTGGACCAGATCATTTTTGGTGTTGCCTCCAGTGGCCTACGCCAGCAGCTTCTAAAAATTAAAGGCCTGACCTTAGCATCTGCAGTTGAAGCCTGTGTCCTGCATGAAAATGCGACCAGCCATTATGCCCAATTTCAGGCGACCGAATCGGCACGGAGGGGGTCCCAAGCGATTGAATCGGCAAGCCAGGCCGCCCACGAGGCCGAACGCATCCAGGCAATCGAGTTTCTCCCGGCCCGCGGCCCGGACGAGGGCGGCCGTTTCGTGCGCTTTTTGAGGCCTCCCGCGTTTGTGCGCGCCAAAACCTACGGCAACACTGAGGGACGTGCTGCGTAGGCGCGCCCGACGCAAGACCGAACTGCGCATGCACAGTGGCGTAACGAATGCCATGACGTCATGACGTGCGGCAACTGTGGAGCTACACATTTAAAAGGGCAATGTCCTGCAAAAACCCGACAATGCCTACGCTGTGGCAAGCTGGGCCACTACGCTGCTTACTGTCGAGCGGCTCAACCTGTGGACCTTCCACATGTCTGACAACCAGACACGTGCGGACCATCCAGCCTCCACATCACGACATCCAAACCGATGACACAGATTACCAAGACGCCTTCCGGGTTGCGGTCATTGATGTGAACCGGGTCAACACCATCAATCCGGCCGATGAATGGAGTGCCACCCTGACGGTCAACCGATCGCCGATCACTTTCCGCCTGGACACTGGCGCCTCCGCCAACCTCATAGCATGGTCAGCATTCTATGCCATGAAGGTCAGACCACCAATCCAGCCATCCCGGTGCAAGGTGGTCGACTACAACGGGAACATTATCCCGGCCATGGGACCCTGCCAGCTCCAGGTGACACATAAAACACACACGGCTACACTGTCGTTCGAGATAGTTGGCTCATCGAAGGACTCCTTGCTGGGCGCACAGGCATGTAAGGCTCTCCACCTTGTGCAACAAATTCTCTCTCTCTCTCCAGACAGCACGTCTGACTTCCCGGATGCTGATTTCAACGCACAGCTCCAATCGCTCCTCGCCCACAACCAGGAGGCATTCGAGGGCATGGGAACACTGCCCTACACCTACCGAATTCGCCTCAAACCGGATGCCATCCCGGTCGTTCACGCACCTCGTAGGGTTCCTGCGCCACTTAAAGACCGCCTCAAGCTGCAGCTGCAGGATCTCCAGGACCAAGGGGTCCTATCCAGGGTCACAGAGCCCACGCCATGGGTCAGCTCCATGGTGTGTGTCAAGAAGCCCTCTGGCGAGCTCCGCATCTGTATAGACCCCAAAGACCTCAATAATAACATTATGCGGGAACATTATCCCATACCCAAATGGGAGGAGATCACCAGTGAAATGGCCCAAGCGAAGATATTCACGAAACTGGATGCTTCGAAAGGATTTTGGCAGATCCAACTGGACCCGTCCAGCCGAAAGCTATGTACCTTCAACACCCCTTTCGGCAGATTCTGCTACAACCGGATGCCATTTGGCATCATCTCAGCATCCGAGGTCTTCCACAGAATCATGGAGCAGATGATGGAAGGCATCGAAGGGGTGCGCGTATTTGTGGACGATGTCATCACCTGGTCCACCACACCGCAGGAGCACATACATCGTCTCCAACGCGTTTTTGCCCGCATACGGGAAAATGTACTGCGCCTCAACCGAGCCAAGTGCGCCTTTGGCCAGACCGAATTTAAGTTCCTGGGAGACCATATTTCCCGGTCAGGGGTCCGTCCGGATGCAGACAAGGTGAGCGCCATCACAGCCATGCCGCAGCCGGCCGACAAGAAGGCTGTCCTACGCTTCCTTGGCATGGTCAACTTCCTAGGGAAATTCATTCCCAACCTTTCCTCCCACACAACGACTCTGCGCCACCTCATCAAAAAATCCACAGAGTTCCAGTGGCAACACACACACCAGCTGGAATGGGAGGAGCTCAAATGCAAACACACCACGGCACCAGTGTTGGCGTTCTTCGTCACGTCTTGTCCCACCAAAATCTCAAATGATGCCAGCCAATCCGGCATTGGAGCAGTGCTCCTGCAGAGGGATGACACGTCGTCATGGGCCCCGGTTGCCTATGCATCGTGGGCCATGAACCCACAGAGCAGCGCTACGCGCAAATCGAAAAAGAATGCCTGGGCTTGCTAACCGGTTTGGACAAGTTCCACGATTACGTCTATGGTCTTCCACGGTTCACGGTCAAAACTGACCACCGCCCCCTGGTCAGCATAATAAACAAGGACCTGAACGAGATGACCCCTCGCCTCCAGCGCATCCTACTTAAACTCAGGAGGTACAACTTCCAACTGGTCTACACTCCAGGAAAGGACCTCATTGTGGCGGATGCCCTATCCAGAGCAGTGAGCACGCCGCCAGATGCGGAGGGGTTTGTATGTCAGGTCGAGGCACAGGTGGCCTTGACAGCGGCAAATCTGCCGGCTGACGACTCCAGTCTGGCCCGTATCCGCCGAGAGACTGCAGCCGACCCCCTTCTGCAGCGAGTGATGCGCCACATGACGGGAGGATGGCTCAAAGGGCAGTGCCCGCAGTTCTATAATGTACGAGACGACCTAGCCATCATTGATGGGATCCTTCTGAAGCTGGACTGGATTGTGATTCCGCGCAGTATGTGCAGCTGGTTCTCGATCAAATACACGAAGGCCACTTAGGGGTCGAGAAGTGCAGACGGAGGGCCCGAGAGGCGGTATACTGGCCGGGCATCAGTGACGATATTGCCAACATGGTGATCAACTGTACAACCTGCCAAAGGTTTCAGCCGGCGCAACCTCCTGAGACGCTTCTGCCCCATGAGCTGGTGATGTCCCCCTGGGCGAAGGTGGGTGTCGACCTATTTCACGCGCTTGGCATGGACTATGTTATCATAGTGGACTACTTCTCCAATTACCCAGAAGTCATACGTCTGCACGATCTGACGTCGTCTGCTGTCATCAGGGCCTGCAAAGACACCTTTGCTCGCCACGGCATTCCGATGACTTTCATGTCGGACAATGGGCCCTGTTTTGCCAGCCATGAATGGTCGTCCTTTGCGGCCTCGTATGGCTTCACACATGTGACGTCCAGCCCTCTGCATCCCCAGTCCAATGGAAAGGCGGAGAAGAGCGTTCACATTGCCAAGCGGCTCCTCTGCAAGGCTGCTGCTGCCGGATCGGACTTCTACCTCGCCCTGCTGGCCTATCGCTCGGCCCCACTAGCCACGGGTCTCTCGCCAGCACAGCTGCTGATGGGTCGCGCCCTCAGAACCACTGTGCCTTCCATCCTGGCACCAACTATAGACCATGCTCCGGTACTGCATAGGATGCAACTGCAGCGCGATCGCCAGAAGAGATCGTACGACACAAGGGCAACTGATCTTCCCTCCCTGGCCCCTGGAGACAACGTCCGCATTCACCTACCAGATGGTGGCTGGTCAGCACCTGCCGAAACTTCTGCGACGCGTGGCTCCCCGCTCGTTCCTGGTACGCATGCCGGATGGATCCGTGCGAAGGCGCAATCGCCGAGCCCTTTGCCTACTTCCACGCTCGCAACGGAACCACACACAGATGCCGTGTCCGCCACTGGTTCCTGAGAGCGACTTCGTGGAGCTGCCATATACCATGCCCTTTCTGTCACCGCCCATGGCCAGGCTCGCACCTCAGCCGGTGGTTCTCGACCCACCCTTGAGGCGGTCAACCCGAATTTGTCACCCACCTACTAGACTGGACTTATGAGACTGTTCACACGTCAAATTTTAGCAACTACTGTGTTGTAATATGTCACTGTTTTATCGTTCCAGGCCTCGTTTGATCGGTCCAAATTTCAACGATCTTCTTCTTTTGTTATGGTACAACCTCGTTAGCATGTCACACCTGGCATCACCCCTTGTATATAGTTACACCACATGTACATGCTGTAAATATCACGCACACACACCTTTAGCTGCACTCAGGACACATTTATATTTATAACCACGTAGGCACATAATCTTGTAAAAAAGGGGGGATGTCATGATATTCAAACACACATCACAACACACACATCATGATAGACAGACCAACAGGCCAATTAGCACACATAACACGACAGCCAATCACAGACAAGAACAGACACAGTATAAGACAAGAAACACGACACCTCCTGGTCAGTGCATCTGGAGACAGGACAAGGCCAGGACCTCATTAACAAGACACTCACGCAGTCACCATGTGCTGAGTACCAAGTCAGATGTGTAAATAACTAGTTGGAATAAAACTGCGTTGTACCAATTGCAACCGTGTTGGTTCGTCTGTACCTCAGAGCACCCAACACCACATGGTACCAGTGAGTGAATCGATACTTACCGGCAAATCTGCCATCCTGAGCCATGGACACGCACAACAAACCGCAGCCGTTGCAAGCCGTTGTTAACCTGGGCACCAATTGGAAGCTCTTCAAGCAGCGATTCGAACTGTTCATGCGAGCCAACGAAAAACAGGGCGCCTCGGACGAAACAAAGATTGCCATGCTCCTCACTACCGCAGGTCAGCACGCCATCGATGTATACAACTCCTTGGTGTTCGCGGAAGGCGAGAACAAATCTAAATATGACACGGTCCTCCTCAAGCTCGACCAGCACTTCAACGTTGAGGTCAATGAAAGCTTTGAGAGGTATATCTTTCAGCAGCGCCTACAAGGTAAGGATGAGCTCTTTCAGTCCTTCCTGACGCACCTCCGCATACTCGCGCAGTCCAGCGGTTACGGCACCAGCTCAGAGTCCATGATCCTGGACCAGATCATTTATGGCGTTGCCTCCAGTGGCCTACGCCAGCAGCTTCTAAAAATTAAAGGCCTGACCTTAGCATCTGCAGTTGAAGCCTGTGTCCTGCATGAAAATGCGACCAGCCGCTATGCCCAATTTCAGGCGACCGAATCGGCACGGAGGGGGTCCCAAGCGATCGAATCGGCAAGCCAGGCCGCCCACGAGGCCGAACGCATCCAGGCAATCGAGTTTCTCCCGGCCCGCGGCCCGGACGAGAGCGGCCGTTTCGCGCTCAGAGCACCCAACACCACAGGACCCTGGCGCTGTGAAGCCACAGTGCTAACCACTATGCTACTGTGCTGCCCACTAAAATGTGGGCGTGGTTGGCCAGGCCTCCTTGGCACCTTTCACATCTGTCCTCCACCTCCAGGAAGAACCTACTCCTCGGGTTCTCATAAAGTGAGCTCTATGTACCTCCTTTAGGTTGAGTCTCGCGCACATGGAGGTGGAATTGACCCTATGCAGTGCTTCACTCCAGAGGCCCCACCCTATTTCAAGCCCCATTTCTTCCTTGTTGCATTCAGTACGGTGTCGGCCCTCTCTACCAGCTGTTCGTATATGTTGCTACAGTTTCCTTTACTCAGAATGTTTGCGTCAAGTAACTCCTCTCGTAGTGTCTGTCGTGGTGGTCGTGGGTATGTCCTTGTCTCCTTCCGTAGGAAAGTTTTAAGCTGCGGTATGTAAGTTTGTTGCCCCTAGCTAGTTGAAATCTCTCAGCCAGTTTGGCCAGTGTTGCAACCCTGCTGTCAGTGTATAGGTCCCTGACTATCAGTGTCACCCCGTCCTGTTTCCACCTTTTACAGGTGGCGTCAGTGAGAACTGGCATTAACCTACGGTTGTTGCAGATGGGGGCTTTTTCGGATATTTAGGTCGGGCCGAATTGCTGCCGTAGTTGGTTCCAGGCCTGGAGGCTGGCTACCACCATTGGGCTGCTGAAGTGCTTTTTGGGTGGGGATGGGAATGCCTCCGTGGCGAGGGCCCGGAGTGAAGTTTTCCTTGCAGGAGGCCTCCTCTGTATGCACCCACTCGGCTTCTGGCTCCTTAATCCACCCCCTTACTCGTTTGGCTGTCGCCGCCCAGTGATAGAATTGTAGGTTTGGGAGGGTTAGCTCTCCTCTGGACTTTGTTTTCTTCAGGACCTTCTTTGGGATCTTAGCATTCTTCCACGCCCCAAAGAAACGCCATGATTAGTTTGTCCAATGAGTTGAAAAAGTCCTTGGGGATGGAGATCGGGATGGATCTAAGTAGGAAGAGGTACCTGGGCAGCATGTTCATTTTGATTGTCTGTTCTCTCCCCGCGAGGGAGAGTGGGAGTGTGTTCCATCTTTGCAGGTCCTTTTTTACTTCCTCTGTCAGACTGGTGAGGTTCCATTTGTGGATCCTGCCCAGTCATGGGCTATTTGGTTCCCCAGGTAGTGGAATTTGTGTCGGGCTTGTTTAAACGGCAGTCCCACCAGTGCTGCCCCTCCCTCTTGTGGGAACTGATAGCATAGTTAATAGTGTTGATGTGTAGTGTAATCTTTACTGAACTAATTCCTCAGTAATATATTCATATCTAATTCAGTGTAGTATAATAAATTAGCTTTGTTTATTAGACACAGCCTGGTGGTCTTTGTTAGCACTACAACCTTCACCAACCTGAAAGAACTAAAACAAAGAACACAACACTGGCAGCCATTTATTTTGATGCATGGCACATCTTTCTTGAGAGTAGATAAGCTGGCTTCATGTAACCCTATAAATATGGCGGAAGCTAACTTGGGCCCGCCATCAGCACACAACTGTGCACACACGGTGTTGGCAGCAGGCTCAGCCTAATTCTTATTGTGTAATATGCTAATCTGACATTATGTACATCATTACAGGAAGTGAATTGATGAGCAATCAATTGCACAAAGACGCAGATTAGGTACAACTGTGGCTTTATTGCAGTCAGATGCGTGGCCTCCTGCTTCAGCTGACGAAATGGCAGGGCAATGGAGGTCACGCATCTTTATACAGATCTTAGTGGGCGGAGCCAGCCGGCAGGGGCTACCGGCGAACCTGTAGTGCAGGTCCTACCTTACATCTCCTATTACAATGGTTCACCACATTCACCCCCTGTTAAAAATGAGTCCGGCGGGGGTGATGTGAAACTATATACACACAGTGCAATTATGGACAGTGTTAAGAATGGGGAAAACAAGGAAGAAAAAAAAAAAGTCCATGTTGACGGTCCGGAGTCCGTCAAAGGTTCAGCCGGTCCGGTGCTTTGGTGCTTCGTTGGGAGCGGCGTAACGTTGGCGGCGAAGTCAGTGCTGGCGGTGCTGGAGGTGGCACCGATGGCGGTGCTGATGCTGGCCAGTCATCGGGGAACTCCGGGAGCGTGCCAAAGTCCTCTTCGTCCTCTTGTGCGGGAAGTGGGGGGGGAGGGTTGGTCTGGTGGGGTCAATGTTGGCGGCGCGGTGGGAGGGGGGGGAGGCGCATGGGTGGGGAAGTGTGTTGGGGTGGAACCTGACGGTGCCAGGTCCCTGAGTGAGACAGTATCTTGGCGGCCGTCGAGGAACTCCATGTAGGCATATTGGGGGTTGGCGTGGAGTAGGTGAACCCTGTCCACCAAGGGGTCCACTTTGTGGAGTCGGACGTGCCTACGGAGAAGGACCGGTCCTGGAGCAGCGAGCCAAGTTGGGAGCGACACCCCGGATGTGGACGTTCTGGGGAAGGTAAAAACACGTTCATGGGGTGTGTTATTAGTGGCGGTGCACAATAGTGACCGGACGGAGTGTAGAGCGTCAGGGAGGATCCTGGACCGTAGGGCCAGCTGGACGGCCCTCCAAACCGTCCCATTCTCCCGTTCTACTTGCCCGTTTCCCCGGGGGCTGTAGCTGGTCGTCCTGCTGGAGGTATACCCCTGCTGAGCAGGAACTGACGCAGCTCATCGCTCATGAATGAGGATCCCCTGTCACTGTGGATGTAGGCGGGGAAACCGAACAGAGCGACCAGATGGTACAATCGAGTGACCTCTGGGTGACAAAGGCTGTCGTGTAGGGTGTGGAGTTGGTCTACTTGTGCACTGGCACATGTACCTCGGGAGAGGGCGTCTGGGGTCTCGTTGAGTTTACCGGGGCGATACAAAATCTCGTAATGGTAGCTCGATTCTCCACCACAAGATTTTATCATTTTCGATCTTGCCCCGCTGTGTGTTATTGAACATGAAGGCTACCCACCGTTGGTCAGTGAGGAGAGTGAATCTCTTACCGGCCAGGTAATGCCTCCAATGCCGCATAGCTTCGGCGCTAGCTTGGGTCTCCTTTTCAACGGATGAGTGTCGAATTTCTGAGGCATGAAGGGTGCGGGAAAAGAATGCCACGGGTCTGCCTGCCTGGTTTAGAGTGGCGGCAAGGGCGACGTCTGAAGCATCGCTTTCTACTTGAAAAGGCAGTGACTCATCCACTGCGCGCATCCCGGCCTTGGCGATGTCTGCTCTGATGCGGAGAGCAGACATGTTGAGCGTGTTGTGCCTCGGCCGCGAGAGGGAATTCAGTGGACTGAATGAGTGGGCGGGCCTTGTCTGCATAGTTTGGGACCCACTGTGGCGTAGTAGGAAAAGAATCCCAGGCAGCGTTTGAGGGCCTAGGGGCAGTGAGGGAGGTGGAGCTCCATGAGGGGGCGCATGCGGTCGGGGTCGGGCCCGAGAAGTCCGTTTTGGACGACATAGCCGAGAATGGCAAACCGGGTCGTGCTGAACACACACTTCTCTTTGTTATAGGTCAGGTTGAGAAGAGTGGCAGTGTGGAGGAATTTATCGAGGTTGGCATCGTGGTCCTGCTGGTCATGGCCGCAGATGGTGACATTATCTAAGTACGGAAAGGTGGCCCGCAAACCGTACTGGTGACCATTCGGTCCATTTCCCTTTGGTAGACCGAGACCCCGTTTGAGACGCCGAAAGGGACCCTAAGGAAGTGATAGAGCCGACCGTCCGACTCGAAGGCGGTGTATGGACAGTCCGACTTCCGGATGAGGAGCTGGTGTTAGGCGGATTTCAGGTCAATCGTTGAGAAGACCCGGTACTGCGCAATCTGATTGACCATATCAGATATGCATGGGAGAGGGTACGCATCGAGCTGCGTGTACCGATTAATGGTCTGGCTGTAGTCCACGACCATCCTATGTTTCTCTCCAGTTTTAACCACTACCACTTGGGCTCTCCAGGGGCTATTGCTGGCCTCGATAATACCCTCCTTAAGCAGCCGCTGGACTTCGGACCTGATGAAGGTCACGTTCTGGGTGCTGTACCATCTGCTCCTAGTGGCAACGGGCTTGCAGTCCACAGTTAGATTGGCAAAGAGGGAGGGGGGGTCGACCTTGAGGGTCGCGAGGATGCAAACGGTAAGGGGGGGTAGGGGCCCTCCGAATTTGAGGGTGAGGTTCTGGAGATTGCACTGGAAGTCCAGGCCCAACAAGAGTGCAGCGCAGAGATTAGGAAGGACATATTGGCGGAAGTTACTATATTGTACGCCCTGGACAGTGAGGGTGACCGTACAAAAGCCTCGGATCGGGACGGAGTGGGATCCGGAGGCTAGGGAGATCCTTTGATTGGCAGGATGGACCGCGAGGGAGCAGCGCCTTATCGTATCTGGGTGAACGAAGCTTTCGGTGCTCCCAGAGTCCAGCAGGCACGAGGTCACGTGGCCGTTGATTTTCGCCGTCGTCGACGCGGTGGCCAGGTTGTGCGGGCGAGATTGGTCCAGCGTCATCGATGCGAGCTGCGGGTAGTCGTCGGATGCTTCAGATGGCGAGCGTGTGCGATTCCGATCTCGGCACGTCCGGAGACCCTGTGCGGAACAAAATGGTGGCGCCCATGGTGCGCACATTGCGGGGTCGAGAGGAGAAGATGGCAGCTCCCATTGTGCGTTTGGCATGGGGGAGGGGGCGATAGCGGGCGCGATCGCAGCGACTGCGCGGGCCTGGCACACAGCCGCGAAATGGCCCTTCTTACTGCAGGATTTACAAACGGCAGTGCGGGCCGGGCAGTGTTGGCGGAGGTGCTTCTGCTGACCGCAGAAGTAGCAGCGGGGACCCCCGGGGTGCACGGATTGGCGTGCGGTGCAGGCGTATTGGGAAGGCAGGGCCCCAGCTGAGGAGGTCGTCGGCGGAGTCCAGGAGGGGTAGGAAGGGGTAGAAGGGTGGGCAGCGCGGCTGGAGGGGTAGACTATACATTACGGGATGCGATCGTCATGGAGAGCGTCAAGGTTTTCGTCTCCTCTAGTTCGAGCATGGCCCCTTCCAGTAATCGTTCTCGGATGCGGTCCGACGCAATCCCATCACGAAAGCATCGCGCATGAAGAGATTAGCGTGTTCAGCAGCCGTAACGGCCAGACAGTCCCAGTCCCGGACGAGTGGAATTAGGGCGCACCAGAAGTCTTCGATGGACTCACCAGGTAGTTGCGAGCGGGTGGCGAGTACATGCCTGGCGAAGAGCGTGTTCGCCTTCTGCGCGTAGTGTTCCTTAAGGAGTTCCATTGCTTTCGCGTAATTCGAGGCGTCTTGGATCAACGGGAACACACTGGAGCTCAGTCTGGAGTACAGGACGTTTACCTTCTGAGCCTCCGTTGGCGCGGGGTTCGTAGCATTGATGTAGGCCTCAAAACAGGCTAGCCAGTGAGCAAAGTTTTTTCTGGCATTGGGCGAGTGCGGATCCAGCTGCAGGCGATCTGGTTTGATTCTGATATCCATTCTGTGGAAAAATCTGACTGCAATAAAAAACATTAAAAAAAAAAAAATTTTTATTAAAGGTTTTCATAAAATATCAATAACAAAATGAGAAAGAAAAAAGAAAGGTAAGTGGGAGGAGGAGTTGGGAGAGGAGATCGAGGAGGGGACGTGGGCAGATGCCCTAGGGAGGGTGAACTCTTCCTCTTCGAGCGCGAGGCTCAGCCTCATACAGTTTAAGGTGCTGCACAGGGCACACATGATTAAGTACAAAACACAATCTAAAAAAAAAGCAACCCCCCAAACCCCTCCCCCCCTGTACATAAATAATAAATTAACATTAACACCCCGACTTAACACAACAGGTGTATACACCCCCTCAGACCCTCCAGTGTAAATAACATAAACAAAAACAAAGTAAACCCCCCCCCCCCCCCCCCCCCCCCCCCCCCCGAGCTGCTGCTGCCATTGATCAATGTCTATCGTTCTGCCAGGAAGTCTAAGAACGGTTGCCACCGCCTAAAGAACCCTTGTACCGACCCTCTCAAGGTGAATTTCACCCTCTCCACCCGGCCAGGTGGTAGAAGTTTCAGGAGGGGAGCATTTCGGGAACAGTGACCACAATTCAGTAAGTTTTAAAGTGCTGGTGAACAAGGATAAGAGTGGTCCTAGGATGAATGTGCTAAATTGGGGGAAGGCTAATTATAACAACATTAGGCGGGAACTGAAGAACCTAGATTGGGGGCGGATGTTTGAGGGCAAATCAACATCTGACACGTGGGAGGCTTTCAAGTGTCAGTTGAAAGGAATTCAGGAACGGCATGTTCCTGTGAGGAAGAAGGATAAATACGACAATTTTCGGGAACCTTGGATAACGAGAGATATTGTAGGCCTCGTCAAAAAGAAAAAGGAGGCATTTGTCAGGGCTACAAGGCTGGGAACAGACGAAGCCTGTGTGGAATATAAGGAAAGTAGGAAGGAACTTAAGCAAGGAGTCAGGAGGGCTAGAAGGGGTCACGAAAAGTCATTGGCAAATAGGGTTAAGGAAAATCCCAAGGCTTTTTACACGTACATAAAAAGCAAGAGGGTAGCCAGGGAAAGGGTTGGCCCACTGAAGGATAGGCAAGGGAATCTATGTGTGGAGCCAGAGGAAATGGACGAGGTACTAAATGAATATTTTGCGTCAGTATTCACCAAAGAGAAGGAATTGGTAGATGTTGAGTCTGGAGAAGGGTGTGTAGATAGCCTGGGTCACATTGATATCCAAAAAGACAAGGTGTTGGGTGTCTTAAAAAATGTTAAGGTAGATAAGTCCCCAGGGCCTGATGGGATCTACCCCAGAATACTGAAGGAGGCTGGAGAGGAAATTGCTGAGGCCTTGACAGAAATCTTTGGATCCTCACTGTCTTCAGGTGATGTCCCGGAGGACTGGAGAATAGCCAATGCTGTTCCTCTATTTAAGAAGGGTAGCAAGGATACTCCAGGGAACTACAGGCCGGTGAGCCTTACCTCAGTGGTAGGGAAATTACTGGAGAGAATTCTTCGAGACAGGATCTACTCCCATTTGGAAGCAAATGGATGTATTAGTCAGAGGCAGCATGGTTTTGTGAAGGGGTGGTCGTGTCTCACTAACTTGAGAGAGTTTTTCGAGGAGGTCACAAAGATGATTGATGCAGGTAGGGCAGTGGATGTTGTCTCTCTGGACTTCAGTAAGGCCTTTGACAAGGTCCCTCATGGTAGACTAGTACAAAAGGTGAAGTCACACGGGATCAGGTGGATACAGGACTGGCTAGGTCATCGAAGACAGAGATTAGCAATGGAAGGATGCTTTTCTAATTGGAGGGCTGTGACCAGTGGTGTTCCGCAGGGATCAGTGCTGGGACCTTTGCTGTTTATAGTATATATAAATGATTTGGAGGAAAATGTAACTGGTCTGATTAGTAAGTTTGCAGACGACACAAAGGTTGGTGGAATTGCGGATAGCGATGAGGACTGTCAGAGGATACAGCAGGATTTGGATTGTTTGGAGACTTGGGCGGAGAGATGGCAGATGGAGTTTAATCCGGACAAATATGAGGTAATGCATTTTGGAAGGTCTAATGCAGGTAGGGAATATACAGTGAATGGTAGAACCCTCAAGAGTATTGAAAGTCAGAGAGATCGAGGTGTACAGGTCCACAGGTCACTGAAAGGGGCAACACAGGTGGAGAAGGTACTCAAGAAGGCATACGGCATGCTTGCCTTCATTGGCCAGGGCATTGAGTATATGAATTGGCAAGTCATGTTGCAGCTGTATAGAACCTTAGTTAGGCCACACTTGGAGTATAGTTCTGTATAATTCTGGTCGCCACACTACCAGAAGGATGTGGAGGCTTTAGAGAGGGTGCAGAAGAGATTTACCAGAATGTTGCCTGGTATGGAGGGCATTAGCTATGAGGAGCGGTTGAATAAACTCGGTTTGTTCTCACTGGAATGACGGAGGTTGAGGGGCGACCTGATAGAGGTATAAAAAATTATGAGGGGCATAGACAAAGTGGATAGTCAGAGGCTTTTCCCCAGGGTAGAGGGGTCAATTACTAGAGGGCACAGGTTTAAGGTGAGAGGGGCAAGGTTTAGGGTAGATGTACGAGGCAAGTTTTTTACACAGAGGTTAGTGGGTACCTGGAACTCGCCACCGGAGGAGGTGGTGGAAGCAGGGATGATAGTGACATTTAAGGGGCATCTTGATAAATACATGAATAGGATGGGAATAGAGGGATACGGACCCAGGAAGTGTAGAAGATTGTAGTTTAGTCGGGCAGCATGATCGGCACGGGCTTGGAGGGCCGAAGGGCCTGTTCCTGTGCTGTACATTTCTTTGTTCTTTGTTCTTTGTTAATAAACCCCGCCATATCGCTGATCCAGGATTCCACGCTTGGGGGCCTCGCATCCCTCCACTGAAGAAGAATCCTTCGCCGGGCTACCAGGGACGCAAAGGCCAGAATACCGGCCACTTCCGCCTCCTGCACTCCCGGTTCCCCTGCAACCCCAATTATTGCGAGCCCCCAGCCCGGTTTGACCCTGGATCCTACCATCCTCGACACCGTCCTCGCTACGCCCTTCCAAAATTCCTCCAGCGCTGGGCATGCCCTGAACATATGGGTGTGATTTGCTGGGCTCCCTGAGCACCTAACACACCTGTCCTCACCCCCAAAAAACCGGCTCATCCTTGTCCCGGTTATGTGTGCCCTGTGCAGCACCTTAAACTGTATGAGGCTGAGCCTCGCGCGCGAAGAGTAAGAGTTCACCCTCCCTAAGGCATCTGCCCACGTCCCCTCCTCGATCTCCTCTCCCAACTCCTCGTCCCACTTACCTTTCAACTCCACCACCGAGGCCTCCTCCTCCTCCTGCATCACCTGGTAAGTTTCCGAGATCTTCTCCACTCCCACCCACCCCCCCCGAGAGCACCCTGTCCTGTACTGTGTGTGGCAGTAGCCGCGGGAATTCTACCACCTGCCGTCTGGCAAAAGCCCTTACCTATAAGTACCTGAAGGTGTTCCCTCCTCCAGCTCACCCAAGCTCGCAAAATTCCCGTCCACAAACAGGTCCTCCAACCTTCTTATCCCTGCCCCGCGCCACCCCGAAAACCCTCCACCTGTTCTTCCTGGTGCGAACCGGTGGTTCCCCCGTAATGGGGTCCACGCTGAGGCCCCAACTTCCCCCCTATGCCGCCTCCACTGCCCCCACATTTTGAGGGCCGCCACCACCACCGGGCCCGTGGTGTACCTCCTTGGAGGGAGCAGCAGCGGCACCGTTGCCAGCGCCCCCAGACTCGTACCCATACAGGACGCCGTCTCCAGCCTCTTCCATGCAGCCCCCTCCCCCTCCATCACCCACTTGCGCACCATCGTCGCATTGGCGGCCCAGTAGTACCCATAGAGGTTGGGCAGCGCCAGCCCCCCCCATCTCTACTCCGCTCCAGGAACACCCTTCTCATCCTCGGAGTCCCTCGCGCCCACACAAACCCCATTATACTCCTGTTAACCCGCCTGAAAAAAGCCTTCGGGATAAACACGGGGAGGCACTGGAACAGGAACAAAAACCTTGGGAGCACCGTCATTTTGATTGACTGCACCCCACCCGCCAAGGACAGTGGCAACGCGTCCCACCTCTTGAACTCCTCCTCCATTTGCTCCACCAGCCTTGTAAAGTTAAGCCTATGCAGGGCCCCCCAGCTCCTGGCCACCTGGACCCCCAAATATCTGAAGCTCCTCTCCGCCCTTTTTAGTGGGAGCTCGCCAATCCCCCTCTCCTGTTCCCCTAGCTGAACCACGAACAGCTCGCTCTTCCCCATATTGAGCTTGTACCCCGAAAAGTCCCCGAATTCCCTAAGCATCCTCATTACCTCTGGCATTCCTCCCACCGGGTCCGCCACATACAGCAGCAGGTCGTCCGCATAAAGCAACACCCTATGCTCCTCCCCACCCCGCACCAACCCCCTCCAGTTCCTCGACTCTCTCAGTGCCATCGCCAGGGGTTCAATCACCAGTGCGAAGGGCAGGGGGGACAGGGGACACCCCTGTCTCGTCCCTCGGTGCAACTGAAAGTACTCGGACCTCCTCCTATTTGTGGCCACACTCGCCATTGGGACCTCATACAACAGCCTAACCCACCTGACAAACCCCTCCCCAAACCTGAACCTCTTCAGCACCTCCCACAGGTACCCCCACTCTACCCTATCGAAGGCTTTCTCAGCGTCCATCGCCACCACTATCTCCGCCTCCCCCTCCCTCGCCGGTATCATGATAACGTTCAAAAGCCTCTGCACATTCGCATTCAACTGTCTCCCCTTCACAAACCCCGTCTGGTCTTCATGGATGATCTGCGGCACACAATCCTCAATCCTCGTGGCTAAGACCTTCGCCAGCACCTTGGCATCTACATTTAGCAAGGAAATCGGTCTGTAAGGGCCACATTGCAGGGGATCCTTGTCCCGCTTCAGGATCAAGGAGATCAGTGCCCAGGACATCGTCGGGGGTAAAGACCCCCCTCCCTTGCCTCATTAAAGGTCCTAACTAACAGCGGGCCCAACAGGTCCATATATTTTTTATAGAACTCGACCGGGAAACCGTCCAGCCCCGATGCCTTCCCCGCCTGCATGCTTCCTATCCCTTTGATCAGCTCCTCCAGCCCAATCGGGGCCCCCAATCCTGCCACCAGTCCCTCTTCCACCTTTGGAAACCTCAATTGGTCCAGGAAACGGCCCATCCCTCCCTCCTCCCGTGGGGGCTTGGATCGGTACAATTCCTCGTAGAAGTTCCTGAAGACCCCATTGATGCCAACCCCACTCTGCACCACGCTCCCTCCCCTGTCCTTAACTCCCCCGATCTCCCTAGCTGCATCCCGCTTCCGAAGCTGATGTGCCAACATCCGTCTTGCCTTTTCCCCATACTCGTAGACCGCCCCATGGGCCTTCCTCCACTGCACCTCTGCCTTCCTGGTGGTCACCAGGTCGAATTCGGCCTGGAGGCTGTGCCTCTTCCTCAACAATCCTTCCTCAGGCTCTTCCGCATACCTCCTGTCCACCCTCACCATCTCCCCCACCAGCCTCTCCCTCTCCCCCTGTTCCCTCCGCTCCTTGTGGGCCCCAATGGAGATCAGCTCTCCCCTCACCACCGCATTCAGTGCCTCCCATACCATCCCCACTCGGACCTCCCCATTGTCGTTGGTCTCCAAGTACCTCTCTATACTTCCTCGGACTCACTCGCTCACCTCCTCGTCCGCCAACAGCCCCACCTCCAAGCGCCACAGCGGGCGCTGGTCCCTCTCCTCCCCCATCTCCAAGTCCACTCAATGCGGGGCGTGGTCCGAAATGGCTATTGCCGAATACTCGGTATCCTCTACTCTCGCTATCAGCGCCCTACTCAAAATGAAAAAGTCGATTCGAGAATAAGCCTTAAGGACATGTGAGAAGAATGAAAATTCCCTAGCCCCCAGCCTTGAAAATCTCCAAGGGTCCACCCCTCCAATTTGGTCCATAAATCCCCTCAGCACTCTGGCCGCTGCCGGCTTCCTACCCGTCCTAGACCTGGAGCGATCCAGTGCAGGATCCAGCACCGTGTTAAAAGTCTCCCCCCATTATCAGGCCCCCCTACTTCCAAGTCTGGGATCCGACCCAACATACGCCGCATAAAACCCGCATTGTCCCAGTTCGTAGCATACACATTGACCAGTACCACCCTCTCTCCCTGCAACTTACCACTTACCATTATGTACCTACCGCCATTATCTGCCACAATGCTCGACGCCTCGAATAACACCTTCTTTCCCACCAAGATCGCCACCCCTCGATTTTTGGCATCTAGCCCCGAGTGAAACACCTGACCTACCCACCCTTTCCTCAGTCTTACCTGGTCTGCCACCTTCAGGTGTGTCTCCTGGAGCATAACCACATCCGCCTTGAGCCCCTTCAGGTGCACGAACACGCGGGCCCGCTTAACCGGCCCATTCAGTCCCCGTACATTCCAGGTTATCAGTCGGATCGGGGGCTACCCGCCCCCCTCCCCCGCTGTAGAGGGTGCCATCTCCGCTACTCCACTACTGGGCCGATATCTGGGGTTTGAATATCTGTGTGTGTCTCTCTCCAGCTGGCACTGAAACTTCAGAGGCCAGGGGATGTCGCACTGGGACACTTCCACTGAAGAGAGCACTGATTCAAGCCTGCCGTTTATTCCTAACCGGCAGCCTGAGGCTTATATCACACAGATCTCCAGACCCCTACCAATACCCAGGTGATTCTCTCTCTTGCCGGTGGTGCAACACCCACCCGGTTCCTACTCCGCTAGAGTAGCTTTCCCAAGAGAGAGAATAGGACACTGCTGTTTATTTCCTAACCAGCAGTCTGTCCTGAGTGAATCGCTCAAGATGACCCTCGATTCTTGAACCCGGAATTAAGGTGAGGAGTATTTTAACAATGACTTGGTCAGAGATCGCTGGTGAAAGATTGCAGAATTTAAACGACTCCAATTATCATCAAATCAAGGTTTATTGCAAAACCCAGGTCAAAATCATCAACAGAAGAAAATACAATAAAATCTTATGCTCTAATACAAACTAAGTCTATTCAAAAGTAATATATCGGACACAACGAAAATTCTTATGATTACACAGTTTTTAGCAATAGCACAAAGCACAAAACAAGTTCCCTTCCCCAAAGCCTCAACCACTATTAAAGTCAAGGGAGTTTCGCAAGCTGCTGCAGGGTACTTACGGTCACAGGCTGCAGAGGTCAATTCAGGGGTGCAGAGGTCGAGCCAAGAACGAAGAGACCCCCAATCGAAAACACAGCCCCTTTTATATTGTTTTACCTGGCTTTGTCCTGTGATCGGCCAGCCCCTTTTGCATTGAAAAAGGTAAGATTTAAAGTTCCCGCTGGTCCCGCCCCCTTTGAGCCGGTCAGACCTGTCGAGATGGGAGTACCTCCCCTAGGTCCGCCTCCAGTCTGTTTTTTTGAGATAACGAGGTTGAGCTCCCTTGAAGATTTTCAAAGACTTCCATCTGCTCCGGAGATAGCTGCTATGTTGATGGGGTGTTGATTGGATTCTGCTCTGGTGGAGGCCAGGTCATTTACATTTGCATGGGGCTATGACCATCCCATTGTCCTGCTTGCAGGCAGGCCCCCTGTGTATTCCCGTGCCCCTTGGTCTGTGTTTTGATCTTATCTCGTTGTCTGGCTCCTTCTTCCTTGTAGCTCCTAGGGGGGGGTTTGTAAATACTTATGTCCCTACTCAGCACAGCGGACCAGGCCTGCTGGGAAAACTGGTTACGTTCTCTTGGCTGAAAAGTCAGTTTACAGTCTCTGAGTTTTATTCTTGGGCAGTTCCAAAAAAGGCCGAATTGCCCGAAAACCTTACACCGCCGACTAGCCATGACCCCTCCTCGGCCAGCCACGCGCCCGCACCCCACACCCGGCCCATTCCTCACAGCAGCATACCCCCATCTCGACCCCCACCACTCGCTCCAGCTCCTCCTTGACCTTAGCAGCAGCAACTCGAAGGACCCCGCTCCCATCAGCGAGTTTAACATGGTGACCACATAGGCCCCCACATCCTGCCCCTCCAGCCCCTCCGGGAGGCCCAGAATCTGCAGATTCTTCCGCCTCGACCGATTCTCCATCTCCTCGAACTGCTCCTGCCATTTCTTGTGGAGCGCCTCATGCGCCTCCACCTTTACCGCCAGGACTAAGATTTTGTCCTCATTGTCAGAGATCTTTTGTCGAGCCTCTCGGATCGCCACCCCCTGGGCCGTCTGTGTCTCCAGCAGCTTATCAATAGAAGCCTTCATCGGCTCTAGCAGGTCCGTTTTAATCTCTCTGAGGCAGTGCTGGATACCCTCCTGGTGCTCCTCCGCCCACTGCCTCCACACTGCCTGGTCTCCGCCCGCCGCCATTTTGTCCTTCTTCCCTCCCTTCTTTTGGTCCACCACCACCTTCTTTGTCGCCCCGCTCCTAGTTAAAGCCATATACTGACGGGGAGCTGTTATTAACTCCTTCCCACACCGGGAAACGTCGAAAAAGTGCCGTTGGGGGGCCTGAAAAGTGCCCAAAAGTCAGTTTTTGCGGGAGCCGCCGAATGTGTGACTTAGCTCCGCATAGCCGCAACCGGAAGTCTCGAGAGGGAATCCTTTTGGCAGTGTTCGCTTCACCAATCTGCCCCAAAAAGTCTGTGGAAACTCCTGAAAAAGGTCTGAGAGTCCATTCCAGATGGGAGATGCTGACTGTGCGACCTACTCCTCCATGGCCGCCACCGGAAGCCTCGTCCCCGCTTCTTCAATGGCCTTGGTGAGATCTTTTCACAGTTGTTCCCTCTGCTGCTAGAATTCACCTTTAATAAAGGCCCTCAAGTCAGCTTGAAGCCGTTAAGCTTGCCCTTCCCCCACCTGCATGCTGGAAGAGGTTTTTGTCTATTCCTGCAGCTCCAGCCAAATCTTTTACTGTTTCTGCCGGGTCTGGTAACCAAGAGACATACCATTCCTGGGGGACACTGTCGGGGGAATGTTGCAGTCTTCTTCCCACACCGGGAAATGTCGAAAAAATTCCGTTGGCGGCCCTGTAAAGAGCCCAAATGTCCGTTCCAAGTGGGAGCTGCCGAACATGCGACTTAGCTCTGCATAGCCGCACCCGGAAGTCCTGACTGCAATAAATTGATGTGCAATCAATTGCACAAAGACGCAGATTGGGTACATCTGTGGCTTTATTGCAGTCAGATGCGTGGTCTCTTGCTGCAGCTGGCGAAATGACAGGGCAATGGGGTCACGCATATTTATACAGATCTTAGTGGGCGGAGCCAGCCAGCAGGGGCTACCGGCGAACCTGTAGTGCAGGTCCTACCTATAATACAATGGTTCACCACATGAATCAATGTCACAAGATGCTGCACTCTCTCTCTCATATTATCTGGTGGGAGCCAATAGTCAGATATGGGGACTTCCGGTGACGGGGATGTGCTGAGACATCTCACATCAGGTGGCTCTCCCCCTACGAACCCGAAAATTGGTGCTTCTACCCACAATAGTCCCCTAAAACAGGGAAAAGTATCCCCTCGCCCTGGCTAATAACACCACAAGAGAGGATGCCGAACAACGGTAACTCAAGAGGCCAGAAGGAGATGAGAAACAGGAAAAGCCAGGAGAAGCAAACAGCCGAGAAGGCGGACACTCAAGGTGACGACGTGCCGATCACACCAGAGCGAGAAGGACCGGCAATCCACAAGCGGGGCTCCCTCTCATCAGAGGGTGGATGGAGGAAGTTCCTCTCCAGGGAACTAAGAGATGGCAGGGACGAGACCGAGACCGATATCCAAGCTGTGGTCAGGATAGGGGGAGCGGAGGCCCTCGCAATCATTCAGGTGACCCTGGACAAGGCACAGAGGTGGTTGGAGACCCAGGGTAACACCATCAAAGAATTAGGAAAAACCTCAACAGACCAGAGCGACCGGATCACCACCCTGGAGGTGGAAATAGTGAGGTTGGTGGTGACGCAGGGGAGACTGAAGGAGAAAATAGAGGACCAGGAGAACCGGTCACAGCGCCAAAACTGAAGAATAATGGTGGGCCTGCTGGAAGGAATCGAAGGCAGAGACCCCACGGACTATGTGGCCCAGATGCTGGGAAACCTGGTAGGAAGGGACTGAAAGAGACAAAGCCCAGCGGTCACTTCGGCCAAGACCCAAGGCCGGACAGAGAGCAGCCGAGGGCGATAATAGTCAAAATGCACCGGTACAAGGACCGGGAAAGAATCCTGCGCTGGGACAGGTAGACAAGGACCTGCAACTGGGAAGGGAATCAGATCAGGATTTGCCAAGACATTGAGGTGGAGCTGGCCAAGCGCTGGGCGGAGTTTAACAGGGAGAAGGTGGCCCTGTACAAAAGCCAAGTCAAATCTGAGATAAGGAAGGTCTGGGTGGGACTGTCCTATCATTCCTACTGCGGGATGAGAGCCAGGGGTGTAGCCATACTGTTAAACAAAGGACAGTGTTTACAGCAACGAGGGCAATTACGAACCCGGGGGGACAGCACGTCATGGTCACCGGTGTCCTGGACGGGCAGTGATGGTCCTGCTTCACGTGTACGCGCCCAACTGGGGCGACACGGAGTTTATAAAGAAGAGCATGGCGAAAATCCCCGACATCGACACACACTGACTTATCATGGAGGAAGGGACTTTAACTGTGACATGACCCATGGACGGACAAGTCGAACCCCAAAACAGGGAAGACCTCGAACATGGCAAAAGAACTCAGCATATTTATGGAGCAGATGTGGGACATAGGATAGACACATAGCTGACCCCAGGAAGGGGGCCATCACACTAGCTGGAAAGCTAACACCAGGAAGTGCGAGCGAGAGGGGGACCGCAGCACGTCTCCCCCAGGGGAGAGAGTGCCTGGCAATGGCAGGCGGGGTTACGCAACACAAATGTGGAGACAATGGGGAATAAACAAGGGTAGGGGAGCAAGGAGGCTGGCAGTAACAGGAGGAAGGGGGAAAAATGGGGGGGGTAAGAACTACTGGGGAAACATCGGGACAAGGTACATAACGTATACACCTGGATTGCTTCTTTGGAGCGGGGAAATAGGTCCTTCCAGGGCTAGTAAGAGCAGCTCTCCGTGATCGTGATCTCCAACCACGCACCACATTACATGGATGTCAAGTTGTAGATGGACCGCGCCCAACGCCCTGCATGGAGGTTGGACACGGACCCCCTGGTCGATAAGGCTTTCTACGAGAAAGTATCACAGGCCATAGACGAGTGTATTACTAATAACTGGAATGGGGAGGTCTCATCCTCCACCCTCTGGGATGCGCTGAAGGCTGTGATCAGGGGGGGAATTATTGCTTACAAAGCACAAAGAGACAAGGAATAGAGGGCAGCTAAGCAACAGCGAATTGACTCCATACTGTAGGTAGACCGCCGATACTCTGAGGCCCTGACCGTAGAGCTCCTGGAGGAGAGGAAGAAGCTCCAAATGGAAGCTACAACTTGCACTTCATGAGGAAAGCAGTGCATCAACTCCACCAGGCACTGGGGACATTTTACAAGAACGGCGATTAGGCTGGCCGCCTGCTGGCTCACCAGCTGAGAAAGCCAGCAGCCACGAGGGAAATAGCCCAGATTAGAGACAACAGAGGCAAACTAGTAGCAGAGCTGGAAAAGGTCAACGAGGCATTTGAGGCCTTCTACTGGGGGCTGTACACCTCCGAGTCCCCGGCAGGGGACTTGAGGATGAAGCAGCTCCCGATGGACTGGACATACCAGTCGTGGGGGAGGATATGAAACGGGGGCTGAAGCACCACTGGAACTGGGGGAAGTCATGGAGAGTATTAGCTCCATGCAGGCGGGGAAGGTGCCAGGACCAGACAGATTCCTGGCGGACTTCTACAAAACATTCGCGACAGCACTGACCCACACCTGCGGGAGATGTTCACAGACTCGCTTGCGAGGGGCACCCTGCCGCATACGCTAGCAGAAGCCTCAGTCTCGCTGATACCCAAAAGGGACAAAGACCCAACAGAACAGACCCAGTTTGCTGCTAAACATAGATGTGAAAATATTGGCCAAAATGTAAAGCGACTGGAGAACTGCGTACCAGAGGTGGTAACAGAAGACCAGACGGGCTTTGTCAAGGGTAGACAGCTAACATCGAACATCAGGCACCCGCTGAACATGATAATGACCCCATTCGGGGAGAGAACACCAGAGGTGATCGTCTCCCTGGACGAAGGAAAGGCCTTTGATAGAGTCGAATGGAAGTACCTCATAGAGGTACGGAGCGGTTTGGGCTTGGAACGGAGTTCATCGCCTGGATGAAACTCCTGTGCAGAGCTTCCATGTCGAACGTACGGATGAATACCACAAGCTCTAAGTACTCCCAACTGCACTGAGGCACAAGGCAGGGATGCCCGCTGTCCCCGCTGCTGTTTGCCCTAGCTATCGAACCATTAGCGATCGCGTTAAAAGCAACAAAGAGCTGGAAGGGGATTTGAAGAAGAGACAGAGAGCATAGAGTCTCATTCTTTGTGGATGACCTTAGCACCGCTGCCTCAAAGCGCCAAGGTCCTGGCCCCGGGTCACTGTCCATGTAGAGTGCACATTCTCCTAGTGTATGTGTGGGTCTCACCCCCACGAACCCAAAGGTGTGCAGAGTAGGTAGATTGGCCATGCTAAATTGGTCCTTAATTGGAAGAAAAAGAATTGGGTACTCTAAATTAAACAGAAAAAACAAATATATTTTTTTTACATTATGCAGATGACCTGCTCCTCTCTGTCATAGATTCACAAAGCAGCATGGAGGGGATAATAATGCTCCTGGAGGAGTTTGGAACCTTCTCGGACTACAAACTCAATCTGAGCAAAAATGAGATCCAGTGAACCTGCAAGGGGGAGAGGCAGAGCAGGAGGGAATGTCATTTAAACAGACCCGAAACAAATTTCGCTAACTGGGGATCCAAATCGCTCATGACTGGATACAAATCCACAAGTGAAACCTGTTAGTCTGGCGGAGAAAGTTAAAAAGGACACACTCCCACTCTCCTTGGCCGGGAGGGTGCAGACGATCAAAATGAACGTACTGCCCAGGTTCCTCTTCCTGTTCAGATCCATACTGATCTAAATCCCCAAGGCCTTTTTTTAACTATGTGGGGGGAGGTCCAAGAATCCTAGGATCCTCAAAAAAGTCCTGCAAAGAACAAGAAGCATTGGAACCCTAGACCTCCCAAACCTGGGCAGCAACAACGGAAAGAGTAAAGGGATGGATAAAGGAACCAGAGGCCGAATGGGTAGGAATGGAGGAAAGCTCCTGCACGGTGACCTCCCTCCAGGCCTTGGCCACAGCAGCGCTCCCATTCCCACCAACTAGGCATTCAACGAGCCCAGCGGTGATCGCCACACTCCGGTCATGGAATCAACTACAACAGCACTTCGGACTAACCGAGATGTCCATTAAGGCCCCCATCTGCAACAACCACAAGTTCACACCAGCCAAAATTGACGCCACCTTCAAAAGGTGGAGACACGGGGGGGGGGGGGGGGGGGGGGGGGGGATATTGACAGTTCGGGACTTCCACATAGACAACAGACTGACAATACTAGAGAAACTGACAGAGAGGACCCAACTGAATGGGGGAAACTAAGACACACGCAAGTCAAAAACTTCTTCCATAGAGAAACAAAGACGTACCCACGCCCACCGCAACAATTTCTATTAGAGGACCGATTGGACGGACATCCTAGGGAGGGGAAACTGTGGGGACCTGCATGGAAGACCAGTGGGAAATGCTATTGGATGAGACAAGGGAAAAATGGGAAGAGGACCTAGGGTTTGAAATAGGGTGGGGACTCTGGAGCGAAGCACTGCACAGGGTCAACTCCACCTCCTCTTGCGCAAGGCTAAGCCTAATGCGGTTAAAGTAGTACACAGAGCTCACTTAACCAGAAACCGAATGAGTAGGTTCTTCCCAGAGGTGGAGGACAAATGTGAATGGTGCCAAGGAGGCCCAGCCAACTACGCCCACATGTTGTGGTCTTGCCCCAGACTTGCCGTGTTCTGGACAGCCTTCTTCGAGGTGATGTCCACAGTTGTGGGGATGAGGGGGAGCCATGCCCGAGCGTGGCGGTCTTTGGGGTATCAGATCAGCCAGAATATTTTATGGAGAGGAGGGCCGACACCCGAGTCTTTGCCTCACTAATCGCTCGCTGTAGAATCCTGCTTGGCTGCCGATCAGCAACACCACCCAAAGCTGTGGACTGGCTCTCCGGCCTATCAAATTTCTCCAAATGGAGAAAAACAAATTCACCATTCGGTGATTGGACGAGGGATTCCTCAAAACGTAGGAGCCATTCGACTATCTGTTCCAAGATCTATTTATAGCCAGCAGCCAATAAGCCAGGGGGACCCCCAGAAGAACCACAGACACAACCGGAAAAAAAAAGAGGGGGGGAGGAGGGAGGGAGGGGGCAGGGGCGGAGTGAGGGAGGGAACAAAGAAGTACAGAACCCAACCATACCGAACACAAAACAGCACACATAGCACCATGCCACCCTAACAGGACCAGGTTGGAAGACCCAACAAGCAAAGAAGGCAAGCCAAATAACGGGAAGGAGAGGGGGATCAGGAGGGTAGGGAGAAGTCAGGAACAGGGCACCTAACCAAAAACGATGTACTTGCTGAGAAATACAAATTGTAACCGGTGTATATAGTTTCTGCGTATGTTCACGTTCATCTTTTTGTATAAAAAGAAAAACCCGAATAAATACATTTATAAAAAACAGTAAGAAGTGTTATCAATGAAGTTAGTGTTTTGCTTACCTCAGCAGTCTGTGCAAATATTCAGTATTAATCTATTGTTACGCCACCCTGGGCAAGTGTGGGGCCAATTCCAGCCCCAGGTGCCCTGGAGTCACAGTGAATTAACCAATAATTCTTCTAAGAATTCTCAAAATCTTTGGCGATTGGCTGGCAGTAATTACAGTCACCAGGTTTGTAAGTTGAAACACAATTACTGTTTTATTTATACCAGGAACCATCATGAAATATGCAGTAAATACAGCTGACTAACAAACAAGTTAACCTATTGCCCCCTTTAACTGTACCTCTACCCACACACACACAGGACAGACAAACACAGAGGGGTGGAAATGGGTATAACTAATAAGGATTAAGGTCAAAATATAAGAGTCCTTGCTTCAGATGATGAGTCATTTGGTGCACTTCTGTCATAGTATGAATATGGATTGAAGTCCAGCTTGTAATGATCTTCTTTGCAGTTCAGCAGTGTATCTGACTCACAGATTTTCCAGAAGAGGCCTCTGGTTTCACATCAGCCTGTTCTGCATTCACCTGAGGAAGGAGCTGTGCTCTGAAAGCTAGTGATTCAAAACAAACCTGTTGGACTTTAACCTGGTGTTGTAAGACTTCTTACTGTGCTCACCCCAGTCCAATGGCGGCATCTTCACATCACTGCAGAGAGAGAGTTATTAGATTCTGGTCTCTGCTTCACATCAACCTTTTCTGGAGACAGAGTGTCATCAGATTCTCACAGTGGCCATTTGATGAGAGTTAATTGGATATTCCTGGAGTGATAGCAATGCTTAAGAGGCAACTTGACAAATACATGAATAGGATGGGAACAGAGGGAGACGGATCCCGGACGTGCAGAAGGTATTAGTTTAGATCGGTATCATCATTAGCGCAGGCTTGGAAGGCCAAAGGGCCTGTCCCTGTGCTGTACTGTTCTTTGTTCTTTCAATTGGTTAGATTTTTCCATCCAGCCTGCAGAATCAAAAGTGGAATGAAAACACAAGCCTTGTGACACTGAAAACACATTAGTGTGATCAGTGTGATCAGATCCAACGTGCTAACGGGCAGAGCACCACCCTTTTTGCCAATTCATTGGCCATCAGCCAAATCAATCAAATTGAGTATTCACTGACCTCTTCTGCTGCTGCAACACCCTGCTTGAATTTAAAGGCACAGCCACTCACAGATTGCTTTGCCTTAAAGTCACAGGTCCATTAATCATCCACGAATCAAAAATGTAACGGAAAAATAAAAGAAAGGGGAAATATGGCAATAAACAGGGAACAAACTGGAAGGACCCTTGCACTAACAAAAGGATAGTATACCGACTGGGGTTAGATTTGGAGAATTTGAAAAACAACGAAGGTGAGGTGATTTTTAAAAAAACAACTGTGATCTGGAATGCACTATCTGAAAGGACAGTGAAGTAGATACAACAGTAACTTTTAGAAGGAAATTGTAGAAATGGTTAAAAGTTAAAAAAATGCAGGGAACATGAAAGGCAAGTGAAATTGGATATCTCTTTCAAAGAGCTAGCAGGGGCATGATAGGCCAGATGGTCTTCTGTTCTATATTGTTTATCTTCTTTTGTATCACCCTCATTGTAGATCCTCTAACTCTTTGTGTGAGTACAGGCACCTTCAGCTGAGCACAACAGCAGGAATGTGAGCCGCTGCTAATGTTCTCTTGAAGGAAAGTGCAACTATTCATGTTTAAAAAGCTCAATGAAATGCTACACATGCAGGGCAGGAATATGCCTCCTCTAAAGACTCGCAGCTCCAAGGTAAGTGGATCAAAGGGGCTTGATTTCTACGTGGCTACTGGAGGGGCATTCCCGCTATTCTCGGAACCACAGGGGAAAACCTCAAATGAACTTACTTGGCCCTGGTCCTGGCTATGGATCCTAACAGGTTTGGCCTGTGTTGGGTGAAAACTATTCCCCCAATCAGGTCTACAGCTAAAATCCCAGATCGCGAGGGCCTGGTCATATGCTCAGGGTCCAATCATCATTCTTAAAAAAAGTTCTGGAGAAAGGTGTCACCTGAAACATTAACTCTGCTTCTCTTCCCACAGACTCTGCCAAACCTGCTGGGGTTTTTCTTTCCAGTATTTCCTGTTTTAAATTTAGATTTCCAGTACTTGTAAAATTTTGCTTTTGCATCATTAATGAAGAATTCAGTGACTCAGGGCAGGTAATACAGTTGTTGTAATATGGGTTCTTTAGATGTCTCAATGAGATCTTGAGACTTGCATGTTTAAACATGTTTATTGTTAGCCTTTAAATATTTATAGATCCCAGGTTACTTTCATACATGGAGCTGCTTCTCCATGTAGGTAAGCTTCCAGAGTTTTCTCTCTGAGAGTCCATTACCATGTGGCTCTATGCATCATACCGAGTGCGGTGCTATTCTTCAACCCCATGTTAACCCTTGGCCTGCTGAGCACCTTTACATTACAGTGGCTTGCACACAATATCAAAACACTAGCTACCTGCACTCGTCCTGATCAGGGCAGGGTTTCACTGGGTTACGTCAACCAATCCTCACTTTATGAGTCATGGCTTGGTTTACACCATGTGGGGATGGAGAGCTAGTGAATCAGCTTCTTTTTTAAAAAAAATTTAGAGTGCCCAATTATTTTTTCCCAATTAAGGGGCAATTTAGCGCGGCCAATCCACCTACCCTGCACATCTTTGGGCTGTGGGGGTGAAACCCACGCAGACACGGGGAGAATGTGCAAACTCCACACGGACAGTGACTTGGGGCCAGGATTGAACCCGGGTCCTCGGCGCCGTGAGGCAGCAGTGCTAACCACTGCGCCACCGTGCCGCCCGTGAATCAGCTTCTTGATTGGGAAATGTTCAAGGAGACAGCTGCCCCCTGTCACTGATCCTCCACATCAGTGCTGAAGGAGCAACTGCAGAAATACCAGGCCTAGGAAGCAATCAGTTGGAGCCAATGCATTTAAAAATGCTAACGTGTGCAAAAGCAGCCTTATTTCCTGACAGTGCAATTGATATTTCACTATTGCTATCAAGAGAAGACTTTTAGCGAGAGGGTTAACTGGAATCCTGATTCTCCTACTGCAGGGAAACAGCTCAGTGCTTGTTACAACTTTCCGTTGCTGCTGAACCAAGGAAATGAACTTGCTGCTTAGAAAATCCCTACAGTGCAGAAGGAGGTCATTCAGTCCATCGAGTGTGCACTACCCTACCAATTGCACATTATCTAGGCCCACTCCCCCGCCCCAGCCCTGTAACCCCACCTAAACTGCACATCTTTGGACACTAAGGGACAATGTAGCATGGCCAATCCACCTAACCTGTACATCTTTGGACTGTGGGAGGAAACCGGAGCACCCGGAGGAAACCCACGCAGACACTGGGAAAATGTGCAAACTCCACACAGACAGTGACCCAAGGCTGGAATTGAACCTTGGTCGCGAGCGCTGTGATGCAGCAGGGCTAACCATTGTGCCACCGTGCCGCCTGTTTAGGACACTGGATGCCTGTGACTGAGCCTCCCTGTCCCCAGTGCTGTCCTTCATTATCACATATCAAACCATAACTTGCTCATTTGTCTCTGACTTTTATTGAATTTGAGGTCACTTAGTGCTGTTGTTCAGGAAGTGTGTTGATAGCCAGCAGCATCTGAGAGACAGGCTATCTGTGAATTGAGTTAAGACATTGCCCGACCTAGAAGTCATCTGTGCTCTTTCCCCAGCCTCAATTTGGGCATAAAGCCAATTATTTCAGCTCTTTTATGTTTGATAACTCTCATGGGCAGTATCAGTTCCCTATTCTTAGGAGAATATCCTTGATATTTCAATAAACATTCAATAAAGTGACCAGGATAATGAACAGACAAATAGGGAGTGAATGTTGAAAGTTGGTGATGAACACGCGGCTGTTTTGTGCTGGATTGTGTCCAGCTCTCTTGGAGAGTGCAGCAGCACTTACCCATGCAAATGGAAAATATTCCATCGCACTGCTGACTTGTGCCTGGCAGATTATGGTTTTGGGTAATCAGGAGGACAATCACTCACTGCGGGATTTCCAGCGTCTGGGTACAGCTCCAACACACTCAAGAAGCTCGAAACTGTCACGATATTCATATAAACATATCATGGTGCAAACACACATACACTGATGAACAGATCAACAGACCAATCAACACACACGCAACATCACAGCCAATCACCAGTGAGAGCACACGTACTATAAAACGGGGAAAACCACAGTTCCCGCTCATTCCAGCAGGAGATAGCTCAGGGCACAGAGCTCACAGCGTGCCACTCAGACATACTCCATGTGCTGAATGCCTCTCTAAGATAGTGCAAGGGCTGGGTCCACAGGTTAACTGGTAAAGTACGAACCACAGCCAGAAGTATACAGTAGATGTTATCAAGAATAATAAAACAGAGTTGTACCATCTACAACCGTGTTGGTTCGTTTGTGTATCGGAACACCCAACACGACAGAAACCACCCATTTCAAAGCAGCTCACTTGATCGGCACCCTGTAAACCACCATCAAACCATAACAGCTTCCACCACCAACGCACGCAGCAGCCGTGTGCACCATCTACAAGATGCACTGCAGGAATTCACCACGGCTCTTGAGGCAGCACCTGCCAAACCGCTGACCACTACCATCTAGAAGGGCAAGGGCAGCAGATACCTGGGGACACCACCACCTGGACATTCCCCTTTAAGTTTCTCACCATCCTGAGTTGGAAATATATCGCCGTTCCTTCAATGTTGCTGAAAACGCGACAAGCCACACACAGCCTGCGGTGCTTCAAGAAGACAGTCCACCCCTAACTTCTCTGGGCAATTGAAAATGAACAATAAATGTAACCCCACCTAACCTCCACATCTTTGGAAATTAAGGGGCAATTTAGCATGGTCAATCCACCTAATCTTCACATCTTTGGACCGTGGGAGAAAACCGGAGCACCCGGAGGAAACCCACGCAGACACAGAGAGAATGTGCAAACTCCACACAGACAGTCACCCAAGGCTGGAATTCAACAGGATCCCTGGCACTGTGAGGCAGCAGCGATAACCACTGTGCCACCCTTCCGCCCCAGACTGCGACCAGACAGGGCCTATGTCAGGCAGTGAGAGAATCAGCACGAGGGAAAAATCTACTTGTCCTTGTCCTAAGCAATCTACCTGTCACAGATGCGACTGCCCATGACAGTATTGGTAGGAATAATGCACATTGTGGACACCCTCAATCCTATTGTGTGACGTTTTCATTGTGGCAAATGGGATAGATGCAGGATAGATCTAGCAGCTCAAAATTGGGTATCCATGAGGAGCTGTGGGCATTAGTAACAATAAAATTGCACTTAACCACCATCTGAAAACCTTACCATATTCCACACTACCATTATTCAAACGAGGAGACCGACTCTGGTTCAATGAAGAGTAGTACCTGAAGGAATGCCAGGAGCAGCACAGGCATAACTAAAAATGAGGTGTCAACTTGGTGAAGCTACAACTCTGGACTATATACAAGCAATCTGTGGATGCAACATGTGATAGACGGAGCTAAGCGATTCTGTAACTAACAGATCAGCTCTAAGCTCTGCAGTCCTGCCACATCCAGTCGTGAATGGTGGCGGCCAATTAAACTGGAGGAGGAGGCTCCACAAATATCCCCATCCTCAATGATGAGGGAGCCCAGCACCTCAGTGCAAAAGACAAGGATGAAGCATCTGGTGTGCAACTTGGAGGGGAACTTGCAGCTAGTGATGTTCCTATACATCTGCTGCCTTGTCCTTCCAGATGGTTGAGGTGTGGGTTGGGAAGAAACCTTGGCTAGTTGTTACAATGAATCTTCTAGATGGTATCATTGGTAGTGGAGGGAGTGAATGTTTAAGGTGGTGAATGGGGTACCAATCAAGCGGGCTGCTTCTTCCTGGATGGTGTCGTGCTTCTTGAGTGTTGTTGGAGTTGCATTCATCCAGGCAAGTGGGGAGTATTCCATCACATTCCTGACTTGTGCCTTCTAGGTGGTGGAGAGGTTTTGGGGAGTCAGGAGGTGAGTTACTCACTGCAGCATTCCCAGCCTTTGACCTGCTCAATGATTGTAATGTCATTGAATGTTAAAGGGAAATGATCAGATTCTCCCTTATTGGAGATGGTCATTGCTTTGCAATTGTGTGGCAAAAATCTCAATGATCAGCCCAAGCCTGAATGTTGTCCAGCTCGTGCTGTACACGGACTCAAACTGCTTCAGTATATGAGGAATTGCGACTCTTGTTGAACATTGTGTAATTATCAGCAAACATCCCCACTTCTGTCTTTATGGCTGAGGGAAGGTCATTGATGAAGCAGCTGAAGATGGTTGGGCCTAGGACACTACCCTGAGGATCTCCTGCAGTGATATCCTGGAGCTGAGATGATTGACCTCCAATCACCACAACCATCTTCCTTTGTGCCAGGTAAGACTCCAACCAGCGGAGAGTTAACCTCGATTCCTATTTACTCCAGTTTTGCTAGAGCTCCTCGATTCCATATTCGGTCAAATTCTGCCTTTATCTCCAGGGCAGTCACTCTCACCTCATTTCTGGATGTGGAGATGCCGGCGTTGGACTGGGGGAGCACAGTAAGAAGGCTTACAACACCAGGTTAAAGTCCAACAGATTTGTTTCGAATCACTAGCTTTCGGAGCTCAGCTCCTTCATCAGATGAGTAACCGGAGGAAGGAGCTGCACTCCGAAAGCTAGTGATTCCAAACAAACCTGTTGGACTTTAACCTGGTGTTGTAAGACTTCTTACTCCTTTCTGGAGTTCAGCACTTTTGTTCATGTTTGAACCAAGGCTGTAGTGAGGTCCGTGATTCCAGCAGAACCCAAACTGAGCGTCAGTGAGCAGGCCGTTGCTAAGTAAGTGCTGCTTTTTAGCACTTTCGACGACATCTTCAATCATATTATTCATGATTGAAAGTAAACTGATGGGGCGATAATTGACGGGTTGGATTTGTCCTGCTTTTTGTGTACAGGACACACCTGGGCAATTTTCCACATTGCCGGACAGACGCCAGTGTTGTAGCTGTACTGGAACAGCTTGGCTAGGGGTGCGGCAAGTTCTGGAGCACAAGTCTTCAATACTATTGCTGGGATATTGTCAGGGCCCATAGCCTTTGCTGTGACCAGTGCCTTCAGCCGTTTCTTGATATCACGTGCAGTGAATCGCATTGGCTGGAGACTGACATCATGTGATGCTGAGGACCTCTGGTGGAGGCCGAGATGGATCATCCACTCAGCAGTTCCAACTGAAGATTTTGCACTGTCGTGGCTGGGCTAATTCAACATTGAGGATGATAAGGCTTGAGGATGATAATGAGTATGATTATTGAGGATGAAAAACATCCCCTGGGGGATTCTCCGTCGGTGAGATCCTCCGCTTCGCTGGTGGCACATCCACGCCGCGGGTTTCCTGGCATCGTGGGGGGGCCACAATGGCAAACCTCATTGGAGGGAACGCAGAGTGCCAGTGGGGCCGCAGGATGCTCCGCCTCAACAAGGCCACAGTGGCACAGTGGTTAGCACTGCTATCTCACAGCACCAGACACTCGGGTTCATACCAGCCTTGAGTGACTGCGTAGAGTTTATACTTTCTGCCCTTGTCTGCGTGGGTTTCCTCTGGATGCTCAGGCTTCCTCCCACAGTCTGAATATGTGCAAGTTCGATGGATTGGCCAGGATAAATTGCCCCTTAGTGTCTAGGAATGTGTAGATTAGGTGCATTTACAGAGATAGGACAGGGGAATTGGCCTATGTAGTATGCTCTTTCGGAGGGTCGGTGCAGACTCGATGAGCCGAATTGCCTCCTTCTGCACTGTAGGAATTCTATGATTCTATTCTATTCTATGATGTCCTTGTAGACTTGGCACCACGTGGAATAGGAGGATGCCCGCTTCCAGTGGCCATCAAGGTCACCCTAGCCCTGAACCTCTATGCCTCAGGATCATTCCAGGGCTCAAGCGGGGACATGTGTGGCATCTCAAAGGCCTCAGCCCACAGATGCATGCGTGAGGTTATGGATGCCCTATTTGCCTGTGCAACAAACTAAATAAACTTTGATGTGGACCAGGCCCAACAAGATGCCCGGGCAGCAGAATTCTCCATAATCGATGGGATGCCCCAGGTCCAGGAGGTAATAGATGGCACCTTGCATGGTTCTGGTTGTCAGCAGGTGCCCCACATCGACGAGCAGGGGTTACACTCCCTGAATGTTCAACTCGTGAGCGACCGCCCATGAAGATCATTCACGTGTGTGCACGCTTACTAGGGAGTGTGCACGACAGCGAAATTCTGGGGCAGTCGGACATTCCAGGCCTCTTCGAGGACCACCCCAGGATGGACAGTTGGCTCTTGGGGGATAAGGGGTACCCACTGAGGACCTGGCTATTGACATCAGTATGGAGGCTGGTGACCAATGCAACAGAGTCATGCGGCCACCCAGACTGTCATAGAGTGGTGGATTGGACTGCTCAAAATATGTTTCTGATGCCTTGACAGCTCTGCTGATGCACTGCAGTACATCCCCCAGAGGGTCGGCCGCTTTGTGGTGGTCTGTTGTGCCCTCCACATGCTGGCACGGCAGCAGGGCGACGTACTGCAGATGGAGTGGGAGGAACATGCGGCCACCTCCGAGGAGGAGGACGAGGGTGATGAGGTGGCGTCAGCCTGGGGGGGGGGGGTTGCTGGATGACGAGCCCGGGGAGGCCTGCAGGACCAGCCGGAGTATGGAGGACAAGCGGAAGCGGAGAGGGTCCAGCATGCCCAGAGCGCCAAGGAGGCTCTCACCCTCACCCGCTTCACACAGGACATGGCTTTGTTCATCATCTCACCCTAACTCCCCCTTCCCCCACCCCCCTGCCAGCCCCCCCCCCCCCCCCTCCACCCAAACACCCTGTTCCATCTACCCAGGGTCTGTGCAGCATCACTGCAGGGTGCTAGGACTGTGTTGGCACTGCCAGCGAGTCACTGTCGAGAGCAGGGGGGTGATGATAACCCGCAGAGAGCTGGGCACCGGTGCTGTTCAATCTATGTCATAGTCTGACTCCTGCTTGTCTACTGAGTGCTCCCTCACACCCATCACCTGCATGTGGTGTGCCTGGAGGGCAGGGGTGGGGGGCACATGGAAATCCAGGAACACCATGCCTGGGGGGTTGGGGTAGGTGTTTGGAGGTAGGCCTGCATTGCAGAAGAAAGTGCCAGAGGCATCATATTTTTTGGGTGCAATGTGTTTTAATGCTGTACATATGTGTACCCAACTGCCCCGAGCCTTCGATGGTGCCGCTCCCCCTTCTCCACCCCTCTCCCCCACCCCAGCCCCCCATATCCGCCCAACCCCTTCCTCCAGTGCCCTCTCAGTGATCCTCGACAAGCTTAGCCTTTCATGATCTACCGCTACATCCAGGTGCGTACCAGCCTCCCCGAACAGGCGCCGGAATGTGGCGACTAGGGGCTTTTCACAGTAACTTCATTGAAGCCTACTTGTGACAATAAGCGATTTTCATTTTCATTTCATTTCATTTTCATTTCAGGATGCATATCAGAGGTGGAGGCAGCCTGCTACCTACCTCGTCCCACTGCCTTCAATGTCCCTGGCAGGTGTTCTCTGGGGGCCTCCTTGCTGGCGGCTCATGCCTGGCCGTGCCACCTAGTTCCGAGGGCTTACTCTGAGACTCGCCATTGCCAGGTGGGGGGAATTCAGGGGAGCTGGTGGCCGCATTGTCACTCCGTGGAAAGCTCCAGGTTGGCCCCTAGAGCCCCATCTCCAGGTCGGTGCCTGTAGGGCTCTGGGGTCACATCGGGATGGAGGGGCAGCTGGATTGAGTCCCCAGCTGCCCCTGCATCATCTGTCTCTGCCAGCCCTGGCGGCTCCCCAATGCCTGCACATGGTGTTGACACCCTCGGCGATGGTCTGGGGCACTCCAGCAGGGTCCACCTGAGACCAGGACACATCCTCCAGCGAGCGGGACATGTTCTGGAGTGCCCTAGCAATGCTCAGCTGAGACTGAGACACACTGCACAGTGCCTGAGAAAGGTCCACCCTGGACTGGGACAGACCCCCAGCGAGTTGGACATGCTGCCGAGGCCCTCAGCTATGGTTGTCACTGACTGAGCAACCTCCACTCATGCTGCCGATGTCGTGCATCAGGCTCTCCACTGCGGACATCACCCTAGCAGTGTTGGCCTCGATGCCACGGAATGGCGGCGCCATTACCTGCGCCCGTAGCCTCTGGCACTTCTCCAATCGGCTATTGGCCTACTGGAGTGTCGCTGACATCCCCCTCTGAATCTCACGGCTGTTCCCTATCGACTGCAACAGCTCCGGGTAAACCTGGTCCAGAGGTTCAGCATCTGACTGGGATCCAGCTGGGTCCTGGGATCCAGCAGCCCTCCGACTGCTGTCTTACCTGGGTGTTCCTGCCTCCACCTGATGTCCATCGGTACTCACCAGAAAGTGCCCCTGAAGCCTCTCCACTACTGTCGCCCACCGAGGTATGTGTCTCTGTGCTGGTGGAGAGTGGGGATGACAGCGTGAGGCGAATATGGTCATTCCTCGGAGCTCCCTCCGAGATGTTCTCTTGGGAGATGGGGGAGATGATCCACCCACCCCGGCTGGCACCGTCAGATGGAGATCCTGTAGGACATTGGGCAGCACGGTAGCACAGGGATTAGAATTGTTGCTTCGCAGCGCCAGGGATCCTGGTTCGATTCCCGGCTTGGGTCACTGTCTATGCGGAGTCTGCACGTTCTCCCCGTATCTCTGTGGGTTTCATCCTGGTGCTCCGGTTTCCTCCCAAATGTCCCAAAAGACGTGCTGTTAGGTAATTTGGACATTCCCCCTCTGTTTACCTGAACAGGCGCAGGGACTTTGGCGACTAGGGGCTTTTCACAGTAACTCAATTGCAGTGTTAATGTAAGCCTACTTGTGACACTAATAAATAATATTATTAATGGATATGTGGTCAGTGGGAGAGATGGGTCAGTCTGTTTGGCATTAACAACTCATGCATGACAGGCCATCTGGTTAGTGGCCAGTGGATCCTCACCTCAGCGCTGTGCACCAACCTCTACGTCGGTGACCAATATATCTGTAAAATCTCAGATACTTCGAGTGGCGAATTAATCAAAGTTTTACCCGGGTGCCCTTATTTGCAAGATGAATAAAGGATAAAACAGGTTTATCGCAATTTTATTCACAATTTTCTTACTCAACAAAGTATGACTTAGCCTCATAGCTGAGCTCTAGGTTTTACCCAGACGTAGTGAAGGAGGCTGGCAAGGCTACATAGAACATAGAACATTACAGCGTAGGAGAGAACTTCCGGTGACGGTGGGCGGGAGGCAGCCACGCGTTGGAGGGCTCCCGTTCGGGGATGCCATTGTCAGGGGTTAACGCCCGGTCCTAGGGCCAGCGAAGGCAGTAAACGTCGGGAGACAGCACAGAGGAGGGGAATGTCGAAGACCAGCAAAAATACGGCCGTGTAAAAAACGGCTGAAAGTCCGTCTGGGAGTGGAAAGGTCACTGCGGGGTCAGTAAAGAAAATGGAGGCTGGAGCACCAGGGGAGGCCGCATTGCTTACGGCTGAAGAAATAACTAAGGTGATGGCTGCGGAATTCGAAAAGCAGTTTGCAAAATGCATGGAGACAGTGAGGAAGGAGATGAGGGAGGTTTTGAGTGCGCTGGTGGAGGAGGCGGTTTCCCCGGTGATGACGGCGGTGGCGAGCGCAGTGGCGGAGGTGCGAGAGCAAGGGGAGGCGCTGAAGGAAGTGGAGGAGACGTTATTACAGCACGGTGATCAACTTGCCTCGATGGGGCAGGAGTTGCGGAAGGTGATGGGCACAAGGATCTGCGAGGAAAAATGGAAGACCTGGAAAATCGATCCAGGCGACAGAATTTGAGGATTGTGGGGCTGCCTGAAGGAGTTGAAGTACCGAAGCCGACTGAGTATTTTGCCGCGATGCTGGCAAACCTATTGGGGGAGGGGGAGGATCCCTCCCGATATGAACTGGATCGGGCTCATCGGTTGTGGAGGCCTGTACTAAAGGCGAGTGAGTCGCCAAGGGCAGTGACTCTGTGCTTCCGTAGGTACAGTGTGAAGGAGAAGGTCGTGAGCTGGGCCAAGCAGAAGCGGGTGGTGCAGTGGGCTGGAGCTGGTATACGTGTATACCAGGACTTTACGGTGGAGCTGGTGAGGAGGCGGGCTGCCTTCAACCGGGTGAAGAGGGCACTGTACATTAGCAAGGTGCAGTGTGGCATTGTATATCCAGCGAAGCTGAGGGTGATTTATAAGCTCAGGGATTTTTATTTTGGAATGGCGGAAGCAGCGGAGGAGTTTGCGAAGGCAGAAGGACTGTGGGAGAACTGACAAATTGCGAAATGGCCATGTGCCGATGTAACCTCATGACTGTATATTCTTCTTTTTTGTTTCACTGCGTGCGGGTGTAGGGGCTAAAGGACCCAATGTTGCATATATTTGGACAAGGGAAGAGACGAGACTTTCATTCGAAAGGAGGGCTCTTTGGGGTGTAGGTGGATATGCGGGGTTTGTGTGCTAAAAGGGGATCTCTGGGCTTTCCTCGGGCTGGGCAAGGGGGAAAGGGACCCGGGCGGGGGCCGGTTTAAGCCGGCCAGTGAACGGGAGTGAGGTGGGGGGAGGGGCTGCGGCCATCGGAGCCTGACAGAACGGGGTCCGAGTGGTCTAGCCGGGGTGGAAAGTTGGGGGGAAGGAATCGAGGTTGAGAGGAGGAGTTTTACAAGAGGCAGTGGACGGGAGGAGCTGGAGAGTTGGGGTGGGGGGGGGGGGGGGGGGGGGGAGAGGGGGGGAGGGTACAACTCTTGGGTATCATGTACGGTACTCTTTCAGAGGCTGGATGGCGTTGAGTGTAGGGGGGGGGAGGGGGGAGTGGACTCTATAGGTCAATGGTGACCATGGGCGGTCCCGGACTCCCTTTTCTTTTTCTCCTTTGTTTTTTGCTTCCACCGTGGGAGGGTTTGTTTTATTGGATGCATATATTGACAGGTGGGCCGTTGTTTGGGGTGGTGGGAGGATGGGATCATTGGTATTGTTAAAGGGATTGATTTTGTATTTGTTACCACTTACTGTTTGTGGGTGGGGTGTAAATATTTGAAGGAAAATGTGAAAATGTAGAATAAAAAAATATTTTAAAAAAAAAAGAACATTACAGCGCGGTACAGGCCCTTCGGCCCTCGATGTTGCGCCGACCTGTGAAACCGCTCTAAAGTCCATTTACACTATTCCCTTATCGTCCATATGTCTATCCAATGACCATTTGAATGCCCTTAGTGTTGGCGAGTCCACTACTGTTGCAGGCAGGGCATTCCATGCCCTTACTACCTCTGACATCTGTCTTATATCTAGCTACGGTCACTCGATATGGATATCTTCTCTGGGCTTCGAAGCCCAGTGTCGGTCTTCTTGCGATGGCTGTGCCTGGGGAACTCCCAGATTATTGCTGAAGATCTGTTCCAAATGTTCCTTCCTTTATACTGGTCTGCTAGCATTGAGTCATCGGTAAACACTCACAACTGGCCATTGTCCCATCCAGACCCCAACACATTAATGGGAAGAACAGGATGATTCAATCAAGACCCAATGTCCTCTGAAACACACTCGCCTGACCAGTTAATAACCCATTATGGAGTCTGATCACGTGGGTCTGGAAATTCATTACGTATTCATAGCATGGTCTTGTTCCTTTGTGTAAACGTGAGTGGATAATCACATAGTCCATTTTGAGAGAATGAGTTTCTGTGTTGACTGGAATGCTCTTGCAGACAGCCAGTATCGATTTCAGCCAGGTCATCATGTAGCAGTTTCTGCTCCTGGCCTATGTTCTTTGTCAGCCTGCTTTCAGTACCACACCGCTCTGTCCTCGGCCACCTCCGCGACCTCCAGGGCCCGTTCCTCGTGGGGGTGAGGACTGCACCCCATCACCCGTCTGGGCCCTATCCCATCTGTTGTGTTGTTGGACGCAACCTTAGAGGTGGACCATCAATACTCAATCAATCAGACACCTCAGAATTGCTGGCTAGTAGGAAGAAGCTACAGTGGAGTTTGGGATTCAATCCAGCGACAGGGTGGTGCGCTTTTATAATAATAATAATAATCTTTATTGTCATAAGTAGGCTTACATTAACACTGCAATAATAGTTACTGTGAAAAGCCCCTAGCCACCACATTCTGGAGCTTGTTCAGGTACACCGAGGGAGAAATCAGAATGTCCAAATTACCTAACATCTAGTCTTTCGGGACTTGTGGGAGGAAACTGGAGCACCCGGAGGAAAACCACACAGACAGAGGGAGAACATGCAAACTCCACACGGACAGTGTCCCAAGCCGGGAATCGACCTGGGACCCAGATGCTGTGAAGGAGCAATGCTAACCACTGTGCTACCATGCCATTTGCGAGGGGATCTTTATGAACACTGGGTAAATGCTAGTCGCTTGCTGGCACAGCAGCTGAGATGACAGGCGGCCTCTCAGGAAATTGTGCAAATCAGTGGACTGGTTTCCACCCCGAACAAGGTTAATGGGGCATTCGAAGCATTATATCGGAACCTGTACACGTCGAAATCCCCGGAGGGATGATTCCTTAATGTCCGAGTTTAGACGGTCTGGCCTTCCTTAAATTCATGATGTGGAGATGCCAGCGTTGGACTAGGGTGAGCACAGTAAGAAGTCTTACAACACCAGGTTAAAGTCCAACAGGTTTGTTTGAAATCACTATCTTTCAGAGCGCAGCTCCTTCAGTAGGTGAGTGGAGGTCCTGATAGTGGAGCAGGAGGAGAGGGAGAAATTGGAAGCTCCCATGATTCTAGAGAAGGTAAAGGAGGGTATGGGACCGATGCAGTCGGGGAAAGCGCCGGGACCGGATTGGTTCCCAATTTAATTTTACAAATCGTTTGCCGGGTTGCTGACCCCAGTTCTGCTTGAGACGTTTGAGGACTCTCTGACTAGAGGGACATTGCCAACCTCTTTGGTGCAGGCGACGATCTTCTTGATATTGAAGAAGAATAAAGACCCGATAGAATGTGGGTCGTACCGCCCCATCTCTTTGTTGAATGTAGATGCAAAGTTCCTAACAAAGATATTGGCGAGGCGCTTGGAGTCCTGCCTCCTGGGGATAATCTCAGAAGAACAGACGGGATTTATCAAGGGGAGACAAGTGTCAGCCAATGTCCGGAGGCTGCTCAATGTGGTTCTGTCCCCTCTCCATCCCCTGAAATGGAGGTGATTATTCCTCTGGATGCAGAGAAGGCATTTAACAGGGTGGAATGGAGCTATTTATTTGAGGTCCAGGGCATGTTTGGCTTTGGACCTAGGTTTATATCCTGGATCCGGCTTTTGTATAGAGCCCCCACTGCCAGTGTTCATACAAATGATTTAAACACAAAATAATTCCGGTGGGAAGTGGCACGGGACAGGGATGTCCATTGTCTCCTCTACTGTTTACCCTGGCTATGGAATCTCTGGCTATCGCACAGACGTCATCCACAAACTGGAGTGGAATAGATAGAAGGGGCAGGAAGCTTAGGTTGTCCTTATATATGGGTGACCTGTTACTGTCTCTCCAGTGCAGAGGAAATAATGAAACTGCTCGAGAGCTTTGGTTCCTTTTCAGGGTACCGATTGAACCTGGGTAAACGTGAATGTTTTCCTGCTCCCCTTCAGTTTTCCCCAATGAAATGGACTGCCAATCCGATGGTGGTGGCCACTTTGAAAATATGGGAACAATTTAGACGGTGCTTCAAACTGGTGCTGTGTCACAATCTGTGACAATTGTATGGCCCCAATCTGTGGGAACCATCGTTTTGTGCTGGCGGGTTTGGATTCATCCTTTGGGGTTTGGAGGGAAGAAGGGTTGGAAAAGGTTGATGGTAAGTCCTGAGTTTTGAGGAGTGGCTGGAGAGGGCTAACCCCTCAATAGCTAACCAGTTTTGATATTGCCGGTATGAAACTTCGCGCGCAAGGAGATTGCTTCCTTCCCTTTGTCCCCCCTCCTCCCTCGTTGATGGACGGAGTTCTTTCAGCAGCAAGTGTAGAGGAGGGAGGGGTGTCGGAGATCCACGGTTGGTTGATGTCGATGGATCAGGTCCTGTTGGACGAAATTAAAAGAAAATGGGAGGAGAATTGTACCAGGAACTTGAGGATGGGAAATGGCGCGAGGTTCCAAATGGCTATTGTTGGGATTTCAAACTTGCCGGAGTCACAGACAGGTACAGATGTTCTTGCCTTTGCTTCCTTGATAGCCCGCAGGTGAATCTTGTTTGACTAGAGGTCCTTGTCCCCACCCAGAGCAGCAGTTTGGCTCAGCATCCTGATGGAATTTTTACACTTATAAAAAAATCAAGAATCCAATGAGAGGATGGGTTGAAGGATTCTTCCTCAGGTGGCAGCGTTTAACACTATTGTTTCACAGCACCAGGGTCCCAGGTTCGATTCCCGGCTTGGGTCACTGTCTGTGTGGAGTCTGCACGTATTCCCCGTGCCTGCGTGGGTTTCCTCCGGGTGCTCCGGTTTTCTCCCACAAATCCCGAAAGACAAGGGAGGGAGGGCATTGGTGATTAGTTACTGTTTATTTTGGGTTTGTGGAGAGTGGATGAAAAGGTTGGAATCCTGTTAACTGTGTACATAAATGTCTTTTTAAAATTGGGGGGGATGGCGGGGTATATTTTTTGTGTATTGTATGGATCTGGTTGAATATTTTATTTGCTTGTCAGCCCTGCACATGTCTAGCATGGGCCTGGTGATTATCCCACTGTTTTACGCGTGTTCCGCAGGTGTTCCATGCAGCGCTGGTGCTCGCCCCTCACTGGTAGCGGAATCCGTGCGGGTATGGCGCAGATTTTTACGTCGAAACAGCACGGATCCTCCGTGTCAGCTCTTCGACGCAGGAACGGAGAATCCAGCCCCTGGTGTTTCCAAACAATAGATTTCTGGACGCGAGAAGCTACAGTGCATTTCATAAAAGAGCAGAGGAACTCTTGCACTGACCTGGTCAATATTTATCCTCTCAATCAACATCACTAGAAGCTGACCATTATCACATTGCTGTTTGTGGGATTGTGCTGTGAACACATTGGCTGCTGCCTTTCTTACATTACGGCAGTGACTACACTTCACAGCACCTCATTGGCTGCCAACAGCTTTTTATTTCTTTTCTCGTGCTGGTGGAGAACGGGTGAACGTTTTGCAGAGTAATTTCACAAAGAAATGAAGATGACTGAAATTGCAACTGAGCTGGCAAGCATGGCACCATGGAAATTCCACAGTGGGTCACGCCATTCACATATGACAACCCAGAGTCTGTGAAGCTCAGGTGCTGAAGCTGGTTACACTGGGCACTCGGTTATTGGCCCACACACACCCCGTAGATGACTGTGGCTGTCAGAGCTATCATGTCTTGATGCTGGAACAGCCCATGGCGATAAGCAGTCCCATGGCGCTGCCAAGGTCCACAACCTGTCTACTTTTGCCAGGGCTCAGCACATCCTTCTGAGGGATTCCCTTTCAGCTCTGTGTGTGAACAGCTGGCAGAGGAGGACTGACAAACCCACTCATTCGCTGATAATCCTTGACCTGAGTATCAAGAAACAGCAAGGTCAGACTCTCCATGTGATGAACAGGTGCAAAAATATTTAGACAAGTGTTGCAGCATTTAATTCTTCTTATCTGTCTTCTTGAGGGAGTTTACTTGAGCTTTTCACTTTCCAAGTTTTAACATGACAATGCAACACAGAAGAGAGTGTTGACTGTTCTATTCCCCATTCCATTATCTCACAACCAATCTGTGCCTAAACTCCATTTATCCACCTTTTCTTTATATTCCCTCCCAACAAAAATCAACATCTGTTAGTGACTGCCGACACTTCCACATTTCCACTATTCCGTGTGTGAAAATCTGCTTCTTGATTTTCCGCTTGTTCCAATTTGAAGATTGTCTCCCTTATTGTTCTTCCTTTCCCAGAGGGAATAGGTTCTCTTTGCTGATCCTTCAGTATTTTCAACACCTCGATTAGCTCACCCCTCAACTTTGTAAACTCGAGAGAATGCACTTGACTCTTTCAAAGCTGTTTGTATATCTTAATTCTAATGCCTGCTCTCACTCTGGTGAATCTCTTCCCCATTGAGGGGCCTACACTCTGTGATAGCCCTGGAGAGGACCACGGGGGATCACTGATTGATCACTCCATGGGCTTCGGAGAATGAGCTGTCATGGTGAGCGCACAGAGATCCACCCAGCTGGGGCTCTCTTGTAGTCAGTGAGCAATCGCGAAAAGGTAGGTCAAAAGTAGTTTATTTCTGACTCACAGTTAGAAAATATAGCATCGAAGCAACACTCCAGGTCCCAGCCAGGACCATCCTGAGATGCCGGCTCCCTCTTGGGCTGACTTTTATCCCGGGGAATTAATGTTGGGCCTCTGCCCCTTATTTGGAGAGCTCGTATTGCACGAGCCCCACAGGGAGATTGATTGGGTTGCCCATATGGGTCTCATAAGGGTTATAACATCCTTCCTCCCCAAAGTCCCTCTGATGTGGAGGAGGCTGTTTTCTTTGCTTTATCCACAGTTACTCTCCGGCTGCTGCCGGGCTGCGTCAGGGGGGTTGTAGCATGTCAGCGAACGTGGTTTCCGTACCGATCGTCTGGGAGTCACAGTCAGCGGCCATTCCCTGGCAAGGCGATCGTCCAAAAACACGGATGCCTGTGTTGCCATGTTGGATCCTGAATCCCCCACTTTACGCATCTCAGTGTCAGGGCTCCAAGACGGTAATGACCCCAGGCCACCTTGTGCCGTGCAGGCAGGGCTGGAAAACGGTTCCTCCGGTGGGGTTGGTCCTGATGCCAGCTCCCCGCTCCGGAGGTCGTCCAGATGCTTTCACACCGTCCGTTGTCATATTTTTATCACGTAAGATACTGGTCGAGTCTGTCTCACCATTTGTCCCTGGCATCCACTAGGTACCGTCTCTGAAGTTTTGGATATATACTGTCCCCCCCCAGATGGAAACCATCCGTCTGCTTCGGTACCGCCTCTGCGGGTCTTGCCTCCATTCCACTTTCCCTCTCATATCGGGGAATGTTAGCCTAAGGCGGGTTCCGAATCTCCAGACCATCAGTTCTGCTGGTGCCACTCCGGTTGTAACATGTGGCGTGGCATGGTAGCTGAACAGAAAACACTCCAGCCTCGTCTCTACAGATCCCGCGGCCTGTTTCCTCGCAGCCTGTTTCCTCATTCCCTTCTTGAAGGTCTGCACTGCTGGTTCAGCCAGACCATTTGAAGAAAGATGGTATGAGGCTGTCCGGATATGCTTCACCCCAATTATCTTCATGAAGCGTACAAACTCCTCATTAGTGAAAGGGATACCGTTGTCCGTGACAAATACCTTTGGGATGTCATGGGTGCTGAATGAGAGTCATACCTTCTCAATGGTGGGCTTTGAAGTGGTGGACATCATTCGATGGATGTCAAACTATTTGGAATGGGCGCACACTATCAGCAAGAACATTGAGCCTTGACAAGGTTCGCAAAAATCTGCATGCAGGTGAAGCCAAGGCTGGCCCAACCATTCCCATGGGTGGAGGGTGCAACTGGTGGATTCTGATGTTCTTGGCCCGTGGTCCATTGCTGGGCAGTCATTCAATTTCGCCATCCAGGTCTAGCCACCATACTTAGCTCCTGGCTAGCATTTTCACCTGAACACCCCTGGGTGTCCATTGTGTAGATTTTGAAGTATGGCCTGTCTGTCCTGACTTGGAATCACAACGCGAGCTCCCCACAGGAGAATGCCATCCTCCATTCTGAGCTCTTGCTGCTTGGTTTCAAAATCCCACAACCCCTTACACTATTTCCCTTGCTGACCCTGTGTAAGATGACATGACGTAACTTCGTCCAGACTGAGTCCTTCTGTGTCCAATTGTGAACTTGTGCGGCAATGATCGGCAAGGTGTCCATAAATGTTTATGGTCGATATGACCTCGGTGGAGGTCCTTGGTGGAGGTGGGGGCATATCTGCAATGGGTGCTGACTCAGAATGTTCATGTTTGCGATCTCCGTGCCCAGGCGACACTCAAATATGTTCACGTACTCTGCTAACAATAGGACCCAATGCTGTGTCCTGACAAATGCTATCAGCAGAATCGCCTTGTCCTCTTTAAACAATCCGAGCAATGGCTTGTGGTCTGTTATGATGGTGAAACGACACCCATACACACTTGTGGAATTTATCCACTGCAAAAATGATGACCAGCCTTTCCTTCTTAATCTGAGCAGACTGCGCTCTGCAGAGCCAAAGTCCACAATGCGCAGAGTATTGGTCTCTGTTCCGTCATCCATGTGGTGAGATAATACCGACCCAATTCTTGGATTTGGATTTGTTTATTGTCACATGTACCGAGGTACAGTGAAAAGTATTTTTTTGCGAGCAGCTCAAACAGATCGTTAAGTAAATGAAAATAAAATAAAATACATAATCGGGTTCCACAAGGTACACAATGTAACTACGTAAACACCGGCATCGGGTGAAGCATACAGGGGCGTAGTGTTAATGAGGTCAGTCCATAAAAGGGTCGTTTAGGAGTCTGGTAACAGCGGGGAAGAAGCTGTTTTTGAGTCTGTTCGTGCGTGTTCTCGGACTTCTGTATCTCCTGCCCGATGGAAGAAGTTGGAAGAGTGAGTAAGCCGGGTGGGAGGGATCTTTGATTATACTGCCTGCTTTCCCCAGGCAGCGGGAGGTGTAGATGGAGTGAATGGATGGGAGGCAGGTTCGTGTGATGGACTGGGCGGTGTTCACGACTCTCTGAAGTTTCTTGCGGTCCTGGGCCAAGCAGTTGCCATACCAGGCTGTGATGCAGCCAGATAGGATGCTTTCTATGGTGCATCTGTAAAAATTGGTAAGAGTTAATGTGGACATGCCGAATTTCCTTAGTTTCCTGAGGAAGTATAGGCGCTGTTGTACTTTCTTGGTGGTAGCGACGACGTGGGTGGACCAGGATGTGCACCCTTAGGAATTTGAAGCTGTTAACCATCTCCACCTTGGCCCCGTTGATGCTGACAGGGGCGTGTACAGTACTTTGCTTCCTGAAGTCAATTACCAGCTCTTTAGCTTTGCTGGCATTGAGGGATAGATTGTTGTCGCTGCACCACTCCACTAGATTCTCTATCTCCCTCCTGTATTCTGACTCGTCATTCTTCAAGATCAGACCCACTATGGTCATGTCGTCAGCAAACTTGTAGATGGAGTTGGAACCAAATTTTGCCACGCAGTCGTGTGTGTACAGGGAGTAGAGTAGGGGACTAAGTACGCAGCCTTGCAGGGCCCAGGTATTGAGGATTATTGTGGAGGAGGTGCTGTTGTTTGTTCTTACCGATTGTTCTGTTTTGTTGTTATTAACTGTGTACAGTTCGTCCAGCGCCTTCCTCACTTCTGCCTGGGGTGGGATGTAGACCGCTGTGATAATGGCTGAAGTGAACTCACGTGGAAGATAGTATGGGCGGCACATCACGGTCAGGTATTCCAGGTCTGGGGAGCAGTAGGTCGCCAGGGTCGTCACATCCAAGCACCAGGAGGAGTTGATGAGGAGGTACACCCCTCCACCCTTCGCTTTGCCTGATGATGCCGTGCGGTCCGCCCGGTGAATTGAGAAGCCTTCAGGTTGTATGGCACAGTCCGGTGAGGCAGGGGTGAGCCATGTCTCTGTGAAACAGAGCACACAGCAGTCTCTTACTTCCCTCTGAGAGGTAAGTCTGGCGTTAAGTTCATCCAGCTTGTTTTCGATCGCATGTACGTTTGCCAGAAGTATGCTGGGGAGAGGGGTCTTGAAACCGCGTTGCTTCAGTCTCACCTGCAGACCGCCGCGTTTCCCTCGCTTCCTCGGTCGGCGGCTGTGACTGTATGGTCCCGGGATCCCAATGGGAGAAGTCTGATCTTGTGGAAGGTAGGTGGTTGTGTCTGGCGGGGGCTGGGTTGCTGGCAGGGGCCAGGGCGCTGGTTACGTTCCCGGGGTCACGTCTGGTAGGGTCTCGGGCACTGGTTGAGGTAGTGGGGTTGCTGGGGGGGGGCATGTTTGTGATCCGGTGGTCCCGGCATTCTGTGAGTACGGAAATACCTTGCGGCACGTTCTGGTCCTCGCACGGGGTCTCCGCCGTTTAGGGATCCTGGGTCGCATGCAAGGGCTTCCTGAGGCAGGTTGGGCTGGGTCCCGTGTTCTGTTCTCTGCTTGGGCGCTCCTGGGGTCGCTCCTTGGAGTAGGCCCGCTTGGGCCTCCACATGGATTATTCTTTCCTCCATCCTCAGGTAGGTCGGATCGCTGGGCATGCCTCTCGGGCCGGGTCTCGTGGTCGGGAGCCGGGTTGGGTGCTCCGGCGACTGGGTCGGGTCCAAATCGAGGTTGGGGCCGTACTTCCGGTTTGGGCCTCATCAGCCTCCAGGTCGGGTCGGTCATCAGGGAGTGCAGCCAGGTCAGGCCGAGTCGGGTCAAAAGGTCTCCTTCACGGGCCTTTGAGGATCTTCAAACCTGCAAGAGAAGATAAAAGAGAAAGGTTAGTAAAAACGTTAATCTTCGAATTAAATTTCAAAAGATTAATGCGATTATAAGATATGTAAAAAGAGGATCTGTTCCGGAGAGCTCACAAAGAATCGCCACGCTCTGGCACCATCTTGTGTTCAAATACAAATTCTGTACTGGGGGGGGCCTCACAATTGACCAAAAGGGGTTTTGAGGGGTCATAGTGCGTCAACAATCCTAACGACAACAGTCGCCGCTTCTCATTGACGAAGGCTTCTTCCTCTGCCACCCTTCACGCCCCCTTTGGTGTTTTTTTAGTGTGCATGAAGTGGGGCGAGGATGGTCGCCATGTTGGGGATAAATTTTCCGTAAAATTCATGAGTCCTAAGAACAACCGCAATTCAGTCGCGTTCTCAGGCATGGGGGGTTGTTTGATTGCTTGCACTGTAAGGATCCTCATGTTTAAATCTTGCTTTCCTGAGTAAACCCCCTTTTGCTCTGTAATGGAGGATCCCACAATTCTGCAGACTTTGGTTTTAAACTGAAACACCCCAGTACAAGGTGCTATTTTAACTGGTCCAAGGACTCCCCTCAGTGCACTGTGCTATGTGACATAGTCTCGTGATATCACATTTTGATGGACTTGGCTCGCAGCCAATTGACTCCTCTGGAATCCTGCGGCTTGCTGGTTTTTGATTCTGATTGATTCTGGCAAAGAAGGCAAACTCCAATATGGTTCAGTTCTGTTTAAACCAAGGGGAGAGCAGGTGGGGACTCTTTGTATCAGCTAAAGCTGGCATTTAACCTCTGATTAAAAGACTGCAAGTAGTCTCTGTAGCCAGGTCTAGAATTTCTACAGTGCAGAAGGAGGCCATTTGACCCATCGAGTCTGCACTGATCCTCTGAAAGAGCACCCTATCTAGTCCCACTCCCCCACCCTATCCCTGTAACCCCACCCAACCCTTTTGGACACTAAGGGACAATTTTGTCATGGTCAATCCACCAAACCTGCAATTCTTTGGACTGTGGGAGGAAACCAGAGCACTCAAAGAAAACCCACGCAGACATGGGGAGAATATGCAAACTCCATGCAGACAGTCACCGAAGGCTGGAATTGAACCCAGGTCACTGGCACTATGAGGCAGCAGTGCCACTGTGAAAGCCTAACCTCTGTTTGAAAGGCTGAGGTTGGCACATTGTTGATAGCTCTCTCCTGAGACCTCTAAAGGTCCTGAATGAAAAGCCTTTTCCTGTCTCTCTACCCTGCAGTCAGAAAACCTGCACAAAAGCCAGACATGCATTCAAATGGCGGAGTGGATGGAAAACCCTCTTTTAAATTCTCAGGCAGAGAATTCGAAGATTGTCTCAGTGAGACTGAGAGCCAACCTGCTGGAGGCCAGTCAAGTGAAAGTGACTCCCCAGAGGATTGTGGTGAATGTATTATGCCAATAATCCACCATTGTATTTGTATCTGAGCTGTTGCCCTTGTATTTGTATCTGTGTAATGCTGTTGCCCTTGTGGGCTCTCTTATGGGCCATTGTATGGCATTATCCATAGGGGAACATGTTGGGGCTTGTATGGGCTCCGCCCATGGCTCCTTCCCTTGAAGGGAGGTATAAAGAGCAGTCGACCTGTAGGGGGTTCTCAGTATTGGATCAGTCGCAGGCAGGCACTGTTCTAAGTTGATTAAAGCCACGGTTTACTTCTACTCCCATCTCGAGTGAATTGATGGTCACATCAAGGACGTTTTACAGCCTGCGGGTTCTAATTGAAGTCCCAATAGAAGGTCCAATCCAACCAGTGGATTTTGACACTTCATATCCTGAGAAAATTGCCGAATATAAAGACCAGAACCTCAGCAGCAAAGCTACTCATCCCTCACCCCCTTTTAATGCCATAGCCATAGAAAATACAGTGCAGAAGGAGGCCATTCAGCCCATCGAGTCTGCACCGACCCACTTAAGCCCTCACTTCCACCCTATTCCCGTAACCCAATAACCCCTCCTAACCTTTTTGGTCACTAAGGGCAATTTATCATGGCCAATCCACCTAACCTGCACGTCTTTGGACTGTGGGAGGAAACCGGAGCACCCGGAAGAAACCCACGCAGACACGGGGAGAACGTGCAGACTCCGCACAGACAGTGACCCAGCCGGGAATCGAACCTGGGACCCTGGCGCTGTGAGGCCACAGTGCTAACCACTTGTGCTACTGTGCTGCCATCAAATCCCCATTATTTTGTTCCTTCCCTACCCCACTGTGCATCTGTCTTGTGCGTGTGTGGGTGGAGGGTAAAGCCCAGCCCTATCCCCTACCACCTGGGGGGGGGGGCTAATGGCCTCCCAGATCCCCGAGGTGCCACCACGCCTGGTCCATGATTGTGGAAACCAGTGTTAGACAGCGTCTGGCTGAGGCTCGCAGGCGTGGCCGTTGATTTCCGGTAACCAGATGAATATGGTGGGGGGATATTTAAATTGCCTAATGGCTCATTTTCTGGATCACATCCTCACTCGGAGGTAGAGGGAGATTAACTTTGTATGTAATTCTGTGCTGTACCTGTCCTGGGAGTGTGTGATGTGAACAATGCAGAGGGAGTTTTACTCAGTATCTAACACTGTTCTGCATCTGTCCTGGGAGTGCTTGATGGGGACAGTGTGAAGGGAGCTTTACTCAGTATCAAACCCCATGCTGTACCTGTCCTGGGAGTGTTTGATGGGGGCAGTGTAGAAGGAGCTTTACTCTGTATCTAACACTGTTCTGTACCTGTCCTGGAAGTGTTTGATAGGGATAGTGTAGAGGGAGCTTTACTCTGTATCTAACCCCATGCTGTATCTGTCCGGGAAATGTTTGATAGGGACAGTGTAGAGGGAGCTTTACTCAGTGTCGAACCTCATGCTGTATCTGTCCTGGAAGTCTTTGATAGGGACAGTGTAGAGGGAGCTTTACTCAGTATCAAACCCCATGCTGTATCTGTCCTGGGAGTGTTTGATAGGGACAGTGTAGAGAGAGCTTTACTCTGTGTGGCGCACAAAGACTCCATGAGTCGAATATAGTGAAGCCGATGAGGCTTTATTAAGCGTGTCTGTTCCCCAGCAGCTCGATAGTAAACTGGCCTGCGGGGGAAGGCACCGGCTTCTTATACTCCGCCTTCAGGGCGGAGCTTGAGGTCAACGGCCAACCAGGACCCGGGATCTGTCAGCCAATTACATTAGGGCTTCCAGTCCCACATGACCCCCAATACATACTACCACATTCACCCCTTGTCAAAAATGAACCCGGCGGGGTGATGCTACGTATGGTGGTAAGGGATTACAGGGCTGGTCCTGGGAGGATAGAACATTCACATGGTAGTACAGTATTGGACAGTTTCGTCCTGTTGCAACTATTTACAGAGGGTATAGGAAAAAAACAAAATGTTCTTTGAACAGTCCATCTTTGTTTTACATCGACGCCACGAGTCGGTCGGGCGGTCTGGTCGTCCGCGTCGATTGCCTCGGCCCCGGCGGTGGTGGTGGTGCTTGTACCAGTGTTGTCGCCTCCAGGAGCCGTACGGTTTCAGCTGTCGGTGCAAAGGGGAGGGGGACTGATCCTCCTGGGAAGGGGGCGGTCGCGGGGTGCGGCGGTGGCAGGAAGGGGGGCGGTTGGGTTGATGGTGTCGGGGGGGTGTGCGTGGTGCCGGCGGGCGCCAGATCCCACAGGGAGACCGTGTCCTGTCGGCCGTCGGGGTACTCCACGTAGGCGTACTGGGGGTTTGCGTGGAGGAGGTGAACCCTTTCGACCAACGGGTCCGCCTTATGTGCCCGCACATGCTTTCGGAGCAGGATGGGTCCTGGGGCCGCCAGCCAGGTCGGCAGCGACGTTCCAGAGGAGGACCTCCTAGGGAAGACAAGGAGACGCTCGTGCGGCGTTTGATTAGTGCTTGTACATAATAACGACCGGATGGAATGGAGAGGACCTCCTGCCACCGTGAAACTGGGAGATCCCTGGACCGTAGGGCCAGTAGGACGGCCTTCCAGACCGTGCCGTTCTCCCTTTCTACTTGCCCGTTCCCCCGGGGGTTATAGCTGGTCGTCCTGCTTGAGGCTATGCCCTTGCTGAGCAGGAACTGGCGCAGCTCGTCACTCATGAAAGAGGACCCCCTGTCGCTGTGGACGTATGCGGGGTAACCCAACAGTGTGAAGATGCTGTTCAGGGCTTTAATGACTGTGGCCGCGGTCATGTCGGAGCAGGGAATGGCAAAAGGGAAGCGGGAGTATTCGTCCACTACATTAAGAAAATATGCGTTGCGGTCGGTGGAGGGGAGGGGCCCTTTGAAATCCAGACTGAGGCGTTCAAAGGGGCGGGAAGCCTTAATCAGGTGCGCTCCATCTGGCCTGAAAAAATGCGGCTTGCATTCCGCGCAGATGTGGCAGTCCCTTGTGACTGTACGGACCTCTTCTAAAGAGTATGGGAGATTGCGGGACTTGATGAAGTGGTAAAACCGAGTGACCCCCGGGTGGCAGAGGTCCTCGTGGAGGGTTTGGAGGCGGTAAATTTGTGCGTTGGCACATGTGCCACGGGATAGGGCATCGGACGGCTCATTCAGCTTTCCGGGCCGGTACAAGATCTCATAGTTGAAGGTGGAGAGCTCGATCCTCCACCTTAAGATCTTGTCATTTTTAATTTTGCCCCGCTGTGCATTATCGAACAGGAAAGCTACCGACCGTTGGTCAGTGAGGAGAGTGAATCTCCTGCCGGCTAGGTAATGCCTCCAATGTCGCACAGCTTCCACTATGGCTTGGGCTTCCTTTTCCACTGAGGAGTGGCGGATTTCTGAGGCGTGGAGGGTTCGGGAGAAAAAGGCCACGGGTCTGCCCGCTTGGTTAAGGGTGGCCGCTAGAGCTACGTCGGAGGCGTCGCTCTCGACCTGGAAGGGGAGGGACTCGTCGATGGCGCGCATCGTGGCCTTTGCGATGTCCGCTTTGATGCGGCTGAAGGCCTGGCAAGCCTCTGCCGACAGAGGGAAGGTCGTGGTCTGTATTAGGGGGTGGGCCTTGTATGCGTACTGGGGGACCCACTGGGCGTAGTACGAAAAGAACCCCAGGCAGCGTTTCAGGGCTTTTGGGCAGTGCGGGAGGGGAAATTCCATGAGTCCGCGCATACGTTCGGGGTCGGGGCCTATTATCCCATTGCATACCAGAATGGCTAGCCGGTCGGTGCTAAAAACGCACTTGTCCTCGTTGTACGTGAGGTTCAAGGCTTTGGCGGTCTGGAGGAATTTTTGGAGGTTGGCGTCGTGGTCCTGCTGATCGTGGCCGCAGATGGTTACATTGTCGAGATACGGGAACGTGGCCCGTAACCCATGTTGATCAACCATCCGGTCCATCTCCCGTTGGAAGACCGAGACCCTGTTTGTGACGCCAAAAGGGACCCGTAGGAAATGGTATAATCGCCCGTCTGACTCGAAGGTTGTGTACTTGCGGTCACTTGGGCGGATGGGGAGCTGATGGTAGGCGGACTTGAGGTCCACGGTGGAGAAGACTTTATACTGGGCAATCCGATTGACCATGTCGGATATGCGGGGGAGAGGGTACGCGTCTAGTTGTGTGTACCTGTTGATGGTCTGGCTATAGTCAATGACCATCCTTTGTTTCTCCCCTGTCTTCACTACTACCACCTGCGCTCTCCAGGGACTATTGCTGGCCTGGATTATGCCCTCCTTTAGTAGCCGCTGGACTTCGGACCGAATGAAGGCCCGGTCCTGGGCGCTGTACCGTCTGCTCCTAGTGGCGACGGGTTTGCAATCCGGGGTGAGGTTCGCAAACAAGGACGGGGGTTGCACCTTGAGGGTAGCGAGGCCGCAGATAGTGAGTGGGGGTATGGGGCCGCCGAATTTAAACGTAAGGCTCTGTAGATTACATTGGAAATCTAATCCCAGCAAGGTGGGGGCACAGAGTTGGGGAAGGACGTTAAGTTTGGAGTTTTTGAACTCCCTCCCCTGCACCGTTAGGGTAACTATGCAGAATCCCTGGATCTGTACGGAGTGGGATCCTGCAGCTAGGCAAATCTTTTGTGTGCTGGGATAGGTGGTCAAGGAACAGCGTCTTACCGTGTCGGGGTGTATAAAGCTTTCCGTGCTCCAGGAGTCGACTAGGCATGGCGTCTCGTGGCCGTTAATTAGGACCGTTGTCGTCGTCGTCTGGAGTGTCCGGGGCCGAGCCTGATCGAGCGTAACCGAAGCGAGCCGTGGTTGTAGTAGTGGGGTGGGGTCCGTTGTTGCCGCCCAAGATGGCGCGGGGATGGACAAAATGGCCGCCACCATACATCGCACGTGGCTGGGGGGTCACAAGATGGCGGCGGGGGTGGACAAAATGGCCGCCCCATGCGTCGTACAGGTTGGGGGCGGTCCAAGATGGCGGCGCCCCTCCTCCCCTCGTGGTGGTCGGGACCCAAAATGGCGGTGTCTGCGGGCCGCACATGGTGTGCTGGGGGGTCTGGGGAGCGCTAGGACCGCGAGCGCTAGGACCGCGCGGAGCTCCCTCACCGCGAGCACTAGGACCGCGAGCGCTAGGACCGCGCGGAGCTCTCTCACCGGGGACAGCGGTGGTCGGGGCCCAAGTCGGCGGTGCCGGCGGGTCAGGCGTGGGGCCGCGAGCGCAAGGACCGCGCGGAGCTCCCTCACCGGGGACAGCGGTGGTCGGGGTCCAAGTAGGTGGCGGGTCAGGCGTGGGGCGCGGGACGGGGGTGAGGGTGGCGTTAGGGACGCGAAAAATCCCCTCCTCTCCGAGGAGAGTGTTGGCCGGGACCCAAAGCGGTAGCGCCGGCGGCGGGTCATACATGGGCTGCGGGGAGGGGGGTTGGGGAGCGTAGGCGGCGTGCAGGGCTCCCAGTTCTCCCGGGACCGCGGTGGTCGGGAACCAGAGCGGCTGCGCCTGTGGGTCGCACATGGCGTGCTGGGGGGGTTGGGACGCATAGACTGCTTGTAGGGCTCCCTGTGGCCCCGGGACGGCGGCGACCTCGCGGGATCGGCACACCACCGCATAATGGCCCGTGTCTGTTCCCCAGCAGCTCGATAGTAAACTGGCCTGCGGGGGAAGACACCGGCTTCTTATACTCCGCCTTCAGGGCGGAGCTTGAGGTCAACGGCCAACCAGGACCCGGGATCTGTCAGCCAATGACATTAGGGCTTCCAGTCCCACATGACCCCCAATACATACTACCACACTCTGTATCTAACCCCATGCTGTATCTGCCCTGGAAGTGTTTGATAGGGACAGTGTAGAGAGAGCTTTACTCTGTATCTAACCCCATGCTGTACCTGTCCTGGAAGTGTTTGATAGGGACAGTGTATAGGGAGCTTTACTCAGTATCTAACCCCATGCTGTATCTGTCCTGGAAGTGTTTGATAGGGACAGTGTAGAGGGAGCTTTACTCAGTATCTAACCCCATGCTGTACCTGTCCTGGAAGTGTTTGATAGGGACAGTGTATAGGGAGCTTTACTCAGTATCTAACCCCATGCTGTACCTGTCCTGGGAGTGTTTGATAGGGACAGTGTAGAGAGAGATTTACTCAGTATCTAACCCCGTGCTGTACCTGTCCTGAGAGTGTTTGATAGGGACAGTGTAGAGGGGCTTTAGAGCCAAAGATTCATACAGCACAGAAAAGGCCCGTCAGCTCCTTGAGTTTGTGCAGGTCAAAAACAAACACCTAACTGTAAAGGTATGCAGTAACAAGTGTATATAACAGTGTATATAGCCTCCGACCACTAGGTGTCATACAAGAGGTCAGGACAGTGGAACTAGACAAAACCAGTTTTGGTCAGAACGTGCATCTGTCATACAAGAGGCCAGGAGCTGTTAGTAGCATGGGAGGAAGCTCCACAGTTTGATTCGCAATAGTTTAGTTTACCCACAGTTTATTCAACATTGAACAATATAGTCTAGAACTAGATGTTCTGTCGTACACTGATTCATTCATTATCATCGTACACAAACATAACTCAAACTATTTCAATCCCATTTCCCAGCGCTTGCCCATAGTTTTGTATGCCTTGGGATTGCAAGTGCACATTGAAATAATTCTGTAATGATATAAGGGTCTCTGCCTCCACGACCCTTTCAGGCAACGAGTTCCAGACTCCCACCATCCTCTGGGTGAAAAAGATTTCCCTCACTTCTCCTCGAAACCTCCTGTCTCTGACCTTAAATCTATGCCCTCTGGTCATTGACTCCTCGACGAAGGGGAATGGTTTCTTCCTGTCTACTGTATCTATGATCCTTATCGTTTTATACATCTCAATCATGTCCCCTTCAATCTCCTCTGCTCCAAGGAAAACAATCCAAGTCTATCCAATCCTTCTTCAAAACTAAAACTCTCCAGCCCAGGCAACATCCTGGTAAATCTCCTCTGCACCCTTCTGCCACTCAGCCAGTGCTATCTCATCCCTCCTGTAATGTGGATTCCAGAACTGCACACAATACTCTAGCTGTGGCCTAACCAATGTTTTATATAGTCCCAACATAACCTCCCTGCTCTTAAACTCTATGCCTCAGTTAATAAAGGCAAGTATACCAAATGCCTTCTTAACCACGGCATCCACCTGCTCTCCTAGCTTAAAGGACCGGTGTACATGCACACCAAGGTCCCTCTGATCCTCAGTGCTTCCTAGGTTTCTGCTATTTATCATGTATTTCTTGCCTTGTTTGTCCTGCTCACCAAGTGCTTCACCTCACACTTATCCAGATTGAATTTCATTTGCCACTGATCCGCCCATCAGACCACCCTGTCTATATCTTCCTGCGATTGAAGGCTAGCCTCCTCACTATTTAACACCCCAACAATTTTTGTATCATCTGCAAACTTATTGATCAACCCTCCTACATTCATGTCTAAATCATTTATATAAATCACAAACAGATCCCTGTGGGACCCCACTGGACACAGCTTCCAATCAGAAACACACCCCTTGACCATTACCCTGTGCTTCCTGCCACTCAGCCAATTTTAGATCCAATTTATCAAATTTCCTTGGATCCCAAGGGCTCTTACCTTCGCTATCAGTCTCCCATGTGGGACCTTATAAAAAGTCTTGCTGAAGTCCCAGTAGACTACGTCAAATGCATTTCCCTCATCTACCCTGGTCACCTCTTCGAAAAATTCAATCAAGTTGGTCAGACGTAACCTCCCCTTAACAAAATCATGCTGACTGTTCTTGATTAATCCCTATCTCTCCATAAACAGATTAAGTGTGTCCCTCAGAATTGCTTCCAGTAGTTCCCCACCACTGAGGTTAGACTGACTGGCCTGTAGTTTCCTCATTTATCCCTTCCTGTCTTCTTGAATAATGGTAGTGGTATATGAGTGTAGATTGTATATTAATTGTCAATTGTTTATTATATAGAAGTAAGAGTCAAATTCAATTAAGTAGTGTAAATAAACCTTTAGCTTTGTTGAATATAAAAGCTAGTTGAGGTCTTTGTGAACACTACGCCAACCATCCTAGGATCTGAACCACAAAGAACATCACATACCTGTCCTGCGAGTGTTTGATCGGGACAGTGTGGAGGGGGCTTTACTCTGAATCTAAACTCATGCTGTACCTGTCCTGGGAGTGTTTGATGCTCAGGCTGAAATTGGAATAAGCTGCATTGACATCCCTCATCTAAACACATGTGTTTCATAATAATAAAGTTAATGATATAATATGTGTGTGTTTGATATCCATGAAATGACTAACTTCCTTTTGTAACGAAAAATTGCTCGATGAGATTATGATTTCCCTGTGCACAGACAGATCCTGGTGCAGTTTAACAGAGGGTGTATTATAAAAGAGGTTCATGAGGGAGAAGCTTGTGTAATAAAGGACTAGGGCATCATCTGAACCTGGCGGAGCATGACACTGCTGGGCCATTCGGTCCATGATGTTTCTCCTGGTAGATGGGGAGCCATCATAGAACATAGAACATAGAACGATACAGTGCAGTACAGGCCCTTCGGCCCACGATGTTGCACCGACATGGAAAGTCAAAAAACAGAAGCCATCTAACCTACACTATGCCATTATCATCCATATGCTTATCCAATAAACTTTTAAATGCCCTCAATGTTGGCGAGTTCACTACTATTGCAGGTAGGGCATTCCACGGCCTCACCACTCTTTGCGTAAAGAACCTACCTCTGACCTCTGTCCTATATCTATTACCCCTCAGTTTAAAGCTATGTCCCCTCGTGCCAGCCATTTCCATCCGCGGGAGAAGGCTCTCACTGTCCACCCGATCTAACCCTCTGATCATTTTGTATGCCTCAATTAAGTCTCCTCTTAACCTTCTTCTCTCCAACGAAAACAACCTCAAGTCCCTCAGCCTTTCCTCATAAGATTTTCCCTCCATACCAGGCAACATCCTGGTAAATCTCCTCTGCACCCGTTCCAAAGCTTCCACGTCCTTCCTATAATTATTAATTGAATATAAATTTTACCAGCTTCCCTAAAGGGATTTGAACCCATGTTCCCAGAGCAATTGACTGGGTCTCTAGATTACTGGTTGCATGATATTACCACTAGACTATTGCCTCCCCTCAGTTAACACACAGTTAAACAACACGCTGTTGCCAGTGTGTCAATATCTTTAGCAAATGGAGAAATGTGCTCTCAAGATGTGAAGTGATGCTTCACAATCAGTCCTTGTGGTGGCAGTTTGATTGGCTGAGTCACTGAGTGTGAAAACCTGGCTGAAGTAATCACGGGGGGTTTGTGAGAATCAGTGCTGAAAGAAGAATCGACCACAGTCTGCCCAGTCTGAGAGTTCAACAACTACTTTTAAAGCCCACAACACATCCGGCTGACCCAAGCCAATGTTTCATTGAACACGTAAGTTCCACCAAATGGAACCAGCTCCTGTTTCTGCTTTGCCAGAATGTTCTATTGCTCAATCAGAAAGGAGTTTTTGTTTTCAGCAGTCCTGGGACCCTCTCTGTGATGCAATGCTGACTTTGATGTTTGTCCATCTGTGTCTAAAGCCAAGAATTGTGACTCAGGAAATTGAATTCAACCACTACAGACAATAAGCTGCTAAATAGGATCATTGGAATGACTGGACAAAGGCCCATCCAGTTATCTTTTGTCCTTCATTTGTATTTGCATCATACAACCATAATGGACTAATTATAGCTCTCCATTCGTTTACAACATACCCAGACATGAGGTAAGGAAAACACTCATGGTGGAGAGCTTTGGGCCACAGATGCAAATGGGATCACTGAGTGATTCACTTCTTGGCTAAGCAGCTGTTTGTATCACTCTGGAATGCCCTGAGCTAGTGAAAGGCACTATATAAATGCAAGTCTTTCTTTAATACTGCGGGAGAATGATTATCAGCTGAACATATTCACTCTTTGCACAGTGATAGTTTTTTTCTGTCTTCCCTTCCTGCAAATGCAGATGTGGCTGAATTCTGCAATTCTATATGGAGGGAATATTGAATGATATCTTGGGGAAGGGTTAGCGAAAGACCCTGATCCATTACACAAGGGTGAATTACACAATTGCAGCATGTGGTCTCTTGTGTCATTGAGAAAGGAACATTGGGCGGGATTCTACGTTGGCGGGATCCTCTGCTTCACCAGCAGCGCACTCATGCCCACGGATGTCCTGACGGCATGGGGGTAGCCCCAATGGGAAACCCCAATGGTCGGCTGCCAGGATGGAGCATCCCACTTTCCGGTGGGGGAGCGTGCACCAGAAAACAGGTCTGGCGGGATGGAGAATCCCGCCCACTGTCTCTCCTCAAGCTCCCACTGTGTTTAAAATTCTCATCCTCATGTTCAAATGTCTTTGTGGGCTCACTTGAATCCCCATCCTTGGCATCTTCTTCAACCCTACAAATTTCCAAAAATCCCTGCTGAAATATCCCGCACGGGACTTACAGGGTGGGAATGATTAGCTTCCCAATGGTTCCCGCGGACTACGAGCTCTCCTGCTGAGGGGAGTGGGAATTCCATTCAGTAATGTATAAAAGGTCGGCCAGCAAGGAACCCACCAGGAATAGACCCGGTAGGGATCTACCGGGAAGTGTGTGTAGTGTAATTGTAAATAAATGTAAGTTCTTTATGTAACTCAGTGTAGACTCCCAGTATCCATATTGCATTCCTCTAATTCTGGCTGTAAAAGTGCTGGGTTCCCGAAGACTGGCAGCCAAGGACTCGGAACAAACAATACTTTATTCACCAGCTGGTCAGCTACTCTGGGCAGAATTTTCCCCCAAATTTAGAAAGTGTCAGGTTCATTCATAAAACCGGTGTCAGGCAGGTTTCTCGATGAGATCTTTCCACACTTGGTCATTTTTATGGTTTTATGTTTTGCACCATCATTGGGAGGGGCGGGGACTAATCACGCTAGCCAACCAAGATTCACAGAGGGAACGCCAAACTCAAAGTGAAATTATAGACCCCCCTCTCCCCAGTGGACATCGGGTTCACCCCCACCTCATTGATGGCATGTTTCACACCCCCAACACCCCAAACAAAGATCTTCACCGAACATCGCCTGTCATGCCCCGCCCTCTTCATACCCTGTCACCTCAGGGCTGGCCCCATCAGGCCACACCACACCAGGCCCCACACCTTGGCACTGTCCCCTGGCACTCGGCCGTGTCACCAACCACACGGGGGCTACAATGGCCTCTAGGTCCCCCAGCGTGGACATTACGTCTGATCTCCGTTTGTGGAGACCAGTCACGCTGACGGGTGGATACATAGCACGTTCCCAGACGGTCTGGCGCCAAGCCAACTTTGCTTATTAATATTTACTTAAATGCATGGTAATCAGGTTCCCACCCTTGCTGGGTATGAACTTGATTACATCTGTTAGGAGGACCATGGAATAATCGCAAACTGTTTGTCGCCCAGTGCAAATTCCAATTTGAGGCTCTCCAGATGTTTTCCCCACATAGAGGGATTTTCTTTTGGAGCAAAGTGCCCCATATATACTGTGCCCACGCTCCAGGGAGAACTCTCTCGCTCCTGACACATGCCCTCTTAAGTAGCACTGTCATCGTGTCATCATGATTTTTCCTGTTTAAGCTCGGTCAGCCGCTGGTACTGAGTGTGGGCAGCACGTTGGCACAGTCGTTAGCACTGTTGTTTCACAGCGCCAGGGTCCCAGGTTCGGCTCCCTGCTTGGGTCATTGTCTGTGTGGAGGCTGCACGTTCTCCCCGTGTCTGCGTGAGTTTCCTCCGGGTGCTCTGGTTTCCTCCCACAAGTCCCGAAAGATGTGCTGTTAATTCTCCCTCAATGTACCCGAACAGGCACCAGAATGTGGTGACTCGGGGCTTTTCACAGTAACTTTATTGCAGTGTTAAGCCTACTTGTGGGGCGGCATGTGATGTACTGGTTAGCACTGGGACTGCGGCGTTGAGGACCCGGGTTCGATTCCCGGCTCTGGGTCACTATCCGTGTGGAGTTTGCACATTCTCCCCGTGTCTGCGTGGGTTTCACCCCCTCAACCCAAAGATGTGCAGGGTAGTTGGATTGGCCACTCTAAATTGCCCCTTAATTGGAAAAGAAAAATAATTGGCTACTCTAAATTTATTTTAAAAATGTATGCCTACTTGTGACAATAAAGATTATTATTGTTATTAGACATAACTGTGCATGAACATCGAATAAAAGCTAAGTATTGCAGTTGCTGGAAATCGAAAATAAAAACTAAAAATGCCGGATAAACGCTAGTCTGGCAACATCTGTCAAGCGAGAGTGCAGATGCCCTTCTTCAGAACTGTAGAAGGGTCAAAGATTATTATTATTATTTGGACTCAAAGTTAACTCTGTTTCTCTCTGCAGGTGCTGCCAGACCTGCTGAGTTTATACAGTATTTTCAATTTTTACATGCGCGAACATCATTTGTGTTCAAACCATTTTTAACATACAGATTAAACAGGCTAATAATGCAGAATTATTTACATATGGTGAAACATGGATTGAGCTGTTGCAGCTGGTGCATAGCCCATTACGTCTCCTTCCCGCCACCCCCTTTAGTTGTGTAACGAAGAACGATGAAGGTCAGTTGTAGGTTGACTTGGGAGGCGGTGGCATAGTGGTATTGACGCTGGACTAGTACAACAGAGACCCAGGATAATGATCTGCATACCCGGGTTCAAATCCCATCATGGCAGGTGATGAAATTAAAACTCAATGAAATATCTGGAATTAAAAGTGTAATGATGACCATGAAACCATTGTCGATTGTTGTAAAAACCCATCTGGTTCACCAATGTCCTTTGGGGGAGGAAATCTGCCATCCTTTCTTTGTCTGGCCTACATGTGACTCCAGACCCACGACAATGTGGTTGAATCTTAAATGCCCTCTGAAATTGCCGAGTGAGACACTCAGTTTTCAACTGCCACGGAAATCCAAAGAAGTAATGAAACCGGACGGACCACCCGGCATCGAACCAGGCACCGGAAATGACAGCACAGTCCTGCCAACCCTGCAAAGTCCTCCTCACTAACATCTGGGGGCTTGTGTCAAAGTTAGGAGAGCTGTCTCACAGGCTAGTTAAAAATCAGGTGAACATAGTCATATTCACAGAATCACACCTTACAGCCAATATCCCAGACAGCACGATTGCCATTCCTGGGTATGTCCTATCTCTCCGACAGGATAGACCCAGCAGAGACAGCGGCACAGTGGTATACAGTCGGGAGGGAGTTGCCTTGGGAGTCCTCAACATCGACTTTAGACCCCATGAAATCTCATGGCTTCAGGTTAAACATGGGCAAGGAAACCTCCTACTGATTACAATGTACTGGCCACCATCAGCTGATCAAACAGTACTCCTCTATGTTGTACACCACTTGGAGGAAGCACTGAGGGTGGCAAGGGCACAGAATATGCTCTTGGTGGGGGACTTCCATAGAATCATAGAACTTACAGTGCAGAAGGAGGCCATTCGGCCGATCGAGCCTGCACCAATTCTTGGAAAGAGCACCCCACTTAAGCCCACACCTCCACCCTCTCCTCGTAAACCAGTAGCCCCACCTAACCTTTTGGACACTAAGGGGCAAATTAGCATGGCCAATCCATCTAAGCTGCCCATCTTTGGACTGTGGAGGAAACCGGAGCACCCGGAGGAAACCCATGCAGACACTGGGAGGACATGCAGACTCCGCACAATCAGTGACCCAAGCTGGGAATCGAACCTGGGACCCTGGAGCTGTGAAGCAACTGGCTAACCACTGTGCAACAGTGCCGCCCCGCGACTTCAATGTCCATCACCAAGAGTGCCTCGGTAGTACCACCATAGACTGAGCTGGCCGGACCCTAAAGGACATAGCTGCTAGACTGGCGTTGCAGCAGGTGGTGAGGGAACCAACAAGAGGGCAAAATATACTTGACCTCACCCTCACCAATCTGCCTGCTGCAGTTGCATCTGTTCATGACAGTATCCATAAGACCATAAGACCATAAGACATAGGAGCGGAAGTAAGGCCATTCGGCCCATCGAGTCCACTCCGCCATTCAATCATGGCTGATTTCAACTCCATTTACCCGCTCTCTCTCCATAGCCCTTAATTCCTCGAGAAATCAAGAATTTATCAACTTCTGTCTTAAAGACACTCAACGTCCCGGCCTCCACCGCCCTCTGTGGCAATGAATTCCACAGACCCACCACTCTCTGGCTGAAGAAATTTCTCCTCATCTCTGTTCTAAAGTGACTCCCTTTTATTCTAAGGCTGTGCCCCGGGTCCTAGTCTCCCCTGCTAATGGAAACAACTTCCCTACATCCACCCTATCTAAGCCATTCATTATCTTGTAAGTTTCTATTAGATCTCCCCTCAACCTCCTAAACTCCAATGAATATAATCCCAGGATCCTCAGACGTTCATCGTATGTTAGGCCTACCATTCCTGGGATCATCCGTGTGAATCTCCGCTGGACCCGCTCCAGTGCCAGTATGTCCTTCCTGAGGTGTGGGACCCAAAATTGCTCATAGTATTCTAAATGGGGCCAAACTAATGCTTTATAAAGCTTCAGATGTACATCCCTGCTTTTATATTCCAAGCCTCTTGAGATGAATGACAACATTGCATTTGCTTTCTTAATTACAGACTCAACCTGCAAGTTTACCTTTAGAGAATCCTGGACTAGGACTCCCAAGTCCCTTTGCACTTCAGCATTATGAATTTTGTCACCGTTTAGAAAATAGTCCATGCCTCTATTCTTTTTTCCAAAGTGCAAGACCTCGCACTTGCCCACGTTGAATTTCATCAGCCATTTCTTGGACCACTCTCCTAAACTGTCTAAATCTTTCTGCAGCCTCCCCACCTCCTCCATACTACCTGCCCCTCCACCTATCTTTGTATCATCGGCAAACTTAGCCAGAATGCCCCCAGTCCCGTCATCTAGATCGTTAATATATAAAGAGAACAGCTGTGGCCCCAACACTGAACCCTGCGGGACACCACTCGTCGCCGGTTGCCATTCCGAAAAAGAACCTTTGATCCCAACTCTCTGCCTTCTGCCTGACAGCCAATCGTCAATCCATGTTCGTACCTTGCCTTGAATACCATGGGTCCTTATTTTACTCAGCAGTCTCCCGTGAGGCACCTTATCAAAGGCCTTTTGGAAGTCAAGATAGATAACATGCATTGGCTCTCCTTGGTCTAACCTATTTGTTATCTCTTCAAAGAACTCTAACAGGTTTGTCAGGCACGACCTCCCCTTACTAAATCCATGCTGACTTGTCCTAATCTGACCCTGCACTTCCAAGAATTTAGAAATCTCATCCTTAACAATGGATTCTAGAATCTTGCCAACAACCGAGGTTAGGCTAATTGGCCTATAATTTTCCATCTTTTTCCTTGTTCCCTTCTTGAACAGGGGGGTTACAACAGCGATTTTCCAATCCTCTGGGACTTTCCCGGACTCCAGTGACTTTTGAAAGATCATAACTAACGCCTCCACTATTTCTTCAGCTATCTCCTTTAGAACTCTAGGATGTAGTCCATCCGGGCCCGGAGATTTATCAATTTTTAGACCTCTTAGTTTCTCGAGCACTTTCTCCTTTGTGATGGCTACCATACTTAACTCTGCCCCCTGACTCTCCGGAATTGGTGGGATATTACTCATGTCTTCTACTGTGAAGACTGACGCAAAGTACTTATTTAGTTCCTCAGCTATTTCCTTGTCTCCCATCACAAAATTACCAGCGTCATTTTGGAGCGGCCCAATGTCAACTTTTGCCTCCCGTTTGTTTTTAATGTATTTAAAGAAACTTTTACTATCATTCCTAATGTTACTGGCTAGCCTACCTTCATAATTGATCCTCTCTTTCCTTATTTCTCTCTTTGTTATCCTCTGTTTGTTTTTGTAGCCTTCCCAATCTTCTGACTTCCCACTACTCTTTGCCACATTATAGGCTTTCTCTTTTGCTTTGATGCATCCCTAACTTCCTTTGTCAGCCATGGCTGCCTAATCCCCCCTCTGATAACCTTTCTTTTCTTTGGGATGAACCTTTGCACTGTGTCCTCAATTACTCCCAGAAACTCCTGCCATTGCTGTTCTACTGTCTTTCCCACTAGGCTTTGCTCCCAGTCAATTTTCGTCAGTTCCTCCCTCATGCCCCTGTAGTTACCTTTATTTAACTGTAACACCTTTACATCTGATTCTACCTTCTTTCTTTCAAATTGGAGATTGAATTCTACCATATTATGATCACTGCCTCCTAAGTGCTCCCTTACTTTAAGATCTTTAATCAAGTCTGGCTCATTACATAACACTAAGTCCAGAATGGCCTGTTCCCTCGTGGGCTCCATCACAAGCTGTTCCAAAAAGCCCTCCTGTAAACATTCAATGAATTCCCTTTCCTTGGGTCCACTGGCAGCATTATTTACCCAGTCCACCTGCATATTGAAGTCCCCCATGATCACTGTGACCTTGCCTTTCTGACATGCACTTTCTATTTCGTGGTGCATTTTGTGCCCCCGGTCCTGACCACAGTTAGGAGGCCTGTACATAACTCCCATTATGTTTTTTTGCCTTTGTGGTTCCTCAACTCTACCCACACAGACTCCACATCATCTGACCCTATGTCATTTAGTGCTATTGATTTAATTTCATTCCTAATTAACAAGGCAACCCCGCCCCCTCTGCCCACCTCTCTGTCTTTTCGATAGGTTGTGAATTGCTGGATGTTTAAATGCCAGTCCTGAACCCCCTGCAACCACGTCTCTGTGATGCCTACCACATCATACCTGCCAGTCACAATCTGGGCCACAAGCTCATCTACCTTGTTCCGTACACTGCGTGCATTTAAATATAGCACCTTTAATTCTCTATTGACCGTCCCTTTTTGTTTTGTTAGTGTGGTGGACCTTGGTTTACTGAGCCTTTCCCTACACTGTGTCATATTTTGTGGGATGGGGACTATCGTAACCTCTCCTGAGTTTTGTCTTTTCGTGCTTTTTTGTATTCCTAAGCAGCTACGCTTCCCACTGATTACTTCACCTCTTGGTTCCCTGACTTTCCCTTCCCCCCCAATCTTTAGTTTAAAGTCCTATTGACCACCCTATTTATTCTTTTCGCCAGAACACTGGTCCCAGCTCAGTTCAGGTGGAGACCATCCCAACGGTATAGGTCCCCCCTGTCCCAAAACTGATGCCAGTGTCCCATGAAAAGGAACCCCTCTTTCCCACACCACTCTTTCAGCCACGTGTTAACTTCCCTTATTCTTGCCTCCCTATGCCAATTTGCACGTGGCTCGGGCAGTAATCCAGAGATTATGACCCTTGAGGACCTGTTTTTTAATTTGAATCCTAGCTCTTTATAATCTCTAAACAGGTCCTCTTTCCTAGACTTGCCTATGTTGTTGGTACCGACATGGACCACAACAACTGGATCCTCCCCCTCCCTCTCCAGTATCCTTTCAAGCCGGCCAGAGATGTCCCGCACCCTAGCACCGGGCAGGCAACATACCATGCGGGACACTTTATCCTGCTCACAAAGGATACTATCTATCCCCCTGATAATAGAATCCCCTACAACTACAACTTGCCTATTTACTCCCTCCCCTTGAATGGCCTGCTGAACCATGGTGCCTTGGTCAGCTGACTCATCCTTCCTGCAGCCCTGTTCGCCATCCACACAGGGAGCAAGTGCCTCATACCTGTTGGACAGAGTCAAGGGCTGAGGCTCCTGAGTTCCTGACTGCTGGTTCCCTTTACCTGCCTGACTTGCAGTCACATCCTGCTGTCCCTGGCCACATGCAGGATTTAAACTACTTACTCTGACAGGTGTGACTGCCTCCTGAAACACAGTGTCCAGGTAAGTCTCCCCCTCCCGGATGTGCCTCAGTGTTTGAAGCTCAGACTCCAGCTCATCAACTCTGAGCCGGAGCTCTTCGAGCAGCCAACACTTACTGCAGATGTGGTCGCTGCAGCTCGCAATGGGATCTGCCAGCTCCCACATCAAGCAGCTCAAGCACATCACCTGACCAGCCATCACTAATTAATTAATTAGTTTAATTTAAGTTTACGAGTCTAGCTGTGTTTTTTTTAAATTTGGGGCCGATTTGCTATCAACCAATCAGATCACAGCTTCCCTCTGACGTCACTTTTGAAAATAAAAACTGGAAAACAGGAAGTTACCGTTAGGTTTTTATACTCACAGAGACTGCTCCTCCTCCTCCGAACGGCTCCCGAAATTGGGCCCGAAGAAAGAGAGAGAACAAAACAGTCAGGAAAAAGTACCTTCTCCCACTCTTCACCGAATTACCTCACTGCACCAAATTACCAAATTCTCACTCGGTCTGTATCTCTCTCACTCAGGCTGTGTGTCCTTGACCTGCGCAATGCTTGGTAGAAGTGACCACCGCACAGTCTTTGTAGGGCCAAAGTCCCGCCTTCACATTGAGGATACCCTCCATTGTGTTGTGTGGCACTACCACCCTGCTAAATGGGATAGACTTTGAACAGATCTAGCAACTCAAGACTGGGCATCCATGAGGCGCTGTGGCCATGAGCAGCAGCAGAATTGTACTCAACCACAATCTGCAACCTCATGGCCCAGCATATCTCCCACTCTACCATTACCACCAAGCCAGGGGATCAACCCTGGTTCAATGAAGAGTGTAGGAGAGCATGCCAGGAAGAACACCAGGCTTACTGAAAATGAGGCGTAAACCTGTTGAAGCTACAACACAGAATTACTTGTGTGCCAAACAGGATAAGCAGCAAGTGATAGACAGGGCTCAGCGATTCCACATCAAATGCATCAGATCTAAGCTCTTCAGTCCTGCCACATCCAGCCGTGAATGGTGGTGGACAAATAAAACAACTCACTGGAGGAGGAGGCTCCACAAATATTCCCATCCTCAATGGTGGAGGAGCCCAGCACATGAATGCAAAATACAAACTGAGACATTCGCAACAATCTTCAGCCAGAAGTGCCGAGTGGATGATCCATCTCGGTCTCCTCCGGAGGTCCCCAGCATCAGATGTTAGTCCTCAGCCAATACGATCCACTCCACATATCAAGAAATGGTTACGGGCACTGGATACTGCAAAGGCTATTGGGCCCTGATAATATCCCAGCAATAGTACTGAAGACTTGTGCTCCAGAACTTGCTGCACCCCTAGCCAAGCTGTTCCAGTACAGCTACAACACTGGCATCTACCCGGCAATGTGGAAAATTGCCCACGTGAGTCCTGTACGCAAGAAATAGGACAAATCCAACCCAGCTAATTACCACCCTATCAGTCTACTCTCCATCATCCTCAAAGTGATGGAAGGTGTCATCAACAGTGCTATCAAATAGCACTTACTCAGCAATAACCTGCTCACTGACGCTCAGTTTGGGTTCTGCCAGGTCACTCAGCTCCTGATCTCATTATAGCCTTGGTTCAAACATGGATCTGGGTAGTATGTATTAGGGGTCATGTGGGACTGGAAGCCCTAATGTCATTGGCTGACAGATCCCGGGTCCTGGTTGGCCGTTGACCTCTAGCTCCGCCCTGAAGGCGGAGTATAAGAAGCCGGAGTCCTCCCCCGCAGGCCATTCTACTATCGAGCTGCGGGGGAACAGACATGCTTAATAAAGCCTCATCAACTTCACTCTATTCGTCTCACGGAGTCTTTGTGCGCTACAATTTATTAAGCGTGCCTAAAAAGGACTATGGAGCTCAGGATCATCCCGGAATGCCTGAGGATCAGCCCCCACGCAGTGAACGCGGCAGCAGCCTTCAAGCACTGGCAGACTTGTTTCGAGGCCTACCTCAGAACGGCCACTGGCCGGGTCACAGAAGACCAAAAACTACAGGTCCTGCACTCGAGGTTAAGCAAGGAGATTTTCTCCCTCATCGAAGACGCGGAGGATTTCCAGACGGCGTTCGCAGCACTGAAAAGTCTCTATGTCCGCCCAGTTAACCAAATCTACGCTCGCTACCAGCTCGCGACGAGATGGCAAGGTCCCGGAGAATCGATGGACGAATTCTACGGCGCGCTGCTGATTTTGGGACGAGCCTGCAGCTGCCCTTCGGTGAACACAAATGAACACACGGACATGTTAATGCGCGATGCTTTTGTGGCAGGTATGAATTCCTCCCAAATCCGCCAAAGACTTCTAGAAAGAGAGTCGCTAGGACTCTCAGAGGCACGGGCCCTAGCAGCCTCCCTAGACGTGGCCGCGCATAATACCCGGGCCTACGGCCCTGACTGCGCGGCAGCCCATTGGGCTCCGTACGTACCCATCGCGACAAACCCACCCCCCACCCCCCGGACACCCCACAGGCTTGCGCGGTCCAAACGGCAAGTCGCACCGGGGGCGCCCGCTGCTATTTATGCGGCCAGGTGAAACACCCCCGGCAGCGCTGCCCGGCCTGCACAGCAATCTGCAAGAGCTGCGGGAAAAAGGGCCATTTCGCGGTTGTGTGCCGGTCCCGCGAGGTCGCCGCTGTCCCAGGAGAACAGGGAGCCCTGCAAGCCGTTTACGCTCCCCAACCCCCCAGCGCCCCATGTACGACCCGCAGGCGCAGCCGCTTTGGGTCCCGACCACCGCGGTCCCGGGAGAACAGGGAGCCCTGCACGCCGCTTACGCTCCCCAACCCCTCCCGCCCGTCCCCACGTATGACCCGCCGGCGCTTCCAATTTGGGTCCCGACCACCGCTGTCCACAGAGATGAGGGAGCCCCACGCGGTCCTAATGCTCCCCAACCCCCCCAGCGCCCCATGTGCGACCCACAGACGCCGCCATTTTGGGTCCCGGCCACCACGAGGGGAGGAAGGGCGCTGCCATCTTGGACCACCCCAGACCTGTACGACACGTGGGGGCGGCCATTTTGTCCACCCCGCCGCCATCTTGTGACCCCTCAGCCATGTGCGATGTATGGGGGCAGCCATTTTGTTCATCCCCGACGCCATCTTGGTCGGCAACAACGGACCCCAGTGTCGACGGCTCCACGGGGTTCGAGGAAGACGCTCCACTACTACAACCACGTCTCGCTTCAATTACGCTCGATCAAGCTCGGCCACGGACACTCCAGACGACGACGACAACGGTGCTAATAAACGGGCACGAGACACCATGCCTAGTCGACTCCGGGAGCACGGAGAGCTTTATCCACCCCGACACGGTAAGACGCTGTTCCTTGACCACCTATCCCAGCGCACAAAAGATTTCCCTCGCTGCAGGATCCCACTCCGTACAGATCCAAGGT